>NW_022196914.1:30132307-30169235 GCF_008632895.1 Mastomys coucha | reverse complement strand
GTGTAGGGGAATGCCAGGGCCAGAAAGTGGGAGAGGGTGGGGTGGCAGGCATGGGGAGGGGGGAAGCAACAGAGTTTGTTCTTGTTGTTTTTGTTGTTTGTTTTTTGGAGGGGAAAGTGGGAAAGGAGAAATTTATATGTAAATAAAGAAAATATCTAAAAATAAATAAATAAATGTGTCAAAGAGACTACATTTGACAAACAGGCATTTACAGTATTGTATGGAAATGTGTTTCAAAATGATAACACTATTGCTCCACCTTTGCAGTGGAAACCCTGCATAGGGACACAAGCTATGGGAGGCAGCATGTCAAAGTTCCTAACTGGGATATTTAGAGCTGATGATACTCTAGGTGACTTTTAATATTTTCCTTTAAATTATCTGTGAGCTTTCCATAGTTTAACTGAACAATGCTACAAAAATCATGTAATTTATTAATGTTTAAGACATAACTGCTGTAATTTAGTAAAGGCGGTCATACAGGATTTTGGAATGTGAAGCCCATATCCTTCATGTATCAGTTAATTTACCTTTTACATTGTTAAGCTAATTGTTTGGCTTTTAAGCAGTCATTGTCAAGCTAATTGTTTGGTTTAATATTCTAAAAATACTTCTAAAATTAGGCTTTTTGGTCAAGCTAATAGATTTTCTGTGGCTCTCGTCTACCCTTGAAAAGGCCATTAGTTTGACTTTATTTTTAAGTGTTTCTGTTTACAGGATTTTTTTAGTTAGCAAGCAGATTAATGCCTTTCATTATGATATTTTCATATGAACATATCATTTAACATTGAAGGAGATGCTAATTTAGTATTACAATGTTGGGTCGATTAAAGGCTTAAAATGTGGTTTTACAATAAAATATGTATCATGCATCCTCTTCACTAGAATATTCTTGCCCAACACCATTGGCTTTTTAAAAAAATGGCAATTTGTTATAAATAATCCAGCCTATAGGAAAGCAGAATCAAATTGTTTAAAGCATGCTACTTCTAAACAGTAGTATAGGTTTTTCAATAACAAAGAAATGATGTACATAGTATGTGTACCTGTGTGTAGGGAGGATGATTTGGAGAACAACTGTAATCATTTTCTACTTTCTAAAGCAACAGGAAGTATTATTCAGAATGAAATATTTTGAAACATGCCCCTGGGTATGGTGGTGTTGGTTTTTGACTTCATTACCAGAAATCCATGTGTTTGTGCACCCTCTGCCTTCCAGCTTCTGCCACACCCCCAGAGTGAAGGCAAAATGTTTTCTTTCTGGCTCACTGTGCTACATACAGGCCCTCCCAGGAGGGGGGCGGCAGTACAGAGCTGTCACAGGGCTGCCACAGATGGTTCTGTACTAAATCTGCAGCCTCAGTTTATGACTCCTTGGGGGAGGAATGAGGCTGGCTGGAGAGCACTCATGTACTGCAGAGATGCTCCTGGGGTTAGCTAGCTGTGGCCAGCACATTAATTATAGGCTGTAGATCCCCTGCTCACCCCAACACACACACACACACACACACACACACACACACACTACTTTTGGCTTTTTCAGGTTGGTCATTGAAATCAACAGAATAGCCTGGTGCTCATGGTGAAGGAAAACAGGATTTTAAAATTATCATAGCTTGTGTAATAGCTCGTGTTAGATTCCGCAAGCTGTCCTTTCAGAGTACTTGCTGAGCGTCAGAGTCAGATACTGTTCAGAGTAACATGCTTCAATATGTTACTTTGTTTTCAGTGCTCAAAACTGCCTTACTCTTACTGCACCAAACACAGATACAATACCTTAAGCTAGTTATTAAAGGTCCCAGGGCTTGTAAATGGAGACAGAACCCAAACGCTTTCATCAATGCCCTCCTTTAACATCATTAAGAGCTTTCTTGACTAAGGTATTTATTCTAGACACATCCTTAGACATTAAGCACATCTGATTAACAAGGAAAGCAAGCAACTTATTTAAAGTTGGCAGGGTTCTTTTAAGAAAATGTATATGCCAATTCACCAAGAGAATTTATCTTTACTGGGAAGGTAACTTTTGATGTTGTGGAAACTCTATGTGTGTGTGCACTTGTGTGCTTGTGTGTGTGTGTGTGTGTGTGTGTGTGTATGTGTGCATTTGTGCGCTTGTGTGTGTGTATATACATGTGCATATGTGTGCATGTATTCGTGAAGCAATTTTAATGTATCTTATGCCTTCCTTCCTCATTAATTCGTGTTGAATGCTATTTTATGTCCATGAGTTGTGATGAAGAATTTGGATAGTTATTCTATTTTTTGAAAAACCACATGCTGTTATTGATCAGACTCAACAAGCCAGATAAGTAGGATTCTTAAATAACTCCAGGGAGGGAGAGGAGGCTTCTATGAAGAGGTAACATCTTGCTCACAACTCATTCCCACCTGCAGGCTTAGAACTAATAAAATAAAGGAATGTCCTATCAGATACAGGATCCCAAAACAATAGCACACAGAGCATGAAGCTACTTTGCATGCTGGGAACGCCTTCAAGCCTGGATGATTGAATCCTGACTTTGCAATATTCGAAAAACAATTATTCTGTCTGCCAGTTTTGCAATTGCCATGCATATATGCCTTTTGGTACTCATGAAGCCCAGATCAGATTTTTCTAAAATTACTGCTGGTTTGCACTCAGGGAATAGCTGGTGGTGGATGTGGCACTATGAGTCTGGAGGCAGTGGCTGGCAAAGTGTTGAGGCTGTTGCTTGAGTCACATTTCCAGGTATCCAAAGAAGCTTTGGAGAGAGTGGCCTTATGATATCACAGACTTGCTATTTGTGTGTCTATTTTCTTATAGTTGCCAATGTGAATAAATAGTAGTAAGTAAAATAAGATAGAAGGAGATGTTCAGCTGTGAGAACTTGTTACCTGGCTCCAGCAGCAGGGCACAGCAAAGCAAAGTGTTTGCAAACAATGTCAAGCTCTTCTTGTGGAGAAGTGGGGGAGAGAAAGGAGGGGAAGAGCATTCTGCTATCCTTACCTGCTGTTGTCTGCTCTGGAGCTGCAGTGGAAGGACACTAGGACTTGTGCCTACCTCTAGGAGAAGCTATCATCCTTAGTCCCCAGGGAGCTCCCCACAGGGGTCTGGAGACCAACAAAGCAGACTGGAAACTCCTTGGTACACCTTTTGCCAGCTTTGTGAAATCTATGGATATAGCATCCATTGACTGAAAGCTCCACCCAGCAGCTGACTGAAACAGATACAGAGACCCACAGCCAAAACTGGGCAGAGTTCAGAGACTACAGAAAAGTTGGGACAATAATTGAGGGCCCTGAAAGGGATAGGAACTCCACCATGAGACCAACAGAGTCAACTAGCCGGGACCCTTGAGAGTTCTCAGAAGCTGAACCACCAACCAAAGGGCATGCATACACAGGCCGGACCTAGGCCCCCTGCACATATGCAGCAGATGTACAGCTCTGTCTTCATTTGGGTCCCCCAGCAATTGGAGCAGGGACTGTCTCTAAAGCTGTTGCCTCTCTGTGGAGTCAGCTCCCCTAGCTGGGCTGCCTTGTCTGGCCTTAGCTCTGCAGTAACTTGATATGTCAGTATGGAGGCATACCCAGGGGGGTCTCCACCCTCTCAGAGAAGGGGATGGAGGATAGGGAAAGATCTGTGTGAGGGGAAACCAGAAAGGGGACAGCAACCAGTATGTGAAGTGAATAAATAAATTAGTGGGAAAACTTAACAATGTCACATTTTTAAATTAAAAAATAATAAAATATTAAAATAAAAAAAAGGGAAAATACACAAAGGGAGAAAACACTTAACGTGTTTTATTTCTTAAAATATAATTCCTGAGAGACTACAGTTTGAATTTTTAACAAGAGTCCATGCAATGTGACTGTGAACACATACAGTGCCAGGGGCTGTGTTGATATGGTACCAAGGGCCACACCAAACCTGGAGCCGTGAATGTGTTCCTGGTGCTTTTCTTACTCAGAACATTACAGAAATGAATCACTGAGCCATTCCTACTGTAAACAGTTTTGTTTTTCTATCCTCACCTTTTCCCCCTAGTCAAAAAAGTGTCTTCCGTGGGCTTCCATTTGCTGTCGGGTTGTTTTTAAAGGAGAATTGTTTTCTTTGGCAAGTCTTTGTTTGCATGCATGCTTTTCATTTTGAGGTACTTTTGCAATACATTGGCTGCGTGTTCATCTGGTTTCTCCCGGAGTGAGCAAATGTTTTTGTAATTGGGGGCAGTTTATTTTAAGAGCTTCCTTTTGTCTGACTGTAGAGAGGGATCCATTTTAAAGCGGGTAGGCCCCTCTCATTACTAGTTTCCATGTGTAAACACTCAGTGTGCCAAACTCTTCATGTAACAGGCCTGGTAAAAGTCTGCAAATGTGTAGTGGAAGGTCTTCCTTGGTGTGGTCCGAGGTCTCCTGCTGTGATCCTGATGTGACTATGATGTCACCCATAGGCTCTTCTGTTTGAATACTTGGCTTCCAGCTGCTGGTGCCATTTGAATAGTTGCTGTGACCCAGAATACAGTAGAGCCTCGTTGGAAAATAGTGTCTTAGGGGCAGGGCTTGACAGGTCTGCCTCAGTTCCTCATGTCTCTGTTTCCCAGGTGTGGGTATGGTTTCTCCCCACAACAGGAACATGAGGATGTTTCTGCAATTGTACCTGTTCTACCTGTTGCCATGTCTTCCTGGTCGTGTAGACAGTATCCCTTTGGAACTGTATCCCAAAACGGCCTGTCCTAGGCTCCCCCGAGAGGTGGGAAGAAAGTCACCAGACTTGAGAGCGAATCTGAAGGTACAGATCCAAGTTCAGTTAACCCTGCACAAACCAAACATAAAGAGCTCCAGCAATGAGCACATCATCGTCAAACTGGAACAAACCATGATAAAGAGAAACTCTGCAAGACAAGTGCTAGGAATGACACCAGAGGCAGCCACAACAGCAGGCATCTCTGAAAACCTTTTAAAGCCAGAGGACTTGGGAGCCTGATCTTGAAAATCTTTTCAACAATAAACACATTAGACCATAAATCTGAATCCAACAACAGCATCTATCATGACTGAAGGCAAATGAAGGTCTTCTCCAAAAGACAGCTGAGGCATTTGTCACCAGGAAGTACTTCAAAGAACAGGGCAGGATCCCTTTCAGCTGACTTAAAGTGATGGGTATGTGGGTGGCCAGGAATGAGGATGATCATTGGAAATTACAAATATGCTCATAGTTACTTTAGTACTGCTTCAATTAAGACACACATATGGGCTGTCTGCTGGTGGGTTTTTAATGTTTGCCGTGTAACGCACAAGATGGAGAATTGTCTACTGCACATATAGTATACAGTGCCTTGCCTAAGATTCGTACTACATCACAGTGTGTAATCACGCTATGTCATCTTTGAAAAGATAGTGATACCTCCTGTCGCCTCTGCCACAATATCCCAGTAAAGGGTGTGCACAGCTAAGATATGGTATGAATTGAAATGGAATTCAAATATAATTGGCTGAAGAAGAAAGTCTGGGAAAAGCAACCCAAACATAGATTTAAGATTGAATATTACTACTAAACCCAACTATATTAACAATTACGTGAAATGCTAATGAAGTAAATACTTAAGTATTTAAAACTAAATATAAAAACCTAGAAAGCTGGTTGTATCAGAATTGGGAACATCACATCCATGACACAGTCATATGCAATTTTTGAAATCCCCTTAAATGTGAAGACATTCTGTTAGAATATCAGTGAAAAACACAGCCAGGCGCTTTCAGTGGTTGTACTGATATCAGTGGCCATGTGGAGAGACTGGTCAGTATGAAATAACTTCATGATTGTGTGGTGGGGCACTCATCACTTAACTAACCGTCCTGGCCAGGGGGTTTATTTACACGTACGGTTTGCTGTGTAACCCAGGCTTGCCTGGAAACCATGATCCTCCTGCTTCAGTATCCTAAGTGCTAGTAGTATTACAGAAGAATGTCATCATGCCTGGCTACCAAGTCCTTGAAATTGTCCCAATCAGGAGATATAACAAGATCTACCTTTCTCAAACCAGTTCATGAAAAGAAAATAGAAAAGAAGAAATCCCTGCTAGATCCATGGGGTCAGCTAACTCAGTTATTAGACTGGGTTAGGGTGAGGGAGACAAGTGAATGCAGTTCTAATTCATATGCAAAGTCTTTTAGCAAATAACATCTATCAATATGCACAACAGAAGCATCTGTCTTAGCCATGTTCTGTTTCTCCTTTACATGTAGAATTTAATATTTGCAACTTAAACAATTTTATTCCCCACTTACAGAATAGGAGAGAAAATGTGTATGGATATTGTAATAACTCTGAGAAGTTGTCACAATTCTACTTCCACTGTTGACTTTGAATAAACCCATCAATTTAGAACAAGGCTGTTTTAAATGGACAAAAGGGATGTATGGGACTCATACTTCTAACATTGTGCTCTGTAGCCACATTTTAAATACTTTTCCCTCTGAAGTCTAGAAAAGGGCACTTCTATTTCATTTATCTGCAGGGCTTGCAAGTGAAATGAGGCAAGAAAAAAAATGGTATCAAAGGCGAAAAGCAAGAAGCAAACTTTTCTCATGGCTACAGTGTTTCTGTATGGATTCTGAGTGTCTGAATAGAATGTGAGCAGAGTTTGTGCCACAAACCCAGGAGAGGAAAAACAGCTGTGCTTTGATACATTATGGCAAGAAAAGCTGAAAAGTGGAGATGCAATTGCTTCATTTTTTTCAAAAAATAAAGTATTTAAGAAAATTAAATCACAAGCCAGATTTCTACATTTGACATTACATAGCAGCTAAAAGGCATTTGGTTAAAGACCAAAGAAAAGTACATTCAATATAAGTGACATAAATGAGACTCACAATTATTAAGATGGAAATTTCCTCAAAGTCATTGCACATATTCAATTAAGCTCACAGGTAAATGCAATAGAGTTTTTTTATATAGGTTTATATGATCTGGTCATTGTTTTTACAGAAAGGCAAAGGACTTGGAATAGTCTGAATAATCATGTGAAGGCAGATCACAATTAAAGTCCTTGCTTGGTTAGCTTTAGTAAGCAGGGCAAGGTGCAGAATATTGATCTATAAAAAGTACTTTGCAATGGATTAAAAATAAAATGGATTGGTAGGTGAGTGAATAGAGAAAAGGACCTGTAATAAAGTAAGTCATAATTTGCTACTGTTGTGACTAATCCTAGAGAGATAAAAGCATATGCATTTCACCCCAAGAAAGAGTACCAGTAACAGACCAATAAATGATTGCACTCAAGTCTTGCCCTTCTCACTCACTGTTGGAAGCATCTACATGTGTGCAGCTATTGTTCATAAGTGGGGCTAGCAAGCATGGTCTGGGTGGGAAGATGGATGCTACAGAAACAACCTGGGGTAATCCATGTACCCCTGGCCTCTGTGCTCTATCTCCTAAAATCAACCAACCAGCTCTGTGACCTAGAGAGTGCCCCACTTTACATGGAGGCTCTTTGAGTTCTTTGCCCTGTGAATGTGCCTTTAAGTTGTTTCTCTACAATCTCTTTTATACATAAGTTGATGAAAGTATTGGCTCTTTCCTCTCCATCCTGATGGAACTCATTCTATCAAAAGGAAATGAAGAGTATGTTCTTGGTGGACTCCAAACATACAGATGTATTATTTGGGGGAAGGCCCAATGGTGAATGGAAAGTGACCTACTAGCCATGGGTGTTAGCAGATATGCTTAACCTACAGGTGCTGAGGAGGGCAAGTCACCTTAAATGTATGTGATTCTTCCTGCCTTCCAGTAAGTTTGTCATCATTACCATGCTGTGAGCTGAGAACCACCAACTGTACTTGTCAAAGATTAGGTTTTCTTGGTTTGAATTCTTTTCAAAGCAACCAAAACCAAAACAACATTTTTTTGATAACACTAACCAGGGGTGCTGTATGTCTTAAACCCACAGCTGTTTTGTGCTTATTATCACAGAGTCTTCAACTCTTCTTGTAGAGCAGAAATATCATTCACTTCATTGTTTCCTTAACATCCGCCTTGCATTCAGCTAACTGCTGGAGAGAACACCGGATGCAAATGCAGGCTTTCTATATGGTACACAAAGACACAGCTGTCGTTAGGAAAGAAAAATGGTGTGCATGAATCTAGGTTGTTAAAAAACAAACAAACAAACAAACAAACAAAAAATAAATAATCTTGCCCACTCTAGTCACTTAACTGAACAGTTCCCTATGTATTTTATATAACTGCTAGATGCAATAGTAAGTCTATTTGGAAAGAAAAATAAAGTTATGATTTTACCTGTTTCATTGTTGGGGCCAATTTGGTATTGTTTATTTGGATTAATTCATGAGACGTTCAAAGAAGGGCTTTGGAGAGGGAAGAAAATCCCATTTAGATTTTGCAAACCATTGATACAAAATAGCTTTTTGTGAAGTACTGATGCAAAAAGTGCAGCCAGAAAAATGAAGGTTTAAAAGAGCAGCTTTAGGTCTCAACACTGGCAGCCCACCTTCTCTGCCCCTGTCCCTGGCTCGTCTGCCCTTCCCTCCCTCGCTGACAGCCCACCTTCTCTGCCCCTGACCCCGGCTCGTCTGCCCTTCCCTCCCTCGCTTCCTGGCTTCCTAGGCTCTCTCCATCCCAGCAATACATCTGTGCAGACTATTCCTGATCAATTTATGAATTCTGGCAAACGTGATGGAAAGAAAATGTACAGTTAATTAAATTTCGTCATGCTGTGGAAGTCTTCATTTCAGAATAGAAGGCAAGCTAATGGAGTACACAGAGGCCAGGGAACTTGAGTGTTTACCTTCCCTGGGTAAAGGGAGTGAGCTGACTGCCCTTTTTATTACTCAGGCATACAGTGGGGGGGGGGATACCCCGGGAGCCCCGCCTGCTCAAAGGAGAATGGCAGAGGAATGGGAGAAGGATAGTGGGAGGGGGTGACCAGGAGGGGGCAATGAGCCAGTTGTAAAGTGAATACATAAGAAAAAATAAAATGAAGTTAAACTTAAAAAAATTTGCCTAGGCATGTTTATGATGCTCTATGTGTAGAACTGCCAGAGAAAGGCCTGCCACCAATGGACTTGTAAGTCTATAGACTGATGGGCAATGTGTTATCTCACTGTGAAATTATGGCCAAACTTTACCCACGCATGGGCAGAAGAGCAGATCTGTGTTTCTCCGTCCACATATCCATCTGTTGGTTTTTCTCTCTGCAGAGGTCTATCTCTAGATAGCACCCACGCCTTTACCCACCCATAGAGACTTTTTTATACTTTAACCTCTGCGTAGGAATTTGTTTCAGATGTCGGATGATGCAAGGACTTTTCACACAGAGTTTCAGCCAACACTTAATGTTATTTACTGAATACTCTCAACGTTCTTGCTGACTAATAAGATTCCAGTATTTTTATTACTTATATGCCTCACTTGCTCTAAGAGAAGTAAAAGAAATTTAGAGGAAAGTGATTTTCCCCCTCAGGGTGTGTATAATAATACCATATTATTGGGTGAAAATTGTGTCACAGCTGGGCCAGCATTTGCCAAATTCACCTGTAAGATTGACACACTCAACTAATATCTCACTAAACCTGCTTTGGTAACTTAATAAAATTAATTATAAATATATTTAACAACAACAACAACAACAGAACAATACCTAAGAAAATGTAGCATCATTGAGAATGGATACACAGCTGGACATTGTGAAATCCACCCGTAGTACCTGCTTTCTGAGGGAATGAAACTGTGCAGGACAGCACAGCACAGCACCTGGAGACTGCCGTGGTCAACAAGGCTTCTCTAACAGAATTGTCTATGGTGAGATACAAGGAATTGTCATCTTTGTGGGTCTCATGTGTGCTTTCTTTCACTGTAATTTACAACATGTGTGATATATATGAATATGTATATGTATAGATAATGTATGTGACTTATCTGTGTAAGCCAGCCACAGACCTGATTTGCATAGGTATAGATTGAAGAACAAGGAGTCAGATGTAAGACTGATGAAGATGTTGTAAAGAGGGCAGTGAAATAAAAATGAAAATGTTCGTAAAATTGTAAGCTTTTGCTGTACATTCCAGAAGATAAATGTCCTCTAACATTCTCATCATTTGTGGGGCAGTAGACTGTGAGAGGAAGCCTGGTAAGGTTGAGCTGGGTTTGAAGCCCTGGAGACCAAGAAGGGATGGTCGGAGCTTTATCTGCTCTCAAATCCAGGCCCCTGACATGTAACCATAGCACCTTCCCGCCCCGCCACCCCCCGAGACTTGTGACATCAGTCACATAGAGGCAGTACCCACAAGTCTCGCAACATGTAGATGAGGCATGTCAGGCCGAGCCAATAGGAAGCACCTGCTGTCAGACCAAATCGACCCTAAAACTGTATATAAGACCCTATCCAGAAGAAATAAGGTGTGTGTTTATTACTTCATTGTCTGAGTGCATCTGTCACTAGAGCTGTAACAGTGCCTGGGAAGAGATCCTTCTCCTGAGGCTTTCACTACCAGAAGCTCCTCTGCACTCTGCTCACTGGCTAGCCAGCACTCCGCAGCTTGGCTTGGCTCTACTCAGCACAAACAGTGCAGTCAGTGTCTCACAACAGTGGGAGCAGCAACACCAGAGCAGCAGTAGCAGCAACACCAGAGCAGCAGCAGCAGCAGCAGCAGTAGCAGCAACACCAGAGCAGCAGCAGCAGCAGCAGCAGCAGCAACAACAGCAGCAGCAGCAGCAGCAACACCAGAACAGCAGCAGAGGCCGCAGAAACACATCCCCCTCCCTGCTTACGCCTTTCCCCCTTCGCTTAAACTCTCCCACCTGACCAGGCTGGAGATCTCCACGGATAGCCGTCAGTACACAGACCAACACTCATTCAACATCAAAAGTAAATTCCAATTGAAAGTTTGAGAGGCTACTGAAAGTAGAAAAGCTTACAGTGCGAGGCTGACCACTGGAGTCTGATCCCTGGGACCATGTGAAAGTGGACAGAGAAATGACTCCACATGGTTGCCCTCTCGCCTGCTTTATCACCCCCAGATATACATATGTTAGGCACACACACAATAAAAGAATTTTTAAATGAAATTGAAAAGTGAAAAGTATTCAAAAGTCATTAAAATTAAGTACAACTCAAGAAAATCAAACTAACTAAAGAAAGCCATTCAATTACTGTATAACAGCCTCGATGTTTACAGGATGTCAATGGCAATAGATCACCTCATCACTTATATCTTCCGTGCTAACCCCAATTTATTTTGAAAGTATTTTACTGCTGTTGTCTCATTATTTAATGAAAATATTTTGGTAAAGAATTACAGCAAATTGATGGAAAACATATACAGTACTAAAACAGTCACGATCCCAGCTTCAATCTTAGCAAATAAATGCACATAGACCAAAAAAAAAAAAAAAAGAAAGGAAGAAAGAAAGGAATATGTGTCATCAAAAAGGAAGACACAATTGAATAGCTCATTGTGTAATGTGGAGCACAGCAAATGCTTAAGGCAGAGTTTCTCAAGCTGTGCATTACGGCCCCTTTGGCAAACCTCTTTGTCCAAAAATATCTACATTACACTTTATGACATTAGAAAAATTACAGCTATGAAGTAACGGGGAAGATAATTTTATGGTTGGGGGTCACCACAACATGAAGAACTGTATTAAAGGGTCACAGCACTAAGAAGGTTGAGAACCACTGGCTTAAGGAGTTGCACTTAGATTTTAAATTCTACCCAAGACCCTAATAATCACTGGTGGCTTTCCTAAGAAAACGGGGGCATGGGTGGAAACATCACAATCTTGTTCATCTGGAGAACGAAGATGAGCCCCATGATGTTCTGTAAGGCAGAGCCGTCCTCTGAGTCTCTCAGCACCTCTTGCCCTCTTCTACCTGGAGGAAGCAAGATTTTGTTCTCCAAAATCAAACCAGGTGAAGAAAACCCTGAGACAGACAACATCAAATGGGAGGGTTTAACTGATTCCTCTCTCTCTCTCTCTCTCTCTCTCTCTCTCTCTCTCTCTCTCTCTCTCTCTCTGCTCTGTGTGTGTGTGTGTGTGTGTGTGTGTATGTGTGTGTGTGTGTGTGTGTGTGTGTGTGTGTGGTGTATGCTTGAATGTGTAAGCCAAAGGACAACTTTATGTCTGTCCTAGTCAGGGTTTGTATTCCTGCACAAAACATCATGACCAAAAAGCAAGTTGTGAGGGAAAGGGTTTATTCGGCTTACACTTTCACATTGCTGTTCATCACAAAAGGAAGTCAGGACTGAAACTCACACAGGGCAGGAACTTGGATGCAGGAGCTGATGCAGAGGCCATGGAGGAATGTTACTTACTGGCTTGTTTTCCCTCACTTGCTCAGCTTGCTTTTTTCTAGAACTCCAGACTACCCATCCCAGGGATGGCACCACGCACAATGGGCCCTTCCATCTTGATCACTAATTGAGAAAATGCCTTAGAGCTGGATCTCATGGAGCCATTTCACTCCTTTCTCTGTGATAACCCCAGCTGTGTTAAGTTGACACTCAAATCCAGCCAGTACAATGTCATTCCTAAGAAGCCATCCCCTGCTGAGAGAGCTTGTTTCTTTAGGCTAGACTGGCTGTCCTATGAGCCTCAGGGATACACCTGTCTCTACTTCTGGGTGAAAATTGAAAGTGAACACAACCATGCCTGGCATTTGGACATGTTCTGAGGATTGAATTCAAGTCTTCATGCTTTTGTGGCATAGCTTATACTGACTAAGATTTCTACCAAGGATACTAACCATCTTTATAACGGATACTAAACCATTTTGTAACTGTATTCTCTATAGTTATCAGCTATAGGTGGCACTCAGCTGATACAGACATGGTTGCTTTGGGAGCCTCAGCACCACAGCCACACAAATGTTTAGACTCCATCTATTGAAGCTAAAACCAGAGATGTCAGGAGCTGTAGGAAACTGTTAGAAGGGAATAAGTAACTTGAGAGTCACTGTTCCTTCAACGAAGTACAAAGGACAAGAGGGAATCGTGAAGGAAGCTAAGCTTGGAGCACTTGCTGAGATGGTAGCCTGTGGTGACTGTTAATTGATGTTGGGAGCCTTTCAGTTCTGTCATTTATTTTAATCACTCAGGCCATTCACCAGTGAACGCTATAAGTAAAACATGCAGTGCTGAGAAGCTGGATCACGTTTAAATTGTGTCTAACTGGAGATCCTATTTTTAAAAATATCTACAGTATATATTCTAGGAGCCTTGTATTCTTTTATCCCAAAGAGTTCTTGAATCATCCATGTTGTTTCTGTAGTCAAACAGGTAGTGGTTTATAAAGATTTTCCTCTATGTTCACAATTTAATAGTTAAAATAAAAACATTCCCTGATTCTTATTCTCTGAAAAGGCAAAACAGTACACAGAAGCACTTGTTAAAAGGTGTTGTACAATGTAACAAAACTATCAGAGGCAGAAGAAGGGTGGCACAGGCAGACAGTCTGAAGAAGTCTGTAATACAAATATAGCTGAATTTATGACTGACACAAAGAAGGAATCATTGTTTATGAGCACTGAAATCAATTACTAGTTTACATCAGTCATTTTGTGTATTGGCCACCTTCTTTTGTTGTTCATTTCTCTCATTTTCATTATTTCTTTCCTTTTTGCCATCCAAAAGTAACATTGAAACTGAAATCAAAGGGGCCGTTTTTCAAATTTGTTCATATGTGTGCATGTTTGTGTCTGTCTCTGTGTGTGTCTGTTGGACTGTCTTCCTCTCTCTCTCTCTCTCTCTCTCACACACACACACACACACACACACAGAGAGAGAGAGAGAGAGAGAGAGAGGAGGGAGAGGGAGAGAGAAAGAGAGAGGTTGAGAGGGGTGGACAGACAGAGAGACAGAGACAGAGAGACAGAGAGACAGAGAGAGAAAGAGAAAGAGACAGAGACAGAGAAGTTGTTTGTATATTACCTTTTCTTTGCTGGTTCTTAAAATTTAACTCAGGGTGAAATGCTAGGCAACCCTACTGCCACGGAGCCAATTCACATCTCCCACTTTATTATTTGTTTCAAGAATATTTATCTAAACCTATTAGTTATTTTCCTATGATTAAACACCATGACTGAGGCATTTTACAGAAGGAAGGGCTTATTTGCACTCATGAGTTCATTGGGATAGAGCTGCATAGTAGCAGCAGGCAGGCCATGGCTGGAGCAGCAAGCTGAGAGCTCACATCTTGAAATGCAGACACACAACTGAGAGAATAGATTTGAAGTAGGGTAAGGCCTAAGTCTCAAAGTCCACCCCCAACTGACATGCTTAGACCAACCAGGCCAAACCTTCTAACATTCCAGAACAGCACCAGCATTTGGGGACCATTGTTTCAAGTGCAGGAGCCTATGGGGGACTCTGCCGCTGTTTACAGTGGCTCTCTGCTACTCGATATAAACTCTAGGTTCTCGGTAATGGCTTTTTCCTCTATTCTCTCTTCCTCTATGCTTCAGCCTTCTTTCAAAAGGCCTTCCTCCTGCTCTGGTATTACAAGGTGGCGGCGTAGGTCTTAATGAGAAGTTTTCATCTGAAATCATGCTCAGTCTTACAGAACCAGGCTTAAGGAATGATTGCTCCCAAGAGGAAGATGCCGTCACCAGATACATAAAAACTAACATCATTTAGTAAGGAAATATTTACTACTACTATTAGTGAGAATCAATAAGCCAATAGAAGTTTAAGTTCAAGCATGACAAGATGTCTCAGCACTTCAAGCGAAGATAAATATGATTTTTATTGTTTTGGTTTTGTTGGTTTTCAAGAGCAAGAAAGAAAAGGAACATGAAGTTAGGTGGATAGGGATGTAGGGGATATAGAAAGAACTGGAGGAGGCCTTTCGAAATATATATGTATGAAAGAAATAAAGAAACAGCATCTGAAGAAATGCTTAAGGAAATGAAACTCCTAATGGGGATACAGAACCCCAGCCTCCTGGTCCTCTCTGACTTAACACACAGATACCAGGTCTGTCAGCATGATGGGGATCTTCACCTGGAATTTGAGAAACTTGTAAGAAGCCAGAAAAATAAGTAAAACTGTAAGGAGACATTGCTGGCATGTTATTATGACATATCAAGCTAAAGCTGGTTTTGATGCAGCAATACACAGATCAGTAAGCACAATAAAGATGCCTCAAGTGGTTATTAGCCCAGAAGTTTGGAATACAGGAAGAACAACCCACAAACCACAAGGAACTCAAGAAGAAGGAAGACCAAAAGGTGGACATTTCATTCCTTCTTAAAAGGGGGAACCAAATACCCACGGAAGGAGTTGCAGAGATTAACTATGGAGCAGAGACTGAAGGAAGGGCAAGCCAGCCTAAATATAGCTATCTCCTGAGAGGCTCTGACAGTACCTGACTAATACAGAAGCAGAGGCTCACAGACATCCATTGAACTGAGTACAGGGTCCCCAGTGAAGGAGTTAGAGAAAGGACCAATGGAGCTGAGGGGTTTGCAGCCCCTTAGGACGAACAACAACATGAACTAACTAGTACCCTCAGAGCTCCCAGGGTCTCAACCACCAACCAAGGACTGCATATGGAGGGGTCTGATTGTTCTGGCAGCATGTGTATAGTAGAGGATTGCAAATTCGATCATCAATAGGAGGAGAGGACCTCGGCCCTGTGAAGGTTCTGTGCCCCAGTGTAGGGGAATGCCAGGACCAATAAGTGGGAGAGGGTGGGTGGCAGGCATGGGGAGGGGGGAGGCAACAGGGGTCTGGTTTTGTTGTTTTTGTTTGTTTCTTTGTTTTTTGGAGGGGAAACTGAGAAAGGAGAAATTTACATGTAAATAAAGAAAATATCTAATAAAAAAAGAAAAGAAAAGAAAAGAAAACATACAGAGGAAAAATCCTGATGGTGGGAAGGCTTCAGAATAAAGTTGAGCAAAAATTCTAGACTTCATTTGGGACTAGACTGTGGAGAAAAATCTCAGTTGAGTATATTGAATGGGGTGGGGACAGCGAGTGATGGCAAGATGACAGGTGAGAGAATCATTAAATAGTGGGAGTAGGGCTTCTTCCCTTCAGAAATCAAAGCTTAACACAGTCTAGAATTCCTCCAGAGTGGTGGGGTGGCAGTGTTATGTAAGACAGAGTGCAGATCTTGAAATTTTGTTTTCCATTTCCTTGCTGTTGTTGACTCCAGCCCTCTGCATTGGGAAATAACACCCGGATGGGTTGGGATTTGAGGGAGCAGACTTGGGGACCTGAGTCGGCCCCCAGAACATATGGGATAGCAGTGAGGACAGCTGTCCAGTCTCCCAGGGAGAAGCACCCTGACTTATTTATTACATTGTACCACATAAATGTTTTTCTTGCCTGAGAATCATAAACTCAAAGCCTTTTATTCAAATGCACAAAACAATGCTAACTCTTGTCAGCAACCCACTCTTTATGACATACAGGAAGCACCTCTACATTGTAGCAAGACTTAGCCTGCTCGGGAGATGTCAGGGAGGGGTGCACTGGAGTTGAGTCTTGTAATTGCACACAATGTATGGTCTCCAGGGAAGGAACTACCACCAAAAAAACCCTAGAAGGAACAACAGAACCAAGGCCTTATAGTGCCAAGGTTTCCAGGAGGCTTAGGATGCAAAAGCTATTGTTTCTGCACCTACCGTCAGTGGAGTGAACCTCTAAGAGTTTATTAGTTCGATAGATGCTGAATTTACGTTAAAAAAACTGAGAGCTGAATCAGTGATGTTTGTGTTTCAATGGTTAACACAGTCATTAAGAGGTGTTGAGTCCATCCCATTTGTTTTTTGTTTGGTCTTTTCTAAAAGTGCTGATATTAGGGATATGTTCTAAAATGTTGTGAAGGCAGTAGCATTCCCATCTGCAATCTCTCAGATATTTTAAAATGTGGCCGAATGATACTTTTCACTAGCAGAATGTTTCTGAGCACTTTCACTTTCAGCCAGAAGAAATTTCTTCTTGTGCGAGTTCTGCAGAAATGATTTCATGATTTCAGTATGATGTGGGAATCTAGCTCATACACAGAAACTGTGTCAACAAAATGCAGTTCTCCCATGGGGGTTTCAGCAGAGTGTGTTACTGGCTTGCCTTTGGCCAGGCTCACTCATGCATGGAGGATGGAGTCTTTTGCTGCTGGCCAGATGAACAAGTACAGTGCCATCTCTCTCCTGCCTGATCTGGTATCACAGCAGTTTGTGTTACAAACATGAGTGAAGTTCAGAGATAAGAGAAGGCAAGGATGAAGGCCAAAAGATTAGATAGATAGATAGATAGATAGATAGATAGATAGATAGATAGATAGATAGATAGACAGATACATACATATATACATACATACATACATACATACATACATACATACATACAGTAGTGGAAACTCATTGGGGATCAGAACCCAAATGCCCTTCTTATGCAATAGTGGCCCACAGATACCTACATCCAAATTATCCATTGAAGATACCAGGTCGTACTAACCCAACAGGCTTTTTCTCAAAGACAGAGAGAGCAGTTCATCTGATGATGCAGTGCAGGACCTTTGCACTGTGGAGGAGGTGCAGAATGGTTACTGGCTTGAATGTCAATCTACACAGCATTGACAGTAGAGAGTATTGTTATCTAGCAGTTAACCATTGAAGACTTTCCTGACAGTGTTATGTGAGGATCTGAGATCTAAAGGAAGGCAGTATCCACAGCAAGAGTTCTGCGTATGAATATTAACAAGGAAGCCAGTGTGCAGAAGAGAAAAGTGGCCTAAGAGATTGGAGAGGTGCTTTTGGTACAGTAGGAAAGACATTGACTTTTGTCTGCATTGGCTGGAGTAGATTCTTGGCCATCATTGTCAGTGAATGATAAGGTCTCTCTTCTGTTTGGCCCACTCCCTGGCTACAGTGCTCTAAGGAAGAAAAGGCAGATTCCCAAGATGGGCTTTGAACATCATTACTGTTGAAGGTGAGATGTGTCAGCAGAAGCTTAGACCCAGGTATTAATGATCGACATGGTTCGAGCTGTTCTCTGTGGCATGGACACCAAAGGCTGAACTGTGTAGATTTTTTAGGAGACAGACATGGAAGGTGAGAAGCTCAGACTGTACATAGGACCCCCAAGTACGGAGGAATAGTGTGGAGGTGGGCACCAGGTCATGCTCTGGAACATCCTACATTGTGAGCAACAGAGCTATTAACACTCTGGGTTTATAATAACAAGACTCACTGTTTTCCCTGGATGCTACAATTCTCCCAAGTAGCCAAGGATGCTTGTGTAACTCTCTGCGTGGTAGCTCTTTTGCACATAATAGTCCTTAATTAACTAACTTAATAATAAGCTTATATGCTTGCTGTCAGTTTGTACCCAACTAGAAACATAAATTTGTACAAAGGCAGAGGATTTGTCTTGTCTTCAATAAAGTGTTTGGAGAATAAATGACCAAATGAACAAGATTTCACCAACACACTGGATGTTTCTATTGGGGAAGTGTTCATCTCAAAGACACAATTTTAAATTATTAAATAAAATAACCCAAGGCTTTTACATAGAGAGCTATTTCCTTTACCTTCTTAGATCAGTATTATGTTCTTTATTTCAGAGCAAGAAGAAAGACTGTGTCCTCAGAAGAGTCCAGCTTCAAGTCTGGCTCCATCGGACAGAATCCAGAGCCTACTTCTAAATGCTGTCTGTCTGTGTGGCTCTACGCCAATTATTTAGGACACTGGCATAACATTTTAAATTAGTTTGCCTTCCTCTACCCTTTCTTTTAATCTATTTTCATTGTCCTTCAAGGCAGAGTGATTTGCAGGGAAATAGTGCTTTTATTCATTATCTAATTATAATTGTTCCATCTAATGAGAGCATTGCGGCTGGCATCCAAACACCTGGCCACACCCCCATGCCAGCTCTGTGAAGTGAAGTGGGAGGAAAAGAACAAACAGCCACAGACATGGTGCAGGGAGAGCGGGCGGGCCAGAAGCAGCCAACCTTTACAAAAAGAAAAAATACTCCCACAACACATTTCCTTGTCCATGGCCTTTGCTAATCTCTGAGCATTTGTTTACAGTAATAGCGCAATGCTGGTTCCTATATATATATTTTTGTAGTTACAGTAATCTTCCAAGTTTACACGGTAGAGGGATTTACACATGTTGTTTTCACACACACACAAAGAGACACACAGACACACACACAGGCATACTAACACACATGGACACACACATTGAGACACAGAGAGAGACACACAGAGACACAAAGACACACACGTAGACATATAGACACACACACACACAGTTCTGTAGTTCTGAGTTTGGTTTTTAAGAAAAGGAAGTGGAGTGAAATTGGGAAAGAGGCTTTTGTCATCACGTTAGTTTTTCCCACATGTCTGTTGGTATAGAAAAATATCCCTCTCTGATATTAAAAAAGAAAAGAATCAGTGTCTACCACTTCCTCAGCAAGGATCTCGAAGTGACAAGCTACATCATTTTTAAATATTTGAAAATAATTTAAACATACTGAAATTCTGTATGTGATATTTACTAAATAGCCACTCTTACCTCTGAAGTTCTGCAACCACATCCCCTGCAGAGGATGTCCTATGGGACTGTCACACTGCCACCTTGCTCAGGCAGCACCCCTAGGACATCTCAGACTGACCTCTTGCTCAGACCACTCCCCTTCACATTCCAGAGGGACCTTCCCACCCCGTTCCTTCAAACCCCTACATTTTGTCACTTAACCGCTCCTTTGGGTATCTAAGTATCTCCTCGTGCCAGGAATGTTCTTTATATTATCAAAAGAAAGACTTTAGATAGAACAAGCATTCATTGAGCTGTAAATCAGGCAACAGTGATGATGATGGGTGGCTTTGTGCTGGACTCCAGCTGGGGACTGGCAAAGTGGCTCAGGGATTAAGAGCCCTTTTTTGCTTCAACAGAGGACCTAGACTTGATTCCTAGTACCTACATGGTGGTTCACAACCATCCCTAACTCTAGTTCCAGGAATTTGACAACATTTTCTGACCTCAGCGCCCATCAGGCATGCATGTGCCTCGGGCACATACATAAATGCAAACAAAACTTTCTTACACGTAAAATAAAAATAAATCTGAAACATATTATTTAAAGAACTCATGGGCAGCATGTGGAAGTCCAGCTCATTGTGTGTGGCAAACTCCAGAGAAGATTTGAGTGGTGTTTTTCATGGGGAAGTCTGTAGTTTCATTTTCTTCCCTGGGCTTTGGTATGCTTACATAGAAACCTGGGTCTTTCTCAGTCTAATGACCTTTGGAAAATATTTTTAATCTGTACATGTTCAGGAAATCTTTGCTAGGCTTATTTATTTACTTAAATATTTACTTTACATGTGTATGCATGTGTGTACATGTATGTGTGAATGTGTGCATGTGTGTGTATGTGTGCACGTGTGTGTGAATGTGTGCACGTGGTATCTTGAGTGTGTGCATGTATGTGTGCCACCTGTGTGTGGGTGTTCACAAAGACCAGAAGAGGGTATCAGATCTACTGGAGCTGGGGTTATAGATGGTGGATGCTGCGAGTCAAACTGAGATCCTCTAAAGGAACAAGTGTTCTTGACCAGTGAGCCATCTCTACTATCTTCTGAAATCCCAATTTAGGTGCTATTTTGCAATCAGGTATTCTTTGCCTGCTGAGGAATGGAGGATTTCCCTCTTCTTCATCCTTAAGTGGTTGGAAGCTCTGTGTATTATAGTATGTCTTTCAAGGGGTAAAAATAATGTGATTGCCTTTTAAATGTCCATTTCTTCCCTGGGGATCTGGAGTCAACAAAGGGCAACAGCCTTCTTGGCATGTGTGGCTCTCCAGGTGCAGTGCACTCCAGAGCTGGGTTCACAAAGTTCCCTTCACTGAGTCTAGTAAAGGGGTGGGAACTCAACAACAGTGTGCACACAAGTCCAAGCCCTGCTCCTGAGATGCTTCCCTGTCCTCCCTAGCTGTGGAGCTGCTCTGTAGGGCAGAGCCATTGGATGGCTTGCTAGGTTAGTTCACAAGAGAAACCTCTCATCACTTGAGAAAAGTCAACAAAAAAAAATGTTGAAACTTTTTTCTAAAAAACATAATTGTGTAATTTCCTTATCCAAGACCTGTGTGTCTTGGATACACAGAGCTGGGGGCTCTGGAGTCAGACTTCCTGGTTTCTCAGGGACTGTATCAGTACACATATACCCTCACATCTCCATCTTCCAAGTGGGAATTAAATCCAGAGCATACATTGCTAAGCATGCCAGGGTTCACTAGTGCTAAGTACATGGAAATTCTGTTCCTGCTGCTGCTGCTGCTGCTGCTGCTACTACTACTACTACTACTACTACTACTACTACTACTACTACTACTATTATTATTATTATTATTATTATTAGTGCTCTCAATTAAACATGACACAGTGTCTCATGATCCAGTGTAGGCCCTATATTGAGTCAGTGAACTAGAGTCTTTTTTAAACTTAATCATTCTTAATTATATATAACTCAAATAGGTGGGGAAATTAGAGATTAGTGAAAGGAGTTTTAGAAATATTTTGTGCAGTTTTAGTAGCTAAACACAAAAAAATAGTTGAAAAATAAAAAAAATTCAGATTATACTGAGAAAACAAACAAATGAACAAAAATGTATCTTCTATGTTCAAATAGAAATTAACCCAGATGCATGCCTATAATCCATACCACCTGGGAGATGGGGCAGGAGATCTTGAGGTAAAAGTTCAGCATGGAATACACACACACATACACACACACACATACACACACACACATACACACACACACACAGTTAATATGGGCAGCACACTCTTAACACAGTGATATTTAACAGATTTCACATTAGCAAGTAAAGTGGCATGCAAGGAAAACAAACATTGGGAGAATAACTCATTGGCAGTGTTTTGCATGCTCCTGAAAGCTCAGTCCATAGAATGTCTCAGGTAGAATGTGCACAAGAAGCAAAGTCCGGAAACTTGATGGCCTATTTTTCTTTCATTTAAAAAGAACCATTTGAAGGTCAAGGAAGCATTAGGCTTTTACTGGTTCCTCCCTTCCTCAGCCAATTGCTATTTCTGGTTTCTGCCTGAAGGCACCGGAGAAGGAGTGAGGGGCCAGGGGGAGGCTGAGGCTGTGGTTTGGACTAGACTCAAAGCAAATGTTCGGAGGCTACTAGGGAGAGCTTCACAGGGCGCTCTTTGAGTAGTCCTTGCTCTCAGACTGCACAGGCCTTTGGGAATGCCAGGCTGCAAAGCCGCAGAGAAAGCTTCATGGACTCTGCGTCTAGTCCTGCTGCTTCCTGGGCTCTGTCCAGCTGCTCAAGATGATGTCCTTCAAGTGCAGGAGGATGGGCTAGTCTGAGAGATGCAGGAATGGCGTGGGTTACAGTGCACAGCTCTCTAGTCTTCTTTATGGTCACTAACTCCCAGGACGAACATCTCCTTTCACTCTGCATTGAGAAGGAAATGTCCCTGCTATTAACTATAAAGTCTAGCAAAGGAGCATTTTTTTTTCTGAACATAATTGCTAAGTCCAGTGAAGGATGTATCCTTTGACTTGGCAATCAGGCTTCAAGCCAAGCACGATGTTTACATACATCAGAACATCACGTTCTACTCCATAAATACATACTTGGGGCCAAGCCAGATGACCCAAGTTCCATCCACATGACCCACATGATAGAGGGAAAGAACAAATTTTGACAAGTTTTTCTCTGACCACCACACATTCCATGGCATGGAAATGCATGTGCACATATACATGCATGCGCGCGCGCGCACACACACACACACACACACACACACACAATTAACTAAAAGTAATACATTTTAAAAATAGAAAATATAATCAATAACCATGTGGCCCCATGAGTACTAGGTGGTAGCTGGTTGAATACATCCCAGTATCCTTGTTTCTTTAGATACGGGCAGGCTGAAGCAGGAAAAGGGTAGGGTGTGAACAGGAGGTAGAGAAGGGTTGTTCACAGGGGAAAGGAGCTCAACCTATAGAGAACTACAGCCACATCCTCCGGGGCAAGTTCTCTTCAAGGAGTAAACACAAATAGTCTTTCAGAGAGGCTAAGTCAGTCTTGTGGACACTACAGTGGTTTTGGAAGCTCAAACCAAGGAAGCTCTTAAAACTTGGCTCATGGACCAACAATAACATAATCCCATTGGTTGTTATTTAAAATGCAGATTCGTGAGCTGTAGTCAAACCCAGTCAGGATTTTCTGAGGTGGCTCCTGGTGCTCTGGACTCTGGGTCTTCATTGTGGATTGTGAAACTATGAGACCGGAGTTGGCAGCTGTGGAGGAATCCCAGGGATTCTACCCAGAGAGCAGTGAGGCTTGGGCAGCCGTGGCATTATGCTGGCCAATCGATACTTGTAGGGTTATACTGTCCTACCCTTAGAGTTCCAGGCAATTGCTTTCCAATGACAAGCAATGGTGATGTAAGTCACCTTCCTTGGGAGCCATTGTGCTACAGATTCCTCTCTGGTACAAGAATTGTGGTACCCATGAGATGAAACCCATGTCTTCTTGAGTCCCCAAGCGTCCCATTGTGAGGTACTCTCCCCGTCCTCTACTGAACCATGGAGGACTTCATACTCCAGGCAATAGGCAATGCTGGCAGGAGGGTGAGTGTGGAGACGTGGAGCTGATCCTGTCACGGTGTCAGTCTCCCTGTCACACGGACAGTGACTCGTTCACTCACCTGCATTGCTTTAGTAATTACCCTAGATGGGTATCATGCCCTAGATGCTCAAGATGACAACACTGGGGCAGGAGTAGTAGGTTTGTGTTATAAAGACACAGAGATGATGGAGAAGCGGTGGTAGGGAGCATTCATGTGTTCAGAAGGCTCTTGTCAGTAAAGTTGGCATCACTTGCAGATGGCAGCGAGTGGTGTAAGAGATAGCTATGTCAAGAGGACTATCCTGCTGGGAGTCTTAATGACACTGAATATATGGAGAAGGTATAGAAGTGTCAGTCTCCTGTCACTAAGACACAGTACCTGCAAAACCCAACTGATGAGGATGGAAGGTTCATTGACTCACTGGTTTGTACTCATTGGTGCATAGATGGCTGGCCCCGTTGTGTTGGAGTCTGTGATAAGGTAGGGCAGCACCATGAAAGTATGTGACAAAGAGAGGTGCTTACTTCATAGGATATGGGAAGCAAAAACAGAGTACCATGACTTCCAAGATTGTATCCCACTTAGCTAGCTTACTGTCAGCAGGCTTGCCCTAAAAGAGCATTGGTCTTGCATAATGTCATGGCCATCCAGGAACCAAACTTTCAACTCATGGCTTTTGTAATATATTTAAGAACCAAATTATAGTGCAAGAAGATGATAATTTTATGTAGAGAATATGGGACATTACTTTTGGCCATGTTGTGGAATACCTCACAGAGCCACTGGAATTTGTGCCAGGAAGCTAGCCACAAGTGAGTTATGAGAAGAAGTGGTGTCTAGGACTGAAGCACAGATTTGAGGGGCATTTTAGTAATAGCACTGTGTCAACCATACTTGCCAACATAATTTCTTAGCTAGAATTCTAAAAGTAAAGCAAACCCAAGAAGCCAAAATGTGGAAGTGGAAATGCTCAGGGAAAGTGGACAATAATGTATGGCACAGGAAGATGCCAGGAGGCAGGCTGGAAGCTTGCAGAGCCTAGCAGGAGTGAGTGCTTGGCCATGTATATGTACCAAGGTGAATTTGAGAAAGCATTCAGGAATTTGAGATTTCCAAGATAGAACCTCCCATGTGTTCAGGAGTCCAGCTGTGGTTGGGGTGGACATCACCAATTTAGCAGATGTCCAAGAGCTGGGGGTCAAATCAGGTTTCATATCTTTAGATTTCTTAGAATATGAAATAAAGCTAGAATCCACAGAGGGCTCCGAGACAGGTCCTAATGCTCACAGTTATGCTGAGATGTCCATCCTTGTTTCTAGCAAGGTGGAAAATGGAGCCTGGTGGTCTGATCTTTGCTTAGGACCCAGTCCTTCACAACTAGCTCCTTTTGGTTTCATTTTGACAGTAATTTTTAGACAGTTTAACCTTTTGACAGAATCAAAGATTTTCTTTTAAATGAACAGAGAAATAACCATGGAAGACATCCAGATAAGGCCAAGTCAGCAAATACGTTTCCATCTTAGCCCTCTGTATATGCAAAAATCAGATATTGGAATATTTGAAAAATCTGGCTGCAAGCCTTAGGTCAGAAGGCAATGTCTGCACATTCTAATAGTCACCAGTCCCAAACTCCAAACTTGAGTCACATTTATGCCTGAGAAACAAGGCTTTCTACTTAGAGAAAAAGCCTTCATTTAATAAATAGAGAAACCAGCACACACACACACACACACACACACACACACACACCCATATGCATGGATGCATAAACACACATATGCACACACATGCACAGACACCCATGAGCACAAAGACACATGTGCATACAGTATACAGACACATATACACTCTTGTGCACATACACAATCACACATGTGCACATTCACACAAACACACATGCACAAACACACATATGCACAGACATGCGCACACACCGCTACCAGCCATCCTTGTCTCATCCAGACCACTTGTTTGTCTTTCCTCTGTTTGAGATCCTTTCGTCTTCTTCCTTTTCATCTTCAGAGTCTCTGCCTTGACCCCAGGAATAGTGTGGGAAAGGCGTCAGGATATACTGCTGCACATTCAGTGGCAAGAGCAGGTTTTTTTCCTCACAGTTAAGAAAGCCACAGAAAGACAAGGTCAGTGTGTTGCTGGTGAGATCTTTCCTCTAGAGAACCCAGGGGAGGCACTTATTTTCCCTTCTCTGGGTTCTAGTAACTTCCTGTGCTCCTTAGCTCATGGATACCTCACAGTAGTCTAGACCTCATCTCAACTTGGGTTTTCCTCTCTGTCTTCTCTCCTCATGATATTTGCCGCTGCATTTAGGAGACTCTCATCCATGATAATCTAATATTAAAATCCTAAGTTTGATCACACCTCCTGTGCCATAGTAAGCCACTGTCATGGGTTTCCATTGGGTGTAAGAGTCAACACTGAGTAGCTACAGTCAATGATTGGGTGCTTCTGACATTCCTAGGAGACACAATCTTACAGCAAAGTCCATGACCCTTCAGTCTTCACTATCTTATGGTATTCTAAGCACAGGAGAAATAGTCTTTCCCAGGGAAGAGCTCAATGATTAGTTATCCAGTACCAAGTAGTCAGCCCTGAAAACATATATACATGTAGCATTATATAGACTGAACAGGTTGTATGTATGTATTTATGTGTTTAGGGGTATATGCATATACATATATGTATGTAACAATAATTAATGGGAAAAAAGAGGCTGTGAATTGGAAAGATAACAAGGAGGGGTGTGTTAAGAGTGCTTGAATTGAGGAAAGGGAAAAGAGAAATGGTATGATTATAGTATAATCTCATAAAGTTAAAATAAGTTCTGGTAAATGGGCGAGCTGCACATCAGGTACTAGGCGGGTACTCCCACACTGAACTCCATCCAGATCCCCCATCAGAGCTTGTAACCCATAATTACATAAATGCTTCTTGAAGGGGGAATGTACTTCTTTTTGATTGTCTAGCTCTTTAGTTTCTTTTGGTTTGGTTTGGACTCTGCTGGGAGTTGAAGACAGTACCTCCCACATAGTAGCCAAGTAGTGAAAGGTGTATCCATGGCCAGCTTTGGATATTTTTAGAATGTTCCAAGTAGTCTGTTCTTGAATATCTTCTTCATTTCATCTTCATTTCTTAGCCTTCAGTCCTTCAGGCACTGAGCCACTTCATAGTGACCCTTTTGTGCTTGTCTCTATAACTACCTTCATAAGGTCTTATGTTACACTAATAGACATCTTCCATTTAAATCTATCTTAGTATTTCTGCCTCTAGATGAAGGTTGACTTCTTTTGATTGGTCTGCATTTCTTTTCTTATTGGTTTGCCAGACTATTTAAGGTACACCATATACATTGCTTTTAATGTGGTCTCAACTTGTTAGTTTAATTTACAAAACACAGGAAAACTGGATGGAGCTCCTGCTACAGCACAGGCAAGGCTGTTTGCTGAATCAACTGGGCTTCCCAAATATATGAGTCAGCCTTAAATTTGGCTGGAAGAAAGAGAAAGCCAGAATACAGAAGCTCAAACAAATGGGAATCAGTTGCTTCACATAAAAACACTCAGAGGAATGGGTCCTCTCCATGGTCCAACGTGTTAGTGAAGTTGGGGTTGGTTTCTCCAGGGGGTCTGCTCACTTTCCACACAGTCATGAGAGACTACTGCAGGTCCAACCACTTCATCTGGTCCAAAATCAAGCAGAGGGAACAGGAAGTTAGAAGCATCCCAAGAACTGCACCTGCTGTTCTTTCTTGGTAAATTAAAAGTTTCAAGAGAGCCCTTCCTCCCACATACCACTCATCTGGCTTCTTGCCACAGCCAATCACAGAAGAGCCTGGGAAAACAAACATATGGTGTTTTACCCTGCCTTTTCTTTGTGTGTATGTATTGGGGGTAGTGCAGGCACCCACAGAGACAAGGGTAGGAAAGTCTTGACTAACAGACCAGACCAGCTGTTTCTAGGTCTTAGAAGTCTTCTTTCTGCCACAGTGCACGGGATCTCATCTCCTGCAATGAAAATAGCTATTAGCTTAGTAGGCAGTCATTAACTCTAAAGTAGATAAGCCATGGACTGGAGTTTCCCCCCATTTAAATACAGGGGTGAGCCTTATGGAATGCAATGCTGTGGGCACCTCTGTGGGCACAGAGCTCCACTGCTGTCATGCTAAGACTGCGGTCAACTTAGAGAGAGAGAGAGCTGTTAATTAAACGGGGCGACGCATTGTTTTGGAGGGGATGCTAGCAGACATTTTGATGCTGGATTTGATGCAGCATGAGGGAAACCTCTTGATGAGGGCCTGGGTGGGATGCAGCCTGGCCTGTGCCTCCCTTGGAGGGGAGACTCACTCCATGTTCTCAGTATGTTCCTTTGGGTCTCCAACCAATGGAGTGTGGTAGTGGAAATGGAGCAGAAATGTGAAAAATTATCCAAATAATATTTCATCTCTGTTACTAGTACAAAATTTGGTTTATGAAAACTTAAATTATTTATGAAAGGCAGTCTGACATTTAAATCTGAACTTGGCTCATGATCAATGGAGCATTGGATGCTAGCTGGGTTCTTTCTGGGTGCGTTCTTGCAGGCTCTGGAGTACAGTCCTGCTTACTAATTTTTAAATTCATCACAGTTGCTCACCCAGACTAGCCTATTCAGAACACTGGTATGCTGCAACAGAAGAACACAGGAGTGGTAGATAATTTCAGATGGCTAGCGTAGTATCCAGTTTTAATGTGATGGTCTCTGTTTCCTTAGAAAACTATGGTATATTGGCTTTGGTCCTAGAGACACAATTTATCTGTATACACAAGTATATAGCCCATTATTATGAGAGGGCGCATTTCAAAGCATCCTTTCATAAGTCATAAGGAAATGAGTCCTCCCAGGAATCTAGGCCTTAGTGTTATACTCTGCTTACTGTCTTCCTTCCCTAGGTATCAAGACTACCCATTGCCATGGTCCTCTGAAATGTCCCCTCCCCAGCACAGTTGTGACATGAGAGAGCAAGGCTCATTCTTATCAAGCCCATTCTGCCTTCTTTCCCACCCTTTCCTGGAGATACCTAATCGTTTTCATGGGTATTCTCTTCTCTCAACAGTCAATATAGAACACTCCCTGCCCCCGCCAAGTGAGTGGAGGGATATCTCTCCTTCAGCTTAAAGCATTCAGCCAGGCCTCACATTTCATATTTGGATAATGAAGCACTGTGTGTCCTCATTAGCATCTGCCATTATTCTGTCCATGATGAAAAATTCCCAGCTCTTCTGTCCACACAAACTGTTTCTCTGCTCTGGAAGAGCTAAAGTTGCCTCATCTGCTTTGTACCTGACATTAAGTTTTCCCATTGGTCCTGCACAGCATAATCACATGGAGATAACTTTGTTAAAGATCAGTTACCTGCTGAATCTCCTGGTGTGGGTTCCAGGCATGCACCTGTCTTTTCTGCATGCAAGGTACCTGCGTTGCACACCCTGATTCGAATCCTCGTGCCCTGACACTTGTCAGGAAATGGCCCAGAAAAGCTTCACTTTGTCTTTCCAATCACTTCCCCGAGGCAGAAGATGCATCTGCACAGCATGTGCTCTTGATAGCATTCCCTGAAACATAGCAGAAGTATAGCTTTGCAGATACTGCTGTTCTGCGTGTCTAACTGTCACATCATCAATAGGGTCCTAATGATTAAAAACCATAGAGTCACATACAGAGTTGGGTATGATTTGTTTTATCAGATAAGAAAGAGGCATCTGTTCCAATGGGCATAGATAAATATATACCAATGGATTCATGAGCAAATTATCCTTCATTAAAGAAATAATGTCATCAGGCAGAAAACAGTCCTGGTGGGGAAGCCTATTGATACAGAGCGTTCATCTGTCTAGAAGCCTTTGTTCCTCTGCTGGACATCAGCTTCAAACTTCAGGAGGTTTGAAGTAGGATTCTTGGAATAATCCAAGCTACAAGACACACATTGCTCACTGGCTCTTTAAAGAGGTAGTCAAAGATGAACGTTAATATAGTAATTTGTCACAAGGAATGAGGCTTTCAAGGGAAGCAGAAAGTTGTATGCTGCCACCTCTTACCTTCTCTTTCTGGAGCAAAAAGCCACTTATGTGGAGATCACCCGTGAGTGTGATGTTAACACAGCTGGAGTCCTGATCCCTGTGTTAAAGCTGCATTTCAGTATGGGAAGTTGCTCACTGGAAAAGTGCTGGTGTGGCATTCTTGAGGCCACAGACATAACCCCCAGCACCACCATGGAGAAAATAGACATGTTTCTGGATCTTTGGGGATTGTCACTCTCCTAGGTACTTAAAAACATTTCCCTAAGCTACTCTTATGAAACCGTAACACCAGAGGCACACTGCATCCTTTACATATCATGCATATACGTGTAGAAACTTAACCCCTTATCAGAAACCAGGATCTGACTGTGGGACTGCATGGCTACCATGAAGAATGCATAGTTCAAGACATGGACCCAAAAGTTTATACTATAAGCTAGCAGTTCCCAATCTATGGGTCATGATGTCTTTAGGGATCAAGTAACTCTTTCAAATGGGTTGGATATCAGATATCCCTCATATCAGGAATTTATATTAAGATTCATAACTAGCAAAATCCCAGTTACAAAATATCAAAGAAATGACTTCATGGCTGGGAATCACCATAGTGTAAGGAACTGTATTAAAGAGTCACAGTGTCAGCATGATTGAGAACCACTGGATTACACAGGGCATCCATAGAGAGGGATGTGCCCAAGTACTAAGTACCAAGTACTAAGATGGCCAACCAAACACCTTCTCCTCTATTTCTCTGAGGGATATCTTCCTCAGACATGGGTGTTTCCCCAGTTTTCTGTGTTTCATTCACAACACCCTCATCACCACTTTTCCAGACAGAAGTTCTTTTTCTGGATGCTCTAGTGCCCCCAGCAGATGTCAGGACTGGATGGATTTTGCTTCCTTTTAGAGAATGAAATGTGTCTCTGTATCCTCATTAGGATCAAGCTCATTGGACAACTTCATGCCCAAACTCATCATGGCTTTTTCAAGGTGCCACCTGCATGCATTGTATGAAGGAACAGTGCATACACATAAAGACATCACTGTGATATCCAAATATAATGTAAAGCAGATGTGAGGCTTCCTCAGTAAGTGTGAGAGAGGCTAATGTCAGGATCCATCTAGGATAGGTTAAAGGCATGTAAGTGACCTTTCACAAGATGGCCCATAGTATTTCATGAACTGCCATGGGTAAGCTCTAAGAGGCAAGTCCCCAAGAGACTTCATCTCAAGATTAATTCTTGCAGTTGATATACCTTTCCTGTCATTATAAAAATAGTATAATAATTCCTGGGTATCATCCCATCTTGTTGGGCAGATTTTCTGCAGATCAATGAAGATGTACTCTCTTATAGCAACGCTATGTATATAAACTTATGATTTCATAATTCCTAATAATGATTCTATAGAATTCATAAATTTATACAAGTAATTTTGAGCCTTCTGCAATATGAAAGCTACAGTTAGGGTTTAGTAAACCATCATGTGTCACAGGTTAATTGCAGTAGGATAGAAAGCAGGCTTGAAACAAATTTATGACCAGGGAAAACATTCCTTCTAGGCTAACTGTGAAACCGTTATCTGATAACTATAGGTCATATGCTGGGAATGGACAATTTATTGTAGATGCATAGACAAAAGATAAAATATTGACAGGATTTATATATATAAAAGAATCAAAACTAATAAGATATTAGGCAGATGATTTGCCTCTTGACAAAACCATGCTAACTTATTACCTAAGAATTATTGTTTTAAACTTTTAATGAACTTGTGGAGCTAGTGACAGATAATGGATGTTTAGTTAGATAATTAGTCTTAATGGAAACTCATGCAAACATTCCTGCTGGAACTTCTTATTCAATTTATGATGAACTTATGTAATGTAAAGATGCTTGTAAACCATGTGATCTCTTTTCCTGGGAAAGTATAAAAACTTTGTACTTGTATAAAACTTGTCATTGTATAAGAACAATCACAATAAGCAAGTAGATTTTTTTCATACAAGGCCTCTTTCATTCAGCAATAAAAAGTTCAAAGGTTTTCCTTTATCTGAGCAATAAAGGTTGGCACTTATTTTTCATCCAGAATGAGTGAGGTTTTTTTCTGTGTGGGTGCTTGCTCAGTAGAACTTGCTCATGGGGGATTTTACTCCATCCACCAAATGTGTGTGTGTTTGTGTGTGTGTGTGTGTGCATGTGTGTATACATGCACATGCATGTGCATGTGTAAGCATAGGTGTGTGTATATAAGTGTGCATGAATACCTATGGAGTGGATGAGACAGGTGGTTGGGCCTGACAAGAATATGTGTGTGTATAAATGTGTGTGTGTGCATATTTGCTTGTGTACAAATTTTCTTTCTGCAAGCATGACTTTCTTTTCCTGGTTCACAAAGAGTTAATAGCTCCAAGCCTCCCTCTTGCCTGCCTAGTGAGAGGCAAGGCTCCTGGGCAAGAGAGAAAGGAGCCCTAGTTATAAATCTTCCATTGAATTCCATCCTGCTAGATAGCATATGTTCATCACCAGAGATCAGTGCTTATTCAAGCACAGAGAATTAATTATAAAGTAAAACTTAAGTATGCTACAAGGTCTGAAATCATCAGTCTTTTGGCCTTCATCCAATGTTGTTTTCCACCTCAACCATCCAGGAACAATGGAATGACTGACTCAGGAGCAAATATCACATTTTAATATAAGCCCAGGAGGGCAGGATATTGTATGGTTTTCTTTACATAAGATTATAATCTGTACTTTGAACAGTTTTCAGTAATTCATGGGTTTCCAGTAGCATTTGTTGAATTAACAAATTTCTATTATTCAGTACTTGAGGTGTGATGTCTCCAGCTCTGATGGAATAAATCATATAGACATGGGATTTTATTTATTCAGTTAAAAAAATTTAATCTTCTCCTTTCAGGATGGAGAACTCAATATCTACAAATCAGAATATAGCAGGTTTGACCTCAGTGGAGTGTGAGAGTACAGTAAAGGAAGACAAGAGGCAGAAGAACATAAACACAGCCATTCAAGAGCTCAGGGAGTCTTTTGGTGAGGAGTGGAGGGGTTTGAACAGTCTCAGGAGCATCTGACAAGTGACCTGACATGTGCAGCAGAAACAGAAGGAACAGTCATGGGCAGGATTTGGGAAAACAGCAGAAAACAGATGAGCAATGGACCTGAGCATGGATTCATGGCAAAGTTGGAGGATTTCACCAGAGGCTCAGCATCTAGTGTAGAGCTAGGGGACAGAGCAAAAAAGAATGTGGTAGATGCTGCAGGATGGTTCAGGAAAGGGTTCAGTGAGTGATACAGATAGTGAAGGATTGGATTTTAAAACCTAAACCTCAGAGGAGCAGCTGAGGCTTCTGTGTGTCCAAAGATATTGGTGTCTTGAAAATATCACTGATGAAGCTTGGAGAATAGATGACAGAACAAGTGGAGTTGACAAGAATGTTAAACTCAGGTTAGCCAGAGGTAAAGGAGTGAACAGAATCAGAGTTGTCAATAAGAAAGAGAACACTGACCAGTGAGCACACTGAGAAGCCATGTCAGGGACCAGAGAGGAACCATTGGGCTGGCAACTTGAAAGAAATTAATGTCCCTGAGAGAATTTTTTCGGTGTTGTTTTCAGTTGCTTCATCAAGCAGGAGAGTTGGGGGGTAAAACCAACACAGAGAGCTTGTCAACCTATCTTAGAGGTTTGCCTTTAAAGGGAAAATGAGAAGTAAGAAATGGAGATACCCGTGTGTTAGGCTTGGGATAAACTTGTTTGCTGCTGCTGGTGGTGGGAGGAAGCCATGACACAAGTACTAAAGCTAAGCTGTGGTGTGGTGACCTGGAATTCTCTTTATAATAACGATTGAGAAGCAAGGTAATGAATGGTCCAGGTCTTTGTGGCTTTCTGATTCTTACAAGTGGACTCAAAATGCGTTTTCCTTATAAGCTGTGGAATTTGCCTACCAGATTGGATCAGAGTACATTTTAAATGCATAATTCAATGGGATGCTGGTTCGTCTTGTCCTATTCTACTCCCAAAATGATTTCGATGCCAGGCACATCTTTTACTCATCAACATCCTTCTCTGCAGCAATTGCTGTTGGAATCCTTGAGGTATGGAAACCATTCCTTGAAACAGTCATAGAATTTCAATGTTTCTGTCAGGAAATGGCTCTCAAGCCACCTGACCACAGGAAACCTTGCATTGCCTGACTCTGCTCCTTCCCAGGGAAAAGATGATTTTGAGTCACCTTTTCCTTATAATACCATAAAAAAATGTGTTAAAAAGTAAAGAAAATCTTCATTAGTTGATAAATAGTATATCTACTCTTTATCATGATTCCTAAGAAATCATTACCTCTGGGTTAGGAAACTAGCAATGTTAGTTGTGATTTCCAAACATCTGCTAGTTCTCCTCTTAAATATTTTAGTGATCAAATTTATTGTAGTCTATGTCCACTATGGTAGTGACTTATTTTTTTCTTCATATATTCATGACTCAGAGTTTTAATGGCCTTAGATTGATTACTATTTTCTGGGTGGCCTGAAAAGCTCTCAGAACATTAGGAATTGTTTTAGTAGGTCCCTGAATGACGTCATATTGGGATCTCCAAGTTACTTATTTTGATCATAGACAGTCTTGAATGACGTTGAGACCTTCGGCCTTACGCTCCTTGCTGGCTGAGAAAATGTGGGTAAAGTCCAGGATATGGAAGGCATTAGGTTGAATAGTAGCAAGAAATTGAGAAACAGTGTCTCATGAAAGGAATCCATTTCCTCATAGACATCTGATTGGGTTTTGAGGACACCGGGTGGTATAAATGTAAACCATGTGTTATTTCTTTAGGAAAGACCATAATTCATGAAAATCAGCTGACCGATAAGTGCCTGGCTTGTGGGTCTTTATGCTGCACTGGTGCAGTGGGTGTCTCTGATAGGTAGTTTGAGAAGCAAGTGTTCGGATGTGATGAAGTAAACCCTTGAGTAAAACTGTCATGGGAGTGAGAAGAGTGAGGGAGTACAGGGAGGATGTATGGATAGCTGTCAACGTATGAGATCAAGCCAAGTCATAGAATGATGAAAGTAGGATATCTACCACAGATTATTCAATGGAGGGGAAAAAAAAACACTGAGTTTCTAGCCCCTATATCTATTGATCACCATACTCTCAACATCTCTGTGAGACAGAATGGAAGATGGAAATGAGGGATGGAAAGAGAACCAGAAGAGGAAAACATTCCCAGTCCCTATGGGCAACCGCCAGAGAAGATGCAATGGGAATTGTGAGACAGGTCAGGAAAGCAGGATTAAGGAGACACCCTCTACTCTGCTGAGGAAATCTGGTGTAGTTGTGACATCAGAGTCTCCAGTCCAAGGCAGCTACTCCCTGAGGGGAAGGTATGGCCACCTTACCTGGTATGACTAAGCCCCATTTCTGTGCCAACCACCCAGAATTAGAGCAGACCCAGTAAGTTGAGCATTCAGGTTCCTTCTATTTTTATTTTATTTTTTTGGTTTTTTGAGACAAGGTTTCTCTGTATAGCCCTGGCTGTCCTGGCACTCACTCTGTAGACCAGGCTGGCCTTGAACTCAGAAATCTGCCTGCCTCTGCCTCCCAAGTGCTGGGATTAAAGGCATGCACCACCACCGCCCAGCCCTTCTATAAGCCTCCTGTTCAAATAGTGTCTCTTTGTTCATCCTTTCTGTGTATACAGGCTTCCATATAGACCATCCAAAAGCCTTAGTGCTAAATCTGCACAATCCTTCCCTTAATCCTTGACTTCTAGGTTCCTTCGGAGGTATGATGACCTCTCTGCTAGGAATCAGGTTGACTGTGACACTGCTCTGTCCCAGGCCCTGCTGGGCAGCCCAGTCTACAGAACAGCTCTCTAGGTTACAGCTACATATTCTTTCTTTTGTTCCCTGGATTGTATGATAACAGAAATATGCTGTAGAAGTCTGTGCATTTCAGAATTCGATGTTGGTTTTCCTTATATTTGGTAACACCTTTGTATACTGTCCCTTAATGACATTATCTCTTTCATACATGCCATCTTCTGGGGCTAAGGCTAAATCTGGAGTCACAGAAAGAACAGATTGTTGCTTCATGTGTCAGTGCAAACCAAGTGCACACAGAGAGGTCATGCTTGCCACCAAGCTGGTACTCTCCCTCAGAGTTCTATGGGCAGTGCACATCATTCCATTGCACATTTTGTTTAATTAAATTAATTGATAGATTCACTTTGTTGGAACGCTGCTTAGTGATGCAGTTTCTAGGCTGTGAGCCCAGTACTCAAGAAGATATTACAAAGTTTCCAGTTAAATACAGCAATGCTTGGCATCTGCCAGATCTCCAGCTTCCTTGAAGGCTATCTTGAAGGAACTCCTAACTCCTACATTAAAATGAAGTGTGTTTCCCTGTTGACCTCATACACTTGCAAATCTGGGTTTTAGTTATTGCTGAGAGCCACCACCACCCCTTAAAATAACCACAACAACATTACTCTGCAGAAATGAAGATGGGACAGGGGATTTAGGTTGTAATTTTATATTGGAACACAGATTGTGAAGTTCTGTAATACTCAACAGGCATAGTGGCTACTGACTTTTGGAAGTAAATTACTGTGGTTACCCAAGAATGACGTAAAATACTATATTTGATTTCAACATATAATGACAAGGACTAGTTGCAACTACTAAGTTTTAAGAATGTAATATATAAGTTGTTTTGACCTTAGTAGCATATTGATCCTTTTTGGCCTCAGATCAGTTTAAGAAATTAATGTCACACTGCAAGCATTATGGGTCCAGAAAATCTGCTTCAGTGCTTTTATTTCTCCTAGTAAAACTTTGAAGTATTTGAGGAAGTATCCTCTGCTTGTCATGCACCTTCCTTCAGCTACCTTCATCCTACACATACTCACAAAGATCTTTGATGAGACTCTCCAATGACAGATTGTATAACAAGCATCCCAGAATTTCAGTGACTGAGATTAGAATCTTGTCTCTCCTGAAAACACTGCTCTGTAGCAGACTTCCTCGGGATCTCAGAATCTTTCTGCTTCCTCTTCTGCATAGATCCTTGAACCTTGTGGGGAGGTATGATATATATGATAGATAGATAGATAAATAGATAGATAGATAGATAGATAGATAGATAGATAGATAGATAGATAGGTATATATTTGCAGGGTAGTGATATTTGCAGGGTATTGACATATATATATATATATATATAT
>NW_022196914.1:30089536-30132297 GCF_008632895.1 Mastomys coucha | reverse complement strand
TATATATATATATATATATATATATTCAGCATTGAGCACTTCAGAGCTATGACACACAAGAATTCACAGTACCTGGAAATGCATGCACAAGACCTGTACCAGGTCAAACCAGACCAAAAAAAAAAATCACAGCATGGGGCCTTAGTGAATGTTTCATCTCAGTCCATAGTAAGTCATCTTCAACAAGAGACATTTCTCAGAAAGAAGTGACAGACTCACATTTTATATTGTCAAAGTTTTATCCTTTGAGGAATATTTGCTGGTAATGTATAAATAAATTGTTTTCTTCTTACACTCATTATATGTCCCAGTGGCATATCTCAGTGGACAAAGCTGTTTCCTCTGTAAGCCTGCAGACCTGTGGTCAATTCTTGGATCTTCAGACAGAAGGACAAAACCAACTCCCAAAGGTTGTCCTATGAGCTCCACATGCACATGTGTGTCTATACACATAAATAAATAAAATTTCAGGAAAAATAAAATACATCTTCATGCTGATAAGGACTGATTGTTTCAACTCAGATCTCATGTGTTAAAGTATGGTCACTCAGAATGTGACTTCTTTTGGACATAAGGTCTTTGAAGAGGTGTTTAGGGTAAAATGAGACATTAGAGTTAACTCTAATGCTGGCTGCCTGTTGTCCCAATAAGAAGAGAAGACCAGAGCACTGATATTTTCAGGGTAATGATACTTGTAGGCCACTTTCAGACACAAGGCCATGCAAAATGTTACATGAATGTCCCCTTCAAAATGCAGAATGGAATTCAATTTCCTTTTAAGTAGTGGTCAGTGCAGTGCCTATGACGTGCTATGGGCACAGTGGACACATATTAGTGGGCATCTCTGTGCCATTTTAGAACTGCCTCATTTAAAACTCAGCCTCTTTTTGCCTCCTTGCATAGGCACAGCCTGAAACTGGACTCCAAAATCAAAAAATTCATTGGCACCATGATTGGACTTTCCAACCTGTATTGCTGGGAGATGATAGCTTCATTTGGGCCATACATGACAGCATTATGTACTCTGTCATTATCAGTGTGAATAGATAATGAAGTGGATGCAAATGTACAATATAAAGATAGCCATATGCAAATCAGAAAGAAGTCTTTTTTTTTATTAGATATTTTCTTTATTTACGTGTAAATTTCTCCATTCCTAGTTTCCCCTCCAAAAAACAAAGAACAAACAAAAACAACAAAAACAAACCCCTGTTGCCTCCCCCCTCCCCATGCCTGCCACCCCACTCTCTCCCACTTATTGGCCCTGGCATTCCCCTATACTGGGGCACAGAACTTTCACAGGGCCGAACTCTTCTCCTCCTATTGATGATCAAATTGCAGTCCTCTACTGTACACGTGCTGCCAGAACAATCAGACCCCTCCATGTGCAGTCCTTGGTTGGTGGTTGAAAGCCTGGGAGCTCTGAGGGTACTAGTTAGTTCATATTGTTGTTCGTCCTAAGGGGCTGCAAACCCCTCAGCTCCATTGGTCCTTTCTCTAACTCCTTCACTGGGGACCCTGTACTCAGATCAATACATGTCTGTGAGCCTCTACATCTGTATTATTCAGGTACTGTCAGAGCCTCTCAGGAGATAGCTATATTTAGGCTGGCTTGCCCTTCCTTCAGTCTCTGCTCCACAGTTAATCTCTGCAACTCCTTCCGTGGGTATTTGGTTCCCCCTTTTAAGAAGGAGTGCACTGTCCACCATTTGGTCTTCCTTCTTCTTGAGTTCCTTGTGGTTTGTGGGTTGTTAGCCCAGAAGTTTGGAATACAGGAAGAACAACCCAGAAAGAAGTCTTAATTCAGCCTGCTCACACCATGATGTTGGTCTAAGAGTCTTCTTAGGAAAGTAGGTAGGTAGGGAGGTAGGTAGGTTGGTAGGTAGATAGATAAATGGATGGATGGATGGATGGGTGGGTGGGTGGATGGATGGATAGACAGGTGGGTATATGGGTGGATGGATGGATGGACAGACAAGTGGGTTGTTGGGTAGGAGAATGGATGGATGGATAAAAAGTGTTGGAAGGTATGTTTGGGGATGTACTCTGCTTTGGGTTGTGGTCACTGTTGACTTGAGGATTCAGCTGTAGCCACACTATGTTAACACAGAAGTCAAATGGTGCACTAAGTGAAACAGTTGTGTATTCCCTGAAAGAAATTTCCCAGAAGTCAGAGGGAGGTGTCAGTAGGTTGCAGACCTTGACTTTACATACTTATAGAAACATATAGACAGAAGGGAAGGCAGGTGTTTGAGGTGACTCAGAAAGAGCCCTCTGGGGGAAAAGAACATTTTAGTACATCTCAGCTTCTCATCCTATCAAGGAAACTACTTCTAAGGCATCGTTTTTTCAAAAGTGGTTCCACCTCAACAGAGATAGCTCTCACAGACCGTCTGTGTACTATTATTAGCTGTTATGTTTTTCTATCTGCAAATGGTTTCAATCACAAATCAAAACATGTTTGTTTTGTTTGTTTATTTGTTTTTTGTTTTCAATTCCTGTGTGCCTCTGTGCTGCCTGTTTTAATCATTGTGAAAAGAACATCATAATCCAAAGTCAACTTAAGGAGCCATAACACTCCTTGTCTTTCCCCTTCCCTGGGAATCAGTGACAATTTTGCAGTAACATAATCATCACTTTCCAGGGGATGTGCTTACTAATTCCATATTTTTCACCTTGAAGATTGACCATTCTTCCTGTTCATTATTATTCATGTGCTTGTGTACAGGCCCCTCCATTGTGCTGTGACCTTCAATATCCATATAGTTAAATCCATCTATTAAGTATAAAAGATAAAACCTTAAGGCTTTTCTTAGTCATAATGGGACACACCACATTATCTATTAAGTGGTAATGAATAAAATAAGTTATGGGTGGTATTTAAATGAAATTAACCTTTATTGATACAGATTAATTAGAGTCTAAATTAATGAAAAATGTGTTTAAATTTTCTTGAAAAGAAGGTAATCCTGCCAAAATTATCCTAACAAGACAAATTATATATTGCTCCTTAGAAAAGCTTATTAAAGACTAGTAAAACTGGTATTGTAGGAACAATATACTTACATGCTCATATACATTTCAAAATACATTGGATGGGTCAATTAAAATGCATCCTGCTAAGGCAATAGGCTGCTCCCATAGGATAGAGGATTTAGAAAGACCCAAAACAACATCAAGGTGCCACTTAATAATCTGAAGACCCCCTGTTCCCCTGGGTCTCTCAAACAAGAGCTGGAAGACCATGGGGAGTGGTGGGGGCACTAGACTTTCAGAGTCTAAGGACAGGGTGACCTCTATGGCTATGGTAGGGATGTAAAGTTCAGGCAACCATTACCAGATAACATAATATCAGATGTAACCACTCCCATATGAAGATTCCACCTCAACAAAGACTGCTCTCACAGAGGGTCTGTGTGTCGTCAGGAGCTCTAAGACTGGGGCTGTGGAAGAGGGGAATGAGGAGGTAAGGGGAAGTGTCTGTCAGGCTACTTTGTAGAAATGCAGTGCAGAGTAGGTCCCCTGCTACAAGGAAACAGCTAGCCCCAATTCTGGATGCAAGATGTGGAAAATGCGGGCTGTGTCTCTAGCAGTTCCTTCCCCATTAACCTATCAGAAAGTCTGCACATCTACTCATAAACTGTGCTATGGCTTTGAAAAGGCTTTCTTGCACAGAGTTGAACAGCATGCATGCTTTACATATAGGAAATTATCAAAGGACATAGGCAGGACAGGCTAAAAATATTTGAAGCCTCCCTTCTGTATCCTCTTGTTTATATCATTGTAACTTCTTTGCAGCATTCATATGATACATCTTCCTCTTCCCACTGGTAAGCCTGTGACTACAGTGCTCCTTTTAGCTGGATGTCACCAGGGATGCAGTGCCCTCCTTTGCAGAAAGTGGGAAGGAAGTTTGCTGGAAGTTGTGAGGGAGCCTCGTGTAGATTTCCTCCACAGAGCTCTGGATACTCTGATTTTATATCCTTCTACATATTCTAATCTGTCAGTCAGAATGACCTGATCTCAGTCAGTTCAAGTTTGCAGCCACTGAGCTGTGAAATGCATTAGATTTCTGCGTGGTTAATTCCCTTCTCGGAGGGAAGCTGTGTTCTTAATAACTATCTGTAGGAAGAAATGATTGTCAAGATCTTATTGATCTTCCAAACTTCATTCTTCCTTTAAATAAGTTTCAAGATCATATTGGAAAGGAAAAAAATAGTTCTAAAGGCCACCCATTCCCCTGCTGCCTACTCACTGCACCAGAACTTGAGTACCAGGCCTGTGGTCTACCAAGCTATAGCTTAACTATAGCTAGAAAATAACCTAATAGGTTTCATTTAAAAAAGAAAAGATGTATCAAAAAGTATAAAAGACTGTAATGAAAATAACTACCAGACCACTATCTACTGGGAACCTGAGCCCACTGCATACAGCTAATTTAGTTCTTAGAAGTGCTAAGGAGGGGCTTGAGACTACCCATAGCCATGATTGAGAAATATATGAAGGAGAATGTCAATAGGTCGTTCTCAGCTCCAGAACACTGTCATGAGCTACATGTAATGCTCTGAAGATGCACAGAGCTTGCTGGGTACTCATTTGCAGCTCTCTATGGATTGTCTTCCCTTTTAGTTTTCTAGGACTGATTCTTAGCATTTTTTGCATATTGATGGAATGTTTCAAATTCTTTGCCTTCTTACACTGTGCTGTTTTCCTGGTGGTGAACCCACCATCGTTTTGTGGAGAGTGGTCTTGTGCCATGGCAGATACTTCATCTCACCCTCACCATATATGAGTGCTTCTTTCTAACTGTTGCACCTCTTTTAATTTCCCACCCCAAATATATAGCAAAAAAAATTTAAATACTGACCTCTTTTTAATGCATAGCATCTCAGATTCACAAGAGATCTGAGCTGTCACCTAAAGGATTTGATAAATTTCTGTGGTGTTTGAACTCAATAAATTAGCATCCTTAAATGTTTCCTTTCCAGGTGACATTTTCTCAGATCGGTCACCTCTTTGGACCACATGGTCTGTGAAAGCAGCTTGACATTCTCCTTCCGTTCTTCTCTGAATATGCACGGGCATGTGGCTCCAAGGACATGCGGCCTCCTAAATGGAGCCACTTAAAATAGCTTTAAATGATGAAAGCCTTGTATAGCAGAAGATACAAATAACTTGTAAAGGTAATAAAAAGTGTCTGTTCCTTGTGGGAAAAAAAAAAAGTGTACATCTCTTCTGAATTCCTCAGAAAGCCTCAATGCCCTGGCAAAGATATTTCTCCCAAACTTAAGGAATGGGATGTGAGTTAGCCCAACAGCAGCCGTCTTGGGAAACTAGTCCATCCGAGGGGCTGCTTTCACATATTACTTTATTTTCTTTCCTTGACTGTAAGAGGATTGATAAAGTGTGCCGTGCTGTCTAGACTCCTCAAAGCTTAGAGATTGGAAAGTATTTGGAGAAAAGGTGCTGGCCAGCAGGAAAAAAAAACCAAATTGTTGCTTACTGGTGAATACTGGTAAATTCTGGTCTTCTACTAGCCCATGGTACATTGATGTGCACCTCTGAGAATCCTTGAGAAGGTTAGACAGATCTCCCACATTCCTATCAGTCAAAGGCAGGGAATGAAGGAACCTCAGACACAGTGGGCTTCCATGGGGCTATGTAAGTGGAGATTCAAGACCTGAGCCCTGCACTCTCTGAAGGCTTGGTTTTAATCTTCAGGTAAAACTAGCCTGGTGCTATTATCTAAAACAAATTGTTTTCTTCTAAACCTTTCAGAGGAGACTAAGTTCCTTGTCCAGTTTTCTGACAAAGGTGAGGGTAGTTAAGTGAAACAACAAGATAAAAGCAACAAAGAGACAGCCTGATGCTATCAAAAACAAATCAAACAATGTGAAAATAAGACTTTTTATTATATGTTCTGTTTGACGGCTTTGATGTTATTTTTAAAAAGCACAATCTTAACCTAATCACTTCTTCCACACCTGAGATGTAATGTAAAATAACATGACTGTGTCAGTCTGAAAGAAAATTGGTTCAGGACTTTAGTCATATTTGTAAATACATGGTGGTATTGAAATTCCACAGTCAGTTCTGTTAACCATAGAATACCATATACCAAGATATAAACCAAGTATCAAGAGAAGTAATTCATAAGTTTTTCCTTCAGAAAAAAATCGCGTATTTTGTTTGGCATTAAGTCTTAGTCATTTACTTCTTGTACATTTTCTTTGTGTGTGCAAATAAAGCTCAGGATATGCATTCACATTCCTTCAAATTGTTGGTACCCAGGAAGTGTTGAAAGGCATCAAGAATCAATCATGGGGCCGGCAGAAGAGAGGGATCAAAAGCTAAGAGCGCAAATTGCTGTTGCAGAGGACTCAAGTTCTGATTCCAGAACCCACACTTAACCACAACAGCTTATATAAGGGACCCAGCACCTCCAGCTCCTCGAACACTTGCACACACATGCACATCCACACACAAATACACACACACACATACACACACCACATAAAGATAACATTAATTTTTAAGAAAAAAAAAAGGAATAAATATCTTGAAGGAAACTCTTCTTCAAACCCCTGACTGGACAGACACACAAACCCATTTACCTTGAACAGACAGGTTTATCATTAAAGAATACTGAGAAAATTTCTTAAGCTCATGTGTATGTGTGTGTTTGTGCATGTATGCATTTGTGCATGTGTGCATGTGTTTATATGCATGCATGTATATATGTGTGTGTATGTGTATATAGGTATACATGTATGTATGTGTGTATATGCATTGTACGTGTGTATGTATGTGAATGTATGTACATGTTGTGCATATGTGTACATGTATATGCATTGTGCATGTGTATATGTATCTATATGATGTATGTATGTGTGTATGCATTCTACATGTTTGTGAATGTATATATGTGTGTATGCATTGTTCATGTCTATATGTTGTGTGCATATGTATATGTGTGTTGTGTGCATTATGTGCATGTGTACATGCATGTGCATGTGTGCAGACCAAAGGTCAACAAGGTCAAGTGTCTCCCCCAATTGCTCTCCACTTTACTTTTGGTATCTTTCCCCTAACCTGAGGCTTGCTGATTGGATGGATTGGCTGGCAGGTGAACTCCAAGAACCTTCTTGTTTCCTCTTCCCCATTTTTGAGATTGCAGGAGCATGCCATCATACACCATTTTCATAGAGTGCTTGGGATTGAACTCAGGTCTTCGTACTTGCACTGCAAATACTTTACCCACTGGACCATCTCTCCTGCCACATAATTTCTTATGGGATAAGAATCATTTGACTGATGCCACATTGGCAATGTGAATGGGACCTGAAATTCTCAGGCCACAGCCCAACTTCAGTCTACAATTATGGGTCTGATCTGGATGCAGCATTCCCAAAACAGCCTGCCCCGGGCATGGGACAGAAAATGGCTGAGATAATGAAGAAAAGAAATCTGACCCACAGTGCTATGGTGACAGGGCCCTTCATCAGGGCTGGTCCTTGAAAGGATAAGCATTCTCTTGATATCTTGGGTCTATGCCAGTCAACAGTTGTTCTGAGGACTATGGGACAGGGTGCACCTCGGTAGAAAGGGGTACCTCCCTTCTGAGAAAGAAGAAATAAGTAAACAAGGCAACCTGAGGAAGGACATAGAAAAGAGCCATTCCTTGGCAGTGGACGCTGGGATTCTGGTCTGACAGGCTACACTCGCGCCCCCTGCTGGGAAGATTGGGGCATTGACATGGCTTTGCTAATTCTGGTTCTTACCTTGGGTTCATGTTCTGGAGGGTTTGTTTAGCTTCCAAGTTCTCCGCATTTGTTTTGAAGACATTTTCCTGGGAAGAAGGGAGCCAGCTCTCACAGATAGTGACTAAGTTACTTTATTATTATTTCAGCTGTGCTTACTAAGGAAAGAGTTAGCATTTTCTACTTGAGAAGGAGCTTGTCTTGTCTTTCCTCATTCCCTGTAGTTCTCCGAATACTGCTCTTCAAAGAAGTTCCAGTGATGATGAGATCTGAATCTTCTTCAGCAAACCAGATGGTCGTTTCACAGAGGCTAAATATGTTAGGAGTTTATGAATGGTGTGGACATGAATACCAAGCCAGTCTTGTTCAGCTGCAAGTGAATCCCCTCGAGTAGAACATTAAGAATGCTTCTAGCTAGACATAGTTGCATATGCCTCTAATGCCGGCGCTCAGGAGGCAGAGGCAGTTGAATCTCTGTGAGTTCAAGACCAGCCTGGTCTCTGCATAGTGAGTTCCAGGTCAACCAGAAGTACACAGTGAGACCCTGTCTTGAAAAATGAAAACAAAGCAAAAATAAACAAAAGAATGTCCTCAACACATCCTATCCACTCCAGGATTGCCACTCACAGAGGCGGTGTGTTGCTGTGTAACCATGGAAAGAACTTGATGTTAGGGAATGTGTGGAAATAACAGAAACCTGGCACATTGTTCTCAGGGACCTTTGACCTGGTGCATACACTCATGGACTATGAATGCACATGCCACCTCCCACAACACATCAAACACATGTGTATATGGATCATATGTGTGGGTCATGTAGAGATACCGGCACACACACTACATGTGTATGTCACACTAATTACATGAATGGGCTCCTTGTGCATACAGCAGAGAAGAAAAACACACTGAGGCCTCCCTGAAGTTAATATTTTTTACTATCTGTACTAAAGGAGTAGAGATAAAATATGGCTGCATAAAGGAATGTCTTAGAGGTAAGTTCTGAGATTGAGACCAAGCAGCTGCAGCCTCCCGCGTGGGTTACACCTCCTACATGGGTTACTAGGGCAGCATCTAAGGCTCCTCCCAGTCTGTGGAGTTCTTTGTGGACTCTACAGAATACCAGGATCAACTCTGCAATGAGTTCGTCACCCCATTCTCCTCTCCTTAATTCTATTCCCGCTTGGTCCCTTGATTCTCCTCCTTGCCCCAGGGCTTTCGGGTACTTAGAATCAATATATCCTTTCCTTCTATGCCCACAGCCTGTCAGGATATAAGGCATTAGGAAGATGCAAAAAAACCATTGCCACCTTTATTATCATTGTAACTTTGGAAATATAGTTAAGTATATCTCCTGCCTACCTTCCACAGCCTTGTTGAGAGGCTACATTAGATATACAGCTTGGCTAGGTACATGGCAGATGCTGATGACTACTCTAAGTCTAGGATACAAGAAGAAAGCTGCGTGGCCTCCATATTTTACTTAGGGAAACTTCAGTGAGACAGTCCGAAGAAAGCCTGTTGGTCAGAGAGGGTGAAGTGACGATACCCACAATTCTCTAGAGCGCAAATCTGAGAAACGTCAAAGGTGTGGGAATAAATCTCCTGCCCACTGTGTCTGCTGTGGAACATGAGGCCTTTGGAAACAAAGCCTTTTGGATACCACTAAAGCCCTAAGTGATTTGTCATGTTAGAGTTACCGTCGTGTGGTATGTCTGACCATCTCCTGGGTAGACCTGCAAATTCAGTTCTGAGCACTGAGGAACTTACATGTGCCAGATGACAAGAGGCACAGTGGATAGGCCAGTGTCACCCCCTGCTGATGGGTTTATAAAGGGAATGTGTCTTGAGAGCAAATTTGTAACATAAACCAAGCACAAAAATATGCATGGCTTTTGACTTCTTTTATTAGTAGTAACGAAGTCTAAAGCAATGATCATAGAAGAAGTCACGGTTTTATACATGAGGTTGACATCCGTGGCAGAATGTGAGCACATGGAATATTAATATGGTAGTATCGAGCAATATAGACATATATAGACATGACTAAATGAGTCATAAAACTGAATACTAACTAAGAATTTGGAAATCTGCCAATACATCATTTCTGTAATCTCAGACACCTTTTATTTTATGTTACATTAAAGAGTTGATGCATACAACTTCAGTAAGCAAGAAATCTGGCCTTTGTGAACAAGATGGACATCTTGACAAAACAGGTTAGAAACAAATTTTAAAATAGGAATGTGAAGTAGGTGAGCACTGCCCTCTGCACAGAAGGCTTCTTCCTGGGCAGGGAAGATGGGGCAGTTTTCAGATTCCTTTTATATTGTTTTCTTTTTCCACCTAAATTCTTTGAACACACTTTTGTTCATCAAAAGAATCACAGCTATTTTTTTTTATTTGTCTATAAGCCAAAAACAAAATAACTTATCTAGGCTTAGTGGATACATGGAGAGTGAAGATAGCATCTGTCAGCATATCACAGTAGTGCTGTGTAACAAACTTGAAACTGTGTCCGAGTGTGGTAGACTGCTGGTTGGCTGGGAAAGCCCTCTTCCGCATGTCTCTCTTCTTGGAATAAATACAATAGATAGCAAGCATATACACTTGTCCAGACAACAGACAAGAGAGTAGTGTTAAGTCCATAAGGCTGTTAGACCTTTGCTGGGTGCAAATTGCAGGTATCCAGTTCACACTGAATCAGAAGAAACAAAGGGTCAAGTCCAAAATCCAGGGAAGGACCCTAAAGGGCACACATGCCATGGGGGAGAGAATCCCAAGAGATTTTGTTTGTTTGGTTGGTTCTTTGGTTTGGTTTGGTTTTTGGCAAACCAGAATGCCAATGTCAATTGAGAAGCAGAAGTAAAATATTTTCACTGAGTCTTTTTTTTTTTTTATGATTCTTCCTGACACACATAAAGTCTGCTTCTGTTGGGTGCAGAAGGAAGAGATCTTTACCATATTAAATGTCTGCTTTTGTCTCTTTAGATACTGGCGAATGTGATCATTTTCATCTGTGGGAACTTGGCGGGAGCCTACCATAAGCACCTCATGGAACTCGCCCTGCAGCAAACCTATCGGGACACATGTAATTGCATCAAGTCCCGGATCAAGCTGGAATTTGAAAAACGGCAGCAGGTAAAATGTGTTTTTAATCCTATATCTGTACTATCTTGGGCATTTCTAGGATGCCAGCTATTAATTAGCATTAGTGGCAAGCATCCGTCTTGGTATAAACAGGACTGTGACGTCATGGCAGTGTGGCAGCAGCTATTTTCCACTCTGTTGATCATGAACATCCTCCTGAATCACTTTAGGATCAGGAAGGAGTTTCATTAGGAGCTGGTGGCTGCCATTGTCTGTGACTGCCCTATGATTATCCACAGAAAGGTACATGGGGAATTACATTCGCTGCATTGAAACAATGCAAAGCATAACTGGTAGAGACATTGAAAGGTGTGTGCAGACAAAGCTTTTGGTGTCCTCCAGAGTAGGAAAAAAACACATAAAACAAACACACTGGAGGAAAAACTCACCCACAGTCTTTAATGGGCATCCCTTATCTTAGATGGTGGCATGATGCTGTGTTCATGGCTTCTCTCATTGCTGTGAGAAAAATTTTGACATAGGCAACTTAAGGAAGGATGAGTTTATTTAGCACTCAGAGATTAAAGGCTTTGTCTGTTATGGCAGGGAAGTCTGGTAGCAGGAGTGTGAGGCAGCTGCTTACACTGTGCCCACAGACTGGAAGCAGAGAGAGATGGATGCTGATGCTCAGTTCGCTCTTTCTTTTTATTCTTTCTGGGGTCCAAGTCCACAGCGTGGTCCCACCAACATTCAAACTAATTCTTCCATTGTCAGTCACCTTACTGGAAAATCCTGCATAGACCCACCCAGATGCCAATTTCTATGCTGATTCTATGTCCAGTCAAGTGGACAGTGGAGATTCATCATCACAAGGTCCGTGTGACACAGAGAGTGACAATCTCTGTACCTGGCTGTGAGTTCTTCCTCTGTATGACCAGCCGCCACGTTATCTATGGACCATAGTCCAAATATAGATACTGTATTAAGTTGTATTAAATTAGCATCTTCTATAAATATCATCAAAATATACTTTTGGTGGTGGGAGGAAAAATTATCACTTAAGTGTTGACACTGGATTTTTCGTTTTTGCCTATACATTTGAGAATAATAATCAGGATTTTTTTTCAAAATGTTTCATCAATTTATCCATTTAGCAAATATTTGTTGGACAGCATTTGTGCTGGGCATGGTTCTACGCATCTGAGTGTCTAGGTAGGAATATCAGGTTCTCACTGCTATATTGGCAAATCTTGTAAAAATTTTTAAATATTTTTTTTACCTCCAATTCAACTAATGTTAAATCCATTTGTCTATGGATATATCAATCCTGGGTCTCATGATGAAATCCTTCAGCTCCATATTGCTTGTCTTTATCAAAAGAATTCAGATGAAATATATCATAGCATACAAAGACAGAGTTTATTACAGAGTAAACTGGACACTTCTCAAGGGGTGAGAGTGTCCGGTGGCTAAAGGCACCATTGCAGACAGAGCAGTCTTCCAGTGGGAATGTGAAATCAGAGAGAGGAGAGCACCGTGCTGACCTCCACTGGGGGTGGGCTTTACACTGTCCCCTCTAACATCTCTACAACAGGCAGCCCTTACAGATCAGTATTTTCCTGCATAGGTGAATGACAGCCCATCTAGATTGAGTCTTTGGGAAGGACAATGAAACATTCTTTTCTCTTACCAGAAAACATCCATCTAGCAAGTGAATTTTACAGGCTTCAGGGAAATTCAGAATATCATGTGTCCTCTCAGAACCAGAGAAAGACTCAGATCCCCCCACCTTTCCTTCTTTCCTTATTTGTTTGACTATTTATTTATTTATTTATTTATTTATTTATTCTGTCCTTCCTTGCTTATCCCCCCCTTTTCTTTAATCAGAGTCCTGCTGTCTCCATTCATGATTCTACAAGCTGATGGTTGTGAAGAAGGGGGTACATTCCCAACAACCTTCAAGCCTGCTAATAGCTAACTTAACTATCTACTAAACATATCAAAACCATAGACAATTGTTTACTTAGGTAGCTATTCAGTTTTTCTTTATGTACTTGTGCCCAGTCATGTTTAATTTCTGCGTTCTAAAAGATTCCACAATGTCAGCAGACATCCCTTCTCATTCACAGTTGGTTCCACTCTAATATGGTGTTTTGTTTTGAGGTTTCCTAGGGAGATAAAAACAAAAACAAAAAACAAAACAAAAAAACAAATAAAAAACAGGTATTCATATAGACAGATCACAAATAAACCAAGGAAATAATTCCATTTAATTTCAGATTCATGGATGGGTGAATTTATTGGTGTTCTTTTCAGGAACACGGATGACTCAAAAGCATATGCATCACTGAGGAGCTTACCCAGAATGCCTTTCGGGTCATGAAAGGTTCCTCCCTGGAGTACTACCAGATTCAGCTTTACACCTCTTACATAATTTAGCATCACCCATGCAGTTAGGAGGTCAAGAAGGAGTCCTTACGGTCTAATAACCCCTCTCACATTAGAAGAATTAACAAGTCCATTGCTGCATGCCTAGGTGTCACTATACAGTAATGGTTATTTCATTGCAATAACTGCAGAGCTGATCAATATATCTGAGAAGTTACCACAGTATCCCGGTATGTCCAGTGGTTGTGTCTACAACTGCCTAGTCTAAAATTCAAATGCTTTAGAATAGACAGATTTTTCTTGAAAAGAAAATATAGCAAGATGGCTTGGGTATTAAGAACACTTGCTACTCTTACAAAGACCTAAGTTCAGTTCCCAGTCTATGTAGGACAGCTCACAACTACCTGTAAGTAACTCCAGCATGATGGTGCTGACTCCCTCTTCAGGCTTCCATGGGTAACCACATCATGTTGACAAACTCCCAACAAACACATACATAAACACATAATTAAAACATCAAAGGCTGGAGATTCATCAGGTTGGTCCAGATAGAAACAGTTAACTTTATTTCTCATCACCTCCTGACTCTATTTCAAAATAGCATGAAAGTTACAGGAAACTGAATTCCAAGTAGGCAGATTACAGAACCTAATGTTTATAGTCACAGCTTTGACAAAAGTAGTGATTCAGGCTATTGACATCATCAACACATCATATTTCCTTGGCATGGTCCAGAGCTTGGGAAGAACATAGCATTCTTGTCTCTCTGAGCCAAGAAGTCTAAGTGCTCTGGCAGTCTATGTGATCACAGCCACCACACCCAGCTCCTGGGTCATGGGTCCCCAGGGGCCAGAGATTATGTGACCCTCTTGAGCGGTAGCAGAATGGGATGGATTCACTAGAAATTTCATAAGAGAAGGCAGAGGTCCTTTCTAGAATCAAGAGGAAAAATGCAGGGAGAAGAAACATCTGTTAAGGATGTTTAATAAAATAGTCTGGTCCATCAATTGTTAATGGTCTAAAAAGCTGGGAGTCCATCACCAGAGACTGATTCCTGGAATATACTTTTCCTGTTAGGAATTCAGAAAATGTTTTTCTAGAATGAGAATACGTGGGTTTTGTTTTTCAGAACAGATTATTAAATAAGACAAAGAAATCATCTTGCTTAAAATAGAATTCAATCTGCTTAAAATAGAGCTATGGAGATGGCTCAGTGGGTAAAAACACTTGCCATTCAGACATGAGAATCTGAGTATGAATTCCTACAAGACAGACAGACAGAACAAGAATCATTACTCTTAGTGCTTGTATGGGAAGGTGGGAAGCAGAGTCAGGAGAAATCCTGAATGATCACAGGTGACAGCCTAGTAACAGCTAAAAGCAATAACTACACCCTCTCTCAGACAAGGGAGAAGGTTGGTTCTGGCACCTGGGTTGTCCTCTTCCCTTCATACTTTGCTGTGGTCCACATGTACATGACTACATTCACATACAGGAATCTAAATATTCATGCATACATACACAGGGGGAGAGAGAGAGAGAGAGAGAGAGAGAGAGAGAGAGAGAGAGAGAGAGAGAGAGAGAGAGAGAGAGAGAGAGGACAGGGAGGACAGGGGAGAGTCAGTCCAAGGGTTAATCCCAGAGACCCCAAAACCCACATGGTGCCACAATCCAATCTGAGGTCTTAGGTTCCATGTTCCCATCCTTGGGCTGTGTATATAATTTGCTGTCATCTGGTTCCAGTAACTTCCATTGATTTACACAGTCACTATAGTAAGTAGCAATACCCCTTTAAGTCTTTTATCCAGGAAGATTCATGCTGTCTAGCTAGGAAATTATTTTGTAGTCATTACTTAGACAATAAATACTACAACCTAACATCACATGACAGATGCCTCAACATAAGCTGATATCCCCACAAGTCTGAAAGATCATAATCTTGATTAGCTTCACAAATTCATCTCCTCATACCTAAGAGAGGAAAGCAGAGGGTGGGTCCTCAGAAGACAACCCTCTTCAACCTGGAAGAGGTCTATAGACAGTTGTTCCTCCCAGGGCATGTATAAAGAATCGCCCAATTCTAGAAACATTTGGTTCAAGTTCTCTGATTCTCTCCCTAGATACAAATGAGAAGTCATTTGAGACATTACTATTAAGACATGAATAAAGCATCTATTGGTACTATAATGTTTTGAGGAAAAAGGAAATAAAAGTTTTTGACAGGAGTACTTTTGGAGTGCGTTTTTTGGTGTATTCGGATTTTTTGTGTATTTTTTGTTGTTTTGGGTTTTTTGTTTGTTTGTGGTTTTGCCTTAAAAGTGCTCTCATATGTCTCAACCACCAACCAAGGTCTGCACATGGTGGGACTGATTGTTCTGGCAGCGGGTGTATAGTGGAGGATTGCAAATTCGATCATCAATGGGAGGAGAGGACCTCAGCCCTGTGAAGATTCTGTGTCCCAGTGTGGGGGAATGCCAGGGCCAATAAGCAGGAGAAGGTGGGGTGGCAGGCATGGGGAGTGGGGAGGCAGCTGGGGTTTGTTTTTGTTGTTGTTGTTTGTTTCTTTGTTTTTTAAAGGGGAAACTGGGAAGGGAGAAATTTACATGTAAATAAAGAAAATATCTAATTAAAACAAAACAAAACAAAAAAAGATATAAAAAAAGTGCTCTCATGTAAAAGCAGCAACAGTCATTATTTTTTATTAGGTAGGAATTCAGGCAAGGCATTCAAGCCAAGGCTGCCTTTAGGGGCTAAAGAGTTCACCTCTGCATTTTGACAGTTGTGTACTGCTTCAGCTTCTACAGGAAAAGCCACAGTTACACTTGATACTCTATCTCATGTAGAACACATGCATCTCTGTCAGACCTGGGAACAGCTTCTCTCTGGAGTATGTAATTGACTCTCAGGAATTGTGGAGAGCTGGCTATAGAGTAAAACAAGAACCCTTTCTCTTAACTGCTGTAGCAATTGAAACTGATGCTGCCTCTATGAGAGTAAACATTGATTTCTTTTTCAGGGTAGAGAAATAAGCCCACTGGGTGTAGGAACTCATCCCTGTAATCCAAGTAGTTTAGAAGGTGCAACAAAAGGATTGCCATAAGTTCAAGGACAGCTTGGGCAACATAGCAAGGTCCAGGAGAGGTTCAGCTAGAGAGTGAGACCCTGCTCATGCAAGGAATAAGGAGAGAGTGAGAGAAGAGTGGGGCTAGAAAAGAGAGAAAATAAGTCCTCATTAGTTCATATATTGTCATTATTTTAAGGACCTTACAAGTTGTCTGAGTCAGGGTTTCTATTCCTGCACAAACATCATGACCAAGAAGCAGGTTGGGGAGGAAAGGGTTTATTCAGCTTACACCTCCACATTGTTGTTCATCACCAAAGGAAGTCAAGACTGGAACTCAAGCAGGTCAGGAAGCAGGAGCTGATGCAGAGGCCATGGAGGGATGTTTCTTACTGGCTTGCTTCCCCTGGCTTGCTTTCTTATAGAACCCAAGACTACCAGCCCAGAGATGATACCACCCACAAGGGGCCTTCACACCTTGATCACTAATTAATAAAATGCCTAACAGTTGGATCTCATGGAAGCATTTCCTCACCTGAAGCTCCTTTCTCTGTGATAACTCCAGCTTGGGTCAGGTTGACACAAAATCAGCCAGTACACAAGTGTTTACCCATGATTTACTTTAGTGTGGGTTCGACAGATAGTATACACATGCAGTAAGAAACACTAGCCAATAGAGGCTGATATGCCTGGATTCAGAGCCCTATTGGGAGGTCAATAGAATGGGTCTCTTTTCTAACTTTGTATTCATACTTTCTTTCCTCCTTTAAAGTTCAAGGAAATAAGCAAACAGCTTCAGTGCAACCCTGACTGGTAGACAGCAAGTACACTCCTCTGTAAATGGACAGGACAATAGAGACTAAGAATGCACTGTGGGAATCATTAAATAGCCGGTGTTAAAGCTGCTCTACATGTAGACTCTAAATTTTGGTGCCTTTCAAGCCAGGAAAGAAGCATAAAGCAACTAGCAATTCATTGGCTTTACCTGAGGTGCCGGGTGGTGTGCTTAGCTTTAGATACAACATTGTAGCAGATTCCAGCTGCTAATGTAACAAGTCGCATTCTTGATAGCTGAATACAAAACAGCTTTATGAGCTGGTGGTTCTAGATGTTAGAAATCCAAACCCACTGACGTCCCTTCTGCAGACCAAAAGGAAACTTTGTCTTACCTCGCTAACCTTCTAGAAGCTCTTAACAACTATTATCTTTTAGCCTCTGCCTTCCTCCGTAAAGGCAACAGGATATACTCCATTCCCTGACCTTCTGGTTCCTCTGTCCCACCAGCTTCCTGATATGACTTTGGTCCTACTGTTTCTCCTTCTGATGCCACCTCCAGTGACATTGGGTTCACCTAGATAACCAAGCATACTCCTCCTGAATTTAACAACACCTAAAAATACGCCCAGTTGCTGGCAGTGTAGCTCTTCTGATATGAAACCCTTGGTTTGAGCTCTATCATTGCACAAAACAAAGTGTACTACTGGCACACACTTGTCATCCCAGCACTTGGGATGAGGAAGCTGGGAAATCTAGTGTTCAAGGTCACATTCAGCTACATAGTTCTAGGCCAGCCTGAAGCACACGAGACCCTGGCCCAAAAACACACAGAAAAGTTCTCATTTGATATAGAAGGTAATACATCCCATGGATTTGGACGGTGATGTTTTTGTGGAATCTTACCACTTTTCTGTTTATTCCCATAACAACTCTACACACAACTAGCCATTTCCCTGCAAATTTAGAAGCTGTCTCAAGTTAAGTAACAAAAATTCACACTGTTTGTAAGTAAGTATGGTTTCTAGGGCCTCTGTCTCTTGTGCCTGCTTTGTATGGGTTTCCTGGAGCAATCCCTGAGAGGTTCCTTGTCATGAAGGAATTCTAGATGAAAGTCGTAACTGATCACTTGTAAGCATTAAATTTGTACTTCCAGTAACCAGAATGCCCTTAAAGCTGCCCAGAAGTGGCTCTGTCCTTACACTGCTGTAAAATAGCACTGGGTAACAAAAGCAAGCAGCCACCCCGGCCAGTGTTTATGTGACCGTTGATGAACGGTGGTGTGCAATGGCATCTATCCTTGCATTGTATGATAAGTTTAAGCAGCACAACTTGATGGTTTATCAAGACAAAAAAAATTAACCAAGAATTCTGTTACTGTGGCTGGTTAAGAGCAGTGGCTGTTCTTCCAAAGGACCAGGGTTCGATTCTCAGCAACTTTATGGTAGTTCAGGACCATAGATAACTCCTTCTTTCAGTCTCCATGGCAGAGCACACATGTGGCACAAACACATACATGAAGACAAAACACCCATGCACATAAAATAAGACCCATCTCTCCATAGTCAAGCTTGCTTTTTATCAGCAGAATGACTGTGTGGAAGACGAGGAGGACACACTGATGAGAAGAATCATTCCCCCTCCCCCAAGGCTCTTTCTCAGCATTGGCAGTTAGAAGCTAAGATGGCATCTCAGTAGTAGTCACCCTCTTTATAAAGCCAAGTTGGACACAGGGAAGCATGAAGAGTTGGAACTGGTGAGTCTTTCACCCCACTGCAGCTCCTGGAGAACCGAAGTAGCAAATTTTCTTACAAAATCAATTTCAGAAATTTGATCATATGGTACCCCCAACAGAGACAGCAGAACATGAGCAGCCCAAGTCAACTTGTTCCATGTTTATAGTTTGGCTCAGATATGCCTGTTCTGCTCAACTCCTGCATCCTCAGAAACTAGTAACTAAAGGCTCCCTGGTCCTGGCAACTGCTTGTGCTGTGTTTAGTAAGTGTCCACTGTTGTCTTTGGTGTCTCCTCCCCGACAAGGACATCTAACATCTATCCTTTCTGTCACAGAGTTTCATTTATTTATTGCTTGAGACGTGAGTATGTCTTTTGATCAAATTCACATCCTACTACGCTCAGATTCCTCCTATAGTCTTCCACCAAGATTTCCTTCCAACTGCATTTGTTCTGTTTCTAAGCCCATGGAGTCTACTTAATGTTGCCTGTATGCACTTGACTGCAGGGCCATCTACTATAGTATGTGAAGTCTATCAGGAGGTCACATTTGCAGACATGTGATGGGCTCTACCCCAGAAGCCATCAGTTCATAATAGCTCCTCAGTTAGTGTTGAGAATTAGTTACTCTCCCACCCCTACTAGGATTTTGGCTTCCTCCATCTTGTGCAGGTCTTGTGCATGTAGCCGGAGCTCTCTGAGTTCATCTGTGCCGTGGCCCTCACATATCAAGAAAACACTTTTGCAGAAGTCCTCCCTCACCTCTGGCTCTTACAGACTTTTTGCCTTCTCTCCTCTGACTTGATCTCTGAGCCTCGGGGAGGGATAAGCACTCCGCAGTCTCTTATTCTCTGCTATGAGCAGTCCTGTGATTGTGCTGCAAACAGAAGCTTCTCTTAGTAGAACAATAGTTTGGGGAATGACCAACTGCTTTCTGGTTGCATTTAAATATCTGCTTTACAACACAGAACTCATGCCTCATGCTATTAAGGAGTCAAAGAACTTACAACTGCCTGGGTCATCAGCTCTAGAGGAGAAACCAGTACTCATATTCCACTCAATGGGCATAGAATTAAACTACTTCCTGAGTCCTTACTTCACTACCCAAGGGCCGGTGTACCTCTCATTCCTAATCAGAGGAGCTTCCTGTGTGTAGTCTTTGTGCTACTGTTTCCCATCAGAAATGATTATAGTACACCTTTCTCTTTGAAGTGTCTCCTTCCAGAGAGGCCACAGCTACCCAGGAGCTGGCCATTTCTGTTTATACAGCACTCCTTACTAGAATATAAAGAAGTGAAGATGACAATAGATATTTTGTTTCACAGTTGAGAAGAAAATGATTGGAGATATCCTGGCAGAGCTCTCTTTACTTTGTCTGCCATCCCAAACCATCAGAATAAAATGCAAGGATGGTTTGAGCCACTTCTAGTCCAGTACATGGTATTACACTCTTAGGAAACTGGGATGGTATGACTCATAAAGAAATTTCAGGAAAACTATACCAAAATGGTACCCAAGTGGATGCTTTCAGATGAGAAATAAAATCAACTCTGGGAGAAATTAGTCAACAATCTTCAAAACAAGTGCTTTAGTCAAAAGAAATGAGACTCTGCCCATTTTTAGAGATGGCAATAAAGATTGTGCTGTGAGCATTCTTCTAAGGGGAACAAAAAACACCCAGTGAAAGGTTGAGAAAAATGTAGGGAAGACACCAATAATCATCACCTTCTCCTGTCTAAGGAAGAACAGAAGCATAGAAGATTCTAGAAGTTCATAGAAAGCATTAGCAACCATGTGTTCATTCCTTAAAGACATTGATGTTCTCCTAAAAGAAAAAAAAAACGAAACAAGAGATTGTCTTAATGATCAAGTGCATGCAAGTATCTCTTTCTACCATTACAGTCAAAAGTCTAAGGGAGAATTAAAACTCGAGAAGTTTCCTCTGTGTGAGAAACTTCAGCAACACCTTCTGCCAGTCGGAACATGCCAGTCTTATGAGAGAAGTATCTGAAAATCAGCTCTATACTCCTGACTGTGAAAAGCTAACACTGTTGGTAATATCTGCAAGATTCAAGAGCCCAGAATGGTGTCCTAGGAAGAACACTGGCTTTGCTATTGTTTGATACCCTGGAAACTTCCAGTATTTCAGGGAGATGACTTTTCACTCTTTATGATGGGGCATTTTGACACTTTCAGAAATGCATAACAGGAAAGGTATAATCAAATGAGAAGACCCAAGTTGATGTGAGTAAAATCCAATAGAAAGGAATTTTTAACTAATTAATATTTAGACATCAATTCAAAACTCAGCCATTCTGGTTTTATCATCCACTCCTCTGATGCCTGTCACATACAGGAGAAACATTTCAAAGGGTTCTGTGACCATCACCATGTTCTTGTTTTTATTTTCTTTTTTGCTGAGTATTGATCATGAGTATATTATAGTTTTTACCAGGAAAGGGGGCATTTTAGATTTATCATCACAGGCTCACTGTACATTGTGAAAACCACTAATAAGAGGCTTACTCTACATTGTGAAAGCTGCTAATGCCACATATTTGATGGTTGGTTAACATGGTCACAGACCCTCCCCTTCTGTGGCAGGCTCACTGAGTCAGCGCCAGTGTGGTCCACCTGCATTGTAAGTCCCACTCATTCCTACAAGAGGATGGCTGTAGGAGAAATCTGATCTGGAGGTCAGGGAAGATCTAATGACCAATCATAGGAAATAGCAGCACAGTGTTTCCTCATGGGTCCGAGAGGAGAGAGGACTTCACATACACACAACAGTGGAGTTCAGGAAAGGGAATTAAGTGAGTGCTGTGACACACAGCTTTGCTGGATCTTGCAAGAGCCTTTCAAGCAGCTTTAATTAAGAGAGACTTACTCGGAGTGTTTGGAGCAAGCAAGCACTGCCTCCAGGTATTTGGACTGCAGCTGGCCACTAGGGAGAACTCAGTGCTATACATCTACATAGCACATACAGGCTAGATGGTCAATGAAGTGAGTAAAATACAGAGCATCCAGATGGAGCTGGGGTTCATATACCAAGGAGAGAGAGATGTCGTGACGACACATCTGTGAACCACAGACAACTTGTCTCCTAAAAGGAACAGCTCTTTTTTTTTTCTATGTAGCACTGAAGACCAAACAATGCAGAATAGTATTTGCTAAAGTGTTCTCTGCACCCCATAGGAATCAGTGATGTGTTTCCTATTGTAATGCATATCATTTTTGACAATACTGTTCAAATTATGTATTGTCTATTCCCAGTGTATTTCATACATTTTCTGATGCATTTTGGTGTGTCTTCTCACTTTTTTTTCCTTTTATTCAGAATCATTGACTTTGTGGAAGGGATAGGGAGTAATATTGATCGTTTTATTCCTATATTATTACACACTGCTGTGTGTAATATTCACTATATGTTAGTTCTACTCTGCTATTAGCTAGCAAAGGTTTTAGGCTAGGTAAAACAACTAAAAAGTAATTTTAAGATAAATAACATAAAAGCTAAGAAGGAAAACAAAGCATTCACAAGAGGGTAAGGGAAATAAAGAGAAGTGGTTAAGACAAAAACTCAAGCATCAGAAAAGTTTAAAGCCTTGCCTCCGAAATCAGTGAAGTTATATCACAAAGGCAGTGTTGAAAATAGCCATTTAAGCCAGGCTTGGGAGAGCATGCTTTCAATCCCAGCACTTGGGATGCAGAAGCAGGCATCCTGGTCTACATAGTGAGTTCCAGATCTGCAGTGACCCTGCCTCGACGACAACAACAAAACAACAACAACAATAACAACAACAACATCTGGTTTTATCAGATCAGCATCCTGTAGGTAGAACACAAGTTCCTAGATGACAAGGGCTATGATTCACACTCTCTGCTTGTGGCTCCCAACATATTAACACCATCTTGGGAAACCATCATACGTTTCTGCTTCTCTCTTCTGACTCCTATCACTGGATATTCGAAACCTCATGGCTATGCTGAAGGAGCACAGCCACAACTATCAGACACTTTCCTATAGTGAAACTTACCTAGCCATTAGTCATAAGAATGAGAGTTGGCTGTTTAAATGTTCAAACAGTAAACAAAGGTGGGTAGCAGTGTTAGAACATCCCTATCCTCCAGACCCTAGCTCTTTCCCTGCTAGTCTCTAGCCTCATTTTGTCTGAGCAATGTCTGTGAACTTGAGTTTGTGTAGCCTGACATAGAAGCAGCCTGGCTCCTTCCAGAAGGTAGAGTAGGTACAGAACTTATTCATGTATTATAGGTTATATAATTTATATATCAAGGACAGACTATACTCTTGAAGTCATAGCAGCCTACTAGGTAAATCTGCTGAAAAAAAAACCCACACATTCCATCTTTTTTTGAAACCCTTGGCTCATGGATACAGTCATGATCTCAGTCCTCATGAGTTGTTTGTGTTGGTGAATACAATTCTTGATCTATCTCATATCTATGCTGGTGAACTTCAGTAGTAAAGCAAACTCTGCCTTTGTACATAAGAGTTGCTGTCACAATGGTTCTTTCAAAACACAAGGCAACATGTGGATAATTGATTCTCACCATTAAAGAGGACAGAAGATCATGGAAGACTGAAAGCATAAGCCCTGGTGACAAGATGCTTTCTTGGGAATGTTTGTCCTGAAATAAATAATGACTAAAACTTGAAGGCTTTGTTGAAAAACAGGGAAAAGCCTTTCATTAATGATTAATACTTCATCAGCTTATATGATAGATGATGAATGTAGAAAATTCTACCCCAGAGAGGATTGATGGACCTCTCAAAGTTGTAGATGAGTAATGGGGAAAAACTAACCTGGTCTTTAATTCAAGCGAAAGAGAGAGACTGTGCAACATTTCTTAATGTCTGTGTTCAACTAGTACCTAAATACACTGATCAAATGAAAACATTTTATCTTGCATTTATAATGGTTTGTCTCTGGGGCTCTGGTGGGTTTGGGAGTAGATTGTTTATGTATTTCTTTGTTTATTAAAAATCGTTTCTTCTCTTATATACTACATCCCAACCACAGTTTCCACTCCCTCCACTCTTTGCCATTATGAGTGAGAAAGATGTTCTTGGAGTGTCAATGGTACTATTTCAGTTTTTTGATCCATCTGTTGTTGTACAAATCCTTTTAGGTCATTCTTCCTGTTCCCTCCCAGCAATCACATCAGGATACACTCAGGGGTGCTTTGTCTCAGCATCAGTGTTAGTGAGCTTTCCTAGATCAAAAGTTTCTTGTCAGTCAATCTGAATTTCTTACCAGCTTTCAAATCGCCTGTAATTCTGTACTGAATTTTGTTTTATTTGTTTCTGTAGGCATTTGGTCATTAATGCAATAAACACAAATTGTCCAAAGCCCACCTTTGACTGAGCCACATTCTTCTATCACTGTTTATGTCTTCCCACTTATGTTTTCACTTTACCCTTCTCAATGTTAAATCTCCCCTTTCTAACCTCTATTGTCTTTGTTTTGTCATCTATACAATTAGTTGCTGTGCCTGTGTTTTCCTCTTTGTCATGGCCACAGTTGCTCACATGGTTTAGCTTTCATGCCCTCAGACTAGTCAGATTCATACCACATAGAAGCAGCCTATTAATCCTTCCAAGGCACAGTTAATACCAGGAGAGGCTGAGCTTGTTAACAGCTTGCCCTAGTTAATAATACAGTGTCCCTAACAGATGTCCCCTGACTTATGATTGAGAGGTAATATTATGTAATTGTTATGAGCCTGGTACTGGGTCCACATTGCTTAGGTTTAAATCCTATTGCACCTTTGATACCCAAGTCACTGTAGGAAAGTTACTTCAACCTTTTACCCCCTAATTTCATAATATGTAAATAAAAGGTGGACACATACCTCATTTGGAGTTGCAGTATATATAGTTTATCATCACCTAAAAAACATATGTCTACTCAAAATATTATATTTGAATTCTGTAGGGCCAAAATAAAGGTGATATTAAGTATCTTTGTTACTTTTCTGTTGATATAAGGAAATAGCTTGGCAAAAGCAAGATATTTAAAAAGAGCTTATTTTGTCTCAAAGTTCATGGTATGGAAATCAAGGCAACAGGTACTTCAAAAAGCAGTTGATCACTTTGTGCCCAATCATAGAAAAAAAAAAGGAACAATGGGTGCCTATGATCAGCTCACTTATACAGTTCAGGATTTTAGCCTAGGGAATGGTACCACCCACAGTAAGCAGATGTTTCCATCTTTTTAAAGTAATAAGATAACTCCCAACAGTAGTGCCCAGAGTCCCATCTCCCAGATGATTTCCAGGTCTCATTAAATTGATAACTGAGGTTAACCATAACAGAATCACACAGTGTGTTATATCAGGACAGAGGCAGTTCTGGCTAGTTTGATTCAACTTGATACAAGCTGGAGGAGTACAAGCTGAGAGAAGTAAACTCCGTTGAGAACACAACTATATCAGATAACCATAGTCAAGCCTGTGGAGCATTTTACTGATTAATGATTAATATGGGACCACTGTAGTTGAATTGGGGAGGGGCTGTGTACTGGCTGGTTTTGTGTGTCAACTTGACACAGGCTAGAGTTATCAAAGAGAAGGGAGTTTCAGTTGGAGAAGTGCCTCTATGAGACCCAGCTGTGGAGCATTTTATCAATTAGTGATCAAGGAGGTAGGACCCCTTGTGGGTGGTACCATCCCTGGGCTGGAAGTCTTGGGTTCTATAAGAGAGCAGGCTGAGCAAGCCAGGGGAAGCAAGCCAGTAAAGAACATCTCTCCATGGCCTCTGCATCAGCTCCTGCTTCCTGACCTGCTTGAGTTCCAGTCCTGACTTCTTTGATGATAAACAGCAATGTGGAAGTAAGCTCAATAAACCCTTCCCTCCCCAACTTGCTTCTTGGTCATGATGTGTGTGCAGGAATAGAAACCCTTACTAAAACAGGCTGGAAGAAACTAAGTTCACAGTTCTTCTTTTTTTTTTTTTTCTTTTTTTGATATTTTCTTTATTTACATGTAAATATCTGCATTCCCAGTTTCCCCTCCAAAAAACAAAGAAACAAACAAAAACAACAAAAACAAACCCCTGTTGCCTCCCCCCTTCTCCATGCCTGCCACCCTACCCTCTCCCACTTATTGGCCCTGGCATTCCCCTACACTGAGGCACAGAACTTTCACAGGGCCAAGACCCTCTCCTCCTATTGATCAAATTGCAATCCTCTACTATGCACATGCTGCCAGAACAATCAGACCCCTCCATGTGCAGTCCTTGTGCCAGTCTCTTTCTAGTAAGAGGGAAATAAAAATCATTAGAGACTTGTCTCTGTGTTAGAAAAAAAAATATGGATAAATGATAAGATTCTCTGATGAAGATCCTGAATCCTCATTTATTCAACAGTCCACAAAGGTGGGCTAAATCTCCTCAACAGACATAATACTCTTTAACATTAAGGTAAGAGACCACAACTGCTGCAAGGGAGGAAGAGGGAAGAAAATACTAGTCTACTGCTATAAGACAACTCAGATCTGCATCTTTTTCAACCACAGTAGATGTGAGAAGCTGGGAGAGCAAGAGTATTAACACTAACGAAGTCTAGTGCTTTCATTTAACATCCACATGCCAAGTCAAATCAACATTTGTCCGTAGGTTAAAACCAATACTTTGGGGTGCATATGGATTGAAGAAATCCAACATCCATACAAGTTAAGCAAAACAGGATTATTTTAAGATTTACTTCAGTAAGACAGATTATCAATTCAAATAAAAAAAAAAGAGGGAAAGCTGTGAACAAAATAAGCATTGTAAGAAAATTAACTATTAAAACAATAACTGAGACTAAATTATCATTAACTACCATCAAAATATCACTAAACAATGAGAAAGATAAGTCTGATTTATTAAATTGATAGTTTTACCCTGGGAATTATCAAACTGATGGGTGTTGCATCTAGTAGACCAGGTTATATGTTTGTACATAAAATTTTAACTGCAAAATATGTATATAAATAGTTTATCTTATTGCTTTAATATGAATACTCTATGTAAGCACATCGAAATAATTTATTTAATTGGTTTAAGTCATGCAAAATGTCTATCCTTTAATCTCACACAGCTTTAAAGAAGAAAGTCGATTTTATATTCTTCAAAATGGACCGTGAGTTCCTAAATCTGGAAAGGTCACATGTGGGAATTCAGATTTTTTTTTTACCAAAAAGAGCAGAGACTTTTTTTATATATAAGAATAAAACATCCTCTTACATTGAGTCCAACATACCAAATCACTGATTTTTTTCCTTCTGTCTGTGTATGGTGCAACCTCAGCTTCAGTCCAGATAGAGGATGCTTATTTTGTGTAAACTATACAGTTGTAGAGATTTAAACATCTGCAGTTGCTGTGGATGGTATTTCCTGATGTTGTCTATTTCTTCCCTGAAATATTCCAGTCTTAAAGTACAAAGAAGTGGGTCCTCCTTTCCATACCTCCTTCTTCCTTTTCCCTGAAGGAGATAGGGAAAATGTCAGAATGCTGAGAGGATCAATTTAAATGCTGTGTGGGTTCAGTCTCCTTGTGTGTAAAACAAGGCCTCCAGGCTATTGTGAGTAGGTTCCTTCCTGACCAACCATCCATGAGTTTACATTTTTCTAAAACTATTTTCAATTTTTCGTAACTTTCAAGGAAAGGTGATATGGTTGATTTTTGTGAAAAACTTCATATTTTTAACTGAAAAACAAATTCTACCTTGGATGGTTCCTTTTCCCCCTTATACTTTCATTCTTCACATATGTAGACATTTGCTCTAACCCAGAGGTTGTAATGTTCATCTATCATGTCTTAGTGTGGGGTATTGTATTTTATTTTATTTTTCAAGACAAGGTTTTTCTGTGCATTCCTGGCTGTCATGGAACTCACCCTGTAGACCAGGCTGGCTTTGAACTCACAAAGACTCATCTACCTCTGCCTCCTGAGTGCTGGGATTAAAGGCATGTGCCACCACCTGATATGGCTATTCTTTTGGTTGTAAGTATTCAGCTTTGCTTACACTCATAGAAAGGCACAGGATAGAATATTGGACAGAAGTGTACACATATACCCAGACACAGGAAACACAAGCACACCTTCTTCCTCTCTCCTTTCTCCTGAGTGTGATGACTTACAAAAATAACATGGTTACAACAATGGCTGTCTCAGTGAAACCCTCAGTAACTGACAGCTGCCATCATTTTGTGACAATTGATCATTTGCACTAAATGCTAGTGAAGGTAGATTAAATGAAATACTGAAATAATAATTACATAAAGCACGCTCCACAATCACAACTAAGTAAAATGTAGATTCAAATGACACAAAACGCTCCAAGGGCATAAAATCTTCCACTATGAACTTCTGTGAGTTCTCCTTTACATTCTTGGTTTCTGAATCCTGGAGAGAGATCACTCCCTTGTGTACACCCCAATATTGATGATGTCATTGATAAAATAATGGGTATGGAAAGGGTGCAGCTCTAAAAATAATTCATTTATGTCGGATCTTATAAGGGCCAATTTAAAAAGAGAATAGAGCAGAAGAGAGATACTTTTTCCCACATCCTAATAAAGGGGAATTGAGCAAGACCCTGTGGTTCCTGGAACAGAACCATCTGTTTGTAGGACAGTTGCCTAGGGAGTATTGTTTGCATAAAAAGATACTGAAGGACAATTTGCTGACATAGTGTTACACAGTGGTTAAGTTACCACTCCTTGGTGATTTGGCAAAATAAAGTTTGCAGAGGGAAATGGTTCATGGATTGCCTATCTCCCATTCTGAATTGTGAATTACATGAATGGATGATCTGTAGCAGTCTTTCAGCCTAGGGCCTAGGACTCTGGTCCAAAGCCCACCATGAAAGGTTCTTCTCAAAGGCTATTTATATAGCCAGGATATAGGGGAAAGAGTACACTGTGATACCCTCTTCTAGAGGATTGACAAGATTTTCATTGGTAGATGCTTCCTCCTGCCACTACCTCCTTAAATAGTCATTTTAACCAATGGAGGTTGCAATCCCCTGGCAGGATACATTCCAGCATTTATCATAACATACAAAAGCTAATCAATGCAACCAGAAAAAGGTAAAGAGTTTTGAATCAGTCTGTGATCATAGCTGTGGGCATTTCCTTTCCCTTTCTCATTAAGTAGTGAGAGTTATAAAATCACTGAGCTTTTTATGCTATGGGGAAAGAGCAAGAAATAAATAGATCGACAGGAAAGATTGTTTGGAATTGCTACTTTTTTTCTTGCCCAAAGGAAAACCTAGTTTCAAGTATTAACTGTAAAATATGTTGCCATTGATCATTTTTAAGATATGATACGCTTGCAATTTTGCACACAGTCTTTTTACTAGCCTTAAAGCTTCAGATATGCTATTTTTAAACTTGGATTTTATTTTCTATGAAATTGTTTTCAGTGTTGATGAAAGCAAGCCTCCAGACAATGAAACTTAGTAATTGTACCTGTTCTGTATAATTCCTTTAATTAGAATGGTCTCAGTTCATATACAAGGAGCATAAATCTCAAATATGTTGTGTGAGCAGCTGGTAGTGAGGTGAATGCAGCTCTTCTTAGATATGATTGCTGAACCAAGCTAGTAGACCTTGGGCTGAGTTTTTTCACTAGCATCTGCCCATTGCTCAAAGTACTGTGTTTCATTGTGAATCTTTGTATATGCAAGAAATATCCTTTCTCCTGTTCTGCCCCTCAACCATCGTTTCTTTATGAGAGACTTGAACAAATCATTTCCCTTCTGTGAGTGCCCCTTTCTAACTCTGTGCCGTGACCCCTCCTCCACTCTATGGAGTCTCTCTCCCACTTTTGAGGGTATTCTTTTCTTGCTCAGTAGGGTCATTCTTTCCAACTCTTCACAGTCAGCCCTTTTTTTATTCTTTAAACTGCCTTCAACTTGATATGGTAGTGCTTTCTTGTAATAAGTCTTTCAGTGAACTCTGTAGAAAAGCAATAAAATATTAACCATGGGAAAAAGAAAAATGTAAAAAAAAAATAATGGGAGGGAACATCATTTTAGTATGTTCAGTGTCACTCATGACTCTGATTTTTCCCATGCTACTGTGGTGGAAATCAATTCCCATGAGCCCAGTAGTGTCAAGGGTGATGACAGGGTAGGATTTACATCAATGAGAGTCATTTTTTATACTGGGTGTAATTACTAAAAAATGTGTCTTTCAAAATGCTTCCTTCTGTGTCCCTTTCCTTTACTCATGGCAGATCTTAGACCCAGGACTGAAGGTTTCTGTAGTGCCAGGAGAAGGGGGTTGGGGGTTGGTAGGGTTTGATTTTGGCAGGTTTCTCCTTGGCAAAGACAAAACAGGGCAACTTAAGGATGATAGTCACTCAAGCTGCAGTAACACTTCAAAGGAGCTAAGTGAGTGGAAAATGAAAGGTGTTTACTCTTTTTCTGGCAGCAGAATTCCATAGATATTGGACAGGTTATTATAACCCTTCTCTCTGCACTGGGATAGAGACAGAAACAAAAACTTCCTTAAATAATGTTTCAAAAGTGAAGCAATTTTTCATGTTTTATGAGCATATAATACTATTGAGTGCATTTCTCACTATAACAGGAAACCTGAAACTTCAAAGTTCTTGCTATCACTCATGATGAACAAGTCTTAGACCCTTAGAGTAGAGCCATTTCAAGGGCAAAAAATTATTTCCCCTGTCTGGACTTCATGGGGAAGAATTTGTTAGAAACCCAAGGAGAATGGGTGAGAATGGGATTTGAAGTTCAAGTTTGGATTTCATGGAGGGCTATTCTAGAGATGCATGCTTGAGACAGACCAAAGAGAAGTATTGTTTACAACCCTGACACTGAGAGACTGAGGAGAAAAGGGGAGGTTAGAAGAGGGCACTGAGAAGAGACTGCTGTGCAGTAAGAAGACACAACCCACAAGAGTGGTGCTTAGACACCCCAGTGAAATTGTCACAGGGAGAAAAGGAAGTAGAGTTGAGGTAGAAGGATCACTCAATTCTATGAGTTCAAGGGCAGCCTACGTAACAAGTGCCAGCCATACCTAACATTCATTTTTAGTTAAATATGGGATAAAGAATAGTATGGATATGTACTATTGAGTGAGCCACTCAAAAAGGAATTAGATGTTGTTGAAGAGTGAGAGAAAGCCCTGGAGCCATGGGCTTGAGCAGGAAAGTAATGGGTTTCCTTGCACATGGAAAAGAGTGGGACCTGAGAGTGAGAACAGAGAGCCTGATCTTCCAGGTGGCATATAAGTGTGTTGGGAAATAGATGTGCTGACAGGTAGAGATGGGGTCCTTCTCTTCCTTTGTTTTTATCATGTGTGTTCCTGTCTTCTCTTGTACAAGATGTTGTGGCAGTAATTTCCAACCCCAATAAGCCCATATAAAAACCACACAATCCAGCTATTATAATTATGGGCTATGTGCCTAGAATGGGCAGATCTATCACTATACTAACTTATTCCCCAGCTATAAGACCTTTTGCTATTTGTGTTTTCTCATGACCCCATGTGGTTTTGCTCCATTGTGGCTTTCTCCTCTTGTTCCTTCGTCTCTTCTCCCTTCTCTTTATCCTCCCTCACTCTCAAACATCTCATTCCACCTTTCTCCTCCACTGCCAATCACAGGCTCTAGTCTTTATTGACCAGTTAGAATAGGGAGAAGGTTCACATGAGAATATCTGAGTATGGGATCGACTGCCTGTCAGGAGCAACCCCTCTCAAGAAAGCAGAATTAACATCAGAATACAAACAGCATCAGGGAGACCCACAACAAGATGTGATTTCCTTATGCTCTTTTATTTACTCTTCTTTATATATCTTCATAACACATCTTCCCTACACAAACACAGAGGGCTGTGAAATATGGCAGGTTGATATACAATGCGGGCACTGGAATGAATATCCAAGCTCACCTCTGTAGTATGTATAAACTGTCTTGAAATGATAAAAATATGTAAGGTGAAATTCAAATAGGTATCCTTTACTTGAGAGATAATTTCTGAACATGACTTCTGTATTCAGAAAGACTTTCTAGCTTAGTCATAAGTATTTCAATCAAATTTTCAATGTTTCTACATCTTCATTAAGTACTGGAAGCCAGACTATCTAAGGACATATATCTGAGTATGAGGATTAATACCTGCTTTCCCACAATGCCCTTTGGCTTTTGTCCCAGCAAGATTTCTGAGTTGGTGTCTCATGGCCAGGACCAAGTGACCCAAAAGTACTTCTAAGTAAGTTACATGTGTGAGAGAGAGTTTCTCTTTAGTTGTGTTTCTTTGCTGCTTTTCCTGTTATTCATGACTGCCTAGAGGTGTGTATTAATCAGAGTTCTTCAGGGAAACAGACCCCAGAGACAGCACAGACATACAATGCAGACTTTAAGATGGCATACACAAAACTGGCTCACATGATCAGAAGGCTGAGATGGCTTGATCGGCATCTGAAAAAATGAGACCCAACAGAAGCAGAAATCTCAAAGAGGGAGCCAAGACTCAGGGAACACTGATGAGAAGAGGGCAAGAAAATGTAAGAGCTGGTAGAAGAGAAGGAAGCAGTACATGCTGCTTAGACATGTCATGACTTCTGCACACATCAACTTATGGCAGCCATAATCACCAGCACAAAAGCCAGCCGAAGTTTCAGCCAAGGTGGAGGAGGAGCCCCCAAGGCCCCTCCCTTGGTGTGGGAGTTACTGGCAGCTGATGGTTGCTAATGGATGTAGAGTCACTCTCCCTTGGGGATGTGGATGCTGGTAAGCTGCCCACACCCCAGTGAATGGTCCAATACCTGTGTGTGTGGTCAATGCTAAATGAATGCAGGGGATTATTAATAACACCAAAAGGAGCCATAAAGTTTAGAGACAGCATAAAGTCCTAGGAGGGTTGAACGGAGCTAGTGGTGGTTGGATTATTATCAAAATACCTTGTACACGTGCACGAAATTTTCAAATAATAGATAAAATAGGGTCAGGCTGGAGATATAACTCAGAACACTGCTCTTCCAGAGGACTTGGGCTTTTTCCTAGGACTCATGTGATGGCTCATAACCATCTGTAATTCCAAATCCAATGGATTTGACATCTTAGCCTGACTTTCATGGCCACTGAGTATATGTGGTACACAGACATATGTGCAGGCAAAACACCTATATACATAAAAATCTATAAATATTTGTTTTAAAACTAAAGTACTGTTTTTAAATGAAGTTGCCAGATGAATCCCAATCCACGGACAGAAAACTAATATCCCAACTGTAGTTATCAGGGTGAATGTCAGAATGGGCTCATTCCTTTACCCATGGTTCCACTCTATTCCTCATAGGACTGAGTGGTGTTTACACATGCAGAGGGACATTTAACTTGACTGAGCTCACTAATCCAAGGGCCCCTCATGATTGATATGAACCTCCATGGCCACACACTCACATTGACATGAAGAATCAATTATAAATGGACTGACCATCAGATCAGTTAGAAACCATAAGCTTAGGCTACAGGTTTGGAAATGTGGAAGAACAAAACCAACCATCTCCCATGTGGGTGCCTGTGGCCAATGTTTGAGCACAGCCCATCTTCATGGACTCTGCAATTGGACTATCCCCAAACCAAACCAGTGTCCCATGAAAAGAATGCTTATAGGAGTAACACAGCTCTTACAAGTAGCTCTTGGCACAGAGCGATCTTCATAAATGTAGCCCCTGCTTTATAGTTCTTAGGTGTTTTGTATGGGTATGGGCAGTATGCTGACTCTAAATATTTTTCAGGATATGCTGAAAAGATTCATCAATAGATCCTAAGTAGTAAGCACAATGGGAAAATTAATTGGGAAATGCAAATTCAGCCAGTGGGTGATGATACTGGCTTGAAGGTCTGGATGGGATCTTAAAGATCACACAACCCCATTTTCTTTCTGTCTGAGCAGCTGGATGTCATTCCCACCAAAATCAAGTGTAGACTACCATAGTGTAGCATGGTCACATTGTGGCAGTAGCAAGGTGGCAAGGGATGAGATGGCATTGTTGTGACTGAAGAACAGCAGATTCCTGGGTCAAGTACAGTCAGGAGAAAGAACATGATGGGACTTTATATTTTACAATCCACATTGACCAGGCTTTCAGATACTTACAATAGAGAAGTACATTGCTAAATGAGGCAGTGTAGGAAGTACTGGTCTGATGGTGATTATCAGTGATGGGCAGGTGATTATCAGTAAGCCTAACTGTGCCTTTGCCTTTACTTTATGATCACTTTGCTGTGGTACACAGATTCTAGAAAAAAACTGAGGGAAGGTAGCTGGAGTGATGGCTCAGCAGGTAAGAGTACTTACTGCCCAATCCTGAGGACCAGAGTTTAAGTTCTAGCACCCATAAAATGAGTGTATGGAATTCCAGCCCTGAGTGGTCCCACACCCTATTCTGGCCTTCTTGCATTCACAGGTGCCTATAGCTGTACACACACACACACACACACACACACACACACATGCTCACATAGACACATACACACAAATATAAATAAATATATTTTAATATAAAGAAAAACAATGGGCTCTCTTTGTACAGGACAGCACACCCTGAGCAGTAAGGGGGAATGGGTCAGGTCTTTTACCATAGGATTATAACAGATTCCTCCCCCCCCCATCTCTGTCCGGTGCTGTTCCTGCCTCCTCCAAATCTCTTGTGTGCTTGTTCTCCCTTCCCACCACACACATGCATACACACGCGCACGCACACACATACACACACACACACACACACACACACACACACACACACACCTTCAAGTGCTCCTTTTTCATTTTTAACCTATAACCAAGGTGGTTAACAGGTTAGCCAATGTTCTTCAGTCAGCATTACAAACAATGCCAATCCAATGCTTTCCCATAGATTTATTGGCATGGGACAGTTAGATAGTGACCATGAACATTCAGAAATGCACAATCCTGGCATTTTTTTCCTCTCTCAGCTAAGCATCAGATGCAAAATTCTGAGCTACTAATCTGCCTGCATTACCATAAGATCCATGCAAAGGCAGTCATGACTCTATTATAGCAACTGCGTAATTGCCAAAGCCACCAGAACAAACCACACATTGGAAATCCATACCCAAGGTACACATGGCCTCAGACCTCTAGCCTCAATGTACAGTGACACTCTTCTTCCTCAGATTTTCAGGGATGAAACTAGAACCTATGCTTCCACATGAGGGCTGGGTTCAAAGGAGCATTTCAAGGCCAGCCAGTGAAAAGTTTTTTTCCTGCAAGTTCTTATTTTTGCTTTTTATCAGAGTAGACAATGGTATACACTACTCTGCTTCTTTGAAAACACAGGGCCAAGGAAACAGAAGCATAATCAATTAAAAGAAGACAGTAGAATCAGATCCAGTGGAGTGCAGATAGGAAGATAATTTACAGAATTATTTCTCATAAGCGTAGAGTCTGACAGATTCAAATCCACAGGCTGAGTACAAGCTGGAGCCGATGCGACAGTTCAAGTTCACACCATGGATATTCTTCTCTCCTTGCTTGAGGAAGCTGTGTTTACCTACAGAGACCTTGAGCACTTTGTGGTGGGAAACTTGCTTTACCCAAGTTAGATGTTAATTAATCTGAAACAAACTTCACAGAAAGATTCAGAAGAAAATCTCATCACATACTGGATCCTGGAGCCCAGCCAACTTGGTACTTTAATGCTTCAGTTTTAAACACTAAAATGGGGCCAGGATCATAACTCAATGGTAGGGCAAGCCATTACAACTCCCAAGCCTATACAACACTTCAGTTTTGCTCATAGAACTGAACTAAAAACACTAAACACTAAAATATTCTGACATTCTGAGTCTTTGGAAAGCTATAAAATTCATCATGATAATATTCAGACTGAGGTGAAAGAGTTGCCGTTGGCTATGGCTTCATTGGACTTTGCTTTCAGCACAGGTAGCTTTCTTACGCTGCAGCTGTTCAAACTATTCAATCTAGTTCTGGTTTAATAATGTGTAATTTAAATAATTTCACATAGCCTTCCAGTGCAGTGCAATTTATGAGAACTGGTATAAACCTGAGTGTCTTCTTTCTGGTGGCAGAAGGAGGAGGATGCACATGTATATGGTGGTGGAGGATGCACACATGCATATGGTGATTGGGATGCACACATGTATATGGCTGGGGAATGCACGTGTATATGGTTGGGGTGCACACATGTATATGGAGGTGAGGGGATGCACACATGTATATGGTGACAGGGGATGCATGCATGTATATAGTGATGGGAGGAGGGGGATGCACACATGTATATGGGGATAGGGATGCACACATGTATATGATGGTGGGAGTAGGGAGATGTATACATGTATATGGTGATAGGGAATGTACACATGTATATGGTGATGGGGATGAACACATGTGGTTGGGGGTTGCATACATGTATATGTTAATGGGGATGCATACATGTATATGGCTGGGGAGTGCATACATGTATATGTTGGAGGGTGTGCACGTGTATATGGTTGGGAGTTTGCACACATGTATATGGTGATAGATGATGCACATATGCATATGTTAGAAGTTGCACACATGTATACGGTTGGAGGGATGCACACACATATATGGTTGGGAGATGCACACAAGTATGTGGCTGGGGGTACACATATGTATATGGTGACAAATGGGGGATACACACATGTATATTCTACATAAGAACATTACAATACCCAGATTACTGCTCTCTCTCTTGACAGTTTCATTGTTCCTTGCCAGCACTGGAATGAAAATGAAAACAGCTTGGTAAAACTGATACCAAAATCATTGTCTGTCTCTCTGTAACCATGTGGAAACCCACAGCTCTGTGGTTTCTGAGTTATATTTACCAGTTAATCCCCAAACATCCACAGCTTGTAACAGGACACTCGTGGGGCCAGGACATTGAGTCCCTGAAGACCAACAATCCTCTGATGTGAGCAGGCTCTATGGCAGTGGCCCAGATTACAGGAAAGAGTTTCATCAATCTCAGGCAGCTTGTATAAATAAAACTTCCCAGGAGAGGTTGGAAGTCAATTTCCAAATTGCTACTGTGAATCAGCCACAGTCAGCAGGTGAGAGACACACAGAGAGCTGTGACTTATACACTCCCAGATATCCAAACTACTTTGGGTGATTTGTTGGCTGTGACATGAAGACGAGGTAAATACAGTCATCAAAAATGAAACAACTAGCATGAGTGATAACACTTAACTTTCATGTCTCTGTGGCCAACAGTTCTTTGTTTTTGTACTCCCAAATCCAGGTTAAATAGCAGTGAGAATGCAAATCCAAGTTGTGTGGATTTGTAAGAGGAACACAACCATTAGGCCTCCAGTGCTACCCACACAGTCCACCTATCTGCACCCAAGAACAGAACTCTTACCTCTGCCATGTCACATCTCTTTCTTGCTGACATGTTCCCATCTACCTGGATGACACTTAGCCTCAACTGAAGTGCCACCTAGTGAAACTACTCTGATGAGAATAACAGACACCGGCCTTGATGAATCAGCACCATGCACCACACACTCATGATAGTGCTAGTGAGACACCCCCCGTGCTGACTTTCAACAGCTGTGTCAACAATCTGACATGCATGATGCCCACACACTGTGTGGAAGTGTGGAATAAGAGTCACCTGTTAAACAGCTCTGTCATTGCCCTGGATGAAAACAAAAAGGCATAAATAAAAGTGAGACAAGGGGGATTAGATTTTACATCCACTTCTGTGGAAACCTTGGAGTAGGTGTGCCCCAAATAGCTGAAGCCTGCTTGTCTCGGTCCATGGTAGAGCCAGCCAGACACAGACATTCTCCATGGAGACTCTCCATAGAACACTAGGGCAAAGAAAAGCAAGTAAGAATCTGCTGACAGATAGGAAAAGAGAAGATGAGAAGTTATACTGAGCAATAGATTCCTGGAAGGGAGTGAAGCAAAGACACAGATGAGGCAGGGTTGTTAACTACTGTTTATTCCTTCAGCACATGGGTTAGTCAAGCTGACAGGCTTCTCCAGAGAAACAGAACAGACAGAATACATGTATATGTAAGGGAAGACATTTATCTGATCAAACTAACACAACCAATTGCAAAAGCCAGCAAGTCGAAAATCTATGAGGCTGGTTGAAGATTTGGGCAAGAACTATGGCTCTGAGTCAGACTGAGAACTCAAGACACATTTCTACTTTATAGCTTAGAGGTGGAATCCCTTCTTTGAGGAACTAAATATTAGTTCCGAAGTGCTTCAGATAAGTACATTTGGGCTACCAACATAATCATTTCAAGACCTATTATAGGTAGGGAAAAATACATCCATAGTAACAACTAGTGTTTGCCCAAACTGGACAGGATAGGCTAGCCACAGTGATGGCTCATGTTAACCATTGTAGGAGTAGAAAAGGGTAGAAGATGTCTTCCATCTGTTCTTCAGACACATTTCCATAGGATTTCTTTGCTTTGAATACTGAAGGTGCTCCTCTGCTTTTCTTCATTACTGGGAGTCTTTGTGATTGATTTGGTCCAAGAGTTAAAGCTTTGTGACATGATCAATCTTGTATTCATGTATCTGTTTATCTACAGAACATATACACAATGTTCTAGATACAGTTGTCCCTTAGTGCCCATGAAGAACTTAATCATGATAGATACCAAATTATCTTCATCCAGAAAATCATCCACATTTTCATGCATACTTTAATACACATAATGTAATGTAAATTCCATTTGAAGAGTTGTTACATTTCATTATTTAGGAAATAATGGTATGCAAGTCTATACAACTTAAGTATATACACATTTTTTTCCAAACACATACTTCATCTGAAATTAATTCAGTCTATGAATGTAGAACCTACAGAGGTGCCAACTGTACATTATAAACTACGACTTAGAACCAAATCTGGGCAAGGATGGAAATCCCTCTATATTATTTACTTTTTGTTACATTTATTGGAGAACAATGCATGCTGTGGTACATGTTTAGGGGTCAGAATACAACATGCAGGAGTTAATCCTTTCTTCCCACAGTGTGGGACAGTGTGGATACCAAGGATAAAATTCAGGTCATCAGATTCTTGGAGTCATCTGTCCAGCCCCTAGATGACTTTAATAGTGTTTTAATAGTGCAAATATAAATTTTCTCTGAGTGTTCATCAAGAGCATGATGAGGAAACAAACATCTTCAATGAGCATACACCATTAATGAGAAAGGAAAACAGGCACTAAAGGACTGTGATTCAGAACAGCACATGGTTAACAGCAGGAGTGGCTCCTTCTCTGACAATAATTACATTAAATATAAGTGGATTAAACTCCCCATTGCAAACATTTAAGAAATTATTGGTTAAGCTGACAAGATAGTGCTCTAATGTAGTCTATTTTAGTTCCATCATTTGGACATTTGATTTTCATGAACAAGTGATCCACTTATTTTAAAAAAAAACATGTTGAAACAGATACAGAGACCCTCAGCCAAACATTAGAGGGAAATCAGGAGGTCATGTGGACAAGTTGAGGAAAGGACAGAGGAACCCTGAAGGGCTAGGGACTCCACAGAAAGACCAACAGACTCAACTAACACAGACTCTTTGGGACTATCAGAGACTGAACCTCCAACCAATAGGCATACAAGGGTGGGACCTAGGCTTCCTGCACATATGTGGCAGAAGCGTGGCTCCATCTTCATGTTGGTCCTACAACTGGAACCGCTGGACTGTCCCTGACTGTGTTGCCTGCCTGTGCATCTTGTTCACCTGACTGGGACACTTGTCTGGCCTCAGTGGAGGAGGATATGCCTAGTCCTTCAGTGACTTATGGTGTCAGGGAGCTGGCACCCAGGGCAGGGAGAGCCTCCTTTTTCTCAGAAATCGATGGATGGGAGGAGGGTCTGTGTGATGGGGGAGCTAAGATCAGGGTATAAAGTGAATAAGGAAATCAGTGGAAAAGGGGTGGATTCTAAGTTTTTGTTTTCTCTAATTTTTGATGGAATGCAGCTCTCTGTTGTCATTTTCTTGATGATAATCAACTCTTAACAATTCAGCCATAGATTTTTACATTTTTGTTGTTGTTGCTGCTGCTGTTTTGTTGTGTGTTTTAGTTTTTTTTAGTTTTTGAGTTTTAGGAAATGGATTAAGAAGGACAAATTGAATCTTAATTTGTAAAAAAAACTGAAGATAAGAATCCTATTTCAAAGATCTGTGGCTATGATCTCTAATGTTTGACTGAGGGTCTCCATATCTGTTTCAACATTTTTTTAAATAAGTGGATCACTTGTTCATGAAAACAAAATGTCCAAATGATAGAACTAAAATAGACTTTATTAATGCACTCTCTTGTCAGCTTAACCAATAATTTCTTAAATGTTTGCAATGGGGAGTTTAATTCACTTATATTTAGTGTAATTATTGGCATAGAAGGAGCCACTCCTGCTGTTAACCATGTTATTTTATACATTATCATTACAGATTGCATCTTTGCTTGGAAAGAATAGGTTAATTTCACTATAATGTTTACTATAGAGGTCAAAGCAACTTTGTACTCTTTTAATTTTATAAAAAAAATTCTTTTCAGCTTTGATGATAATTTTAATACCAGAGTACAGTGCATTAATTACTTATCTTATGAGCACACTTAGAGAAGTGTCATCTAACCCCTCACATTATAGAGTGTGCTATGGCTCACATCAGTGAGCTTCCCACACCAGCCCTCAGCCTGAAATCCTCTTGTGCTTGAGCAGCGGTTCTTATAAGTGACATCCAAGTCCCACCCCGTAGACTGAGAGTCTGTTGATTGTAATGTGAAATAGCTGTATGGATTTCTGTCAGTTTTAAAAGATAACCAGTCCTGCTCTAGAGACAATCTTTTTCTCAGTCATTCCCAATAATCACCCAAGTCCTTCAAAAGAGAGAATATGGTGTGTCCCTCTTTTGTCTCTTGGTGAATTTCTCTCACTGATCACAGTAACCAGTGCTGGCAAACACAGTCACTAGAAGACCCCATGCAAAGAAAGCCTCTTGCATGCTTCTGAAATCAGTGGTGAGAAAAAGCCCCCAGTGAGACACAGATGAGAAGCCACACCTCACTGATAGTGTCATGTGCCAAACTGATTGAGTGTCATGCATGCCACTGGTAGAATAGCATGCACCTCACTGATGATGTCATGTATCTCACGGATGGTACCATGCATTTATTCACTGATGATGCCATGCATCTACTTACTGGTGATACCATGCATCTCACTGATAATACCATGCATCTCACTGATGATACCATGCAACTCACATATAACATGCATCTCACTGATTATGTCATACATCTCATTGGTGATGTCATGTAAATCACTGATGATGTCATGCATCTCACTGATGATATCACACATCTTACTGATGATGCCATGCATCTCACTAACAGAGAATATTATTTCCCACACTGTTGGGGTTCTCTTGTCTGAGGTGGAACAACCATACCTGCTGTGTCCAGTGGCCCTGTGCACTCCCACTTTCCCCTAGGACCAAGTTAATATATGCACCAACTTGGTTTTCTTACAAGAAATATTGGTATTTATGGGCTATATTATACCAGTATTTACAAGAAATATTGGTGCCATGGGCTCTTCCCTGTAAAGAGGCATTCCTACAGATTCTGTAATAATTCCCCAAATATAAACTCTCCTTACCTCAAGCATACTTTCCTCCAATTCTGAAAGCAAAGTTTAAAGTGAATCCATGGTGTCCCTACCTTCAGAGTTCTAGAGGAAAAATTTTTCCTTATCCAAGATTCCAGAGGTTTCCCACATTCTGGGCTCATGCTCCATCCTCCATCTCCAAAGCTGAAACTATAACATTCATTTTCTCTGTGTACCTCTATTTCTTTCTGTCTGTCTCTGTCTCTCTGTGCTTCTCTTTGCCTCTTTATGTCTTTTTCCTCCCCTCCTCTTCTATCCCTCCAGCCTTTCCCAGTTACCATCCCTCAAAACACTCCCATGCCTGCCCAGGCTGAGAGCCTCTTTTTAGTTTGATAGTTATCACCAATGGAAAAGAAGATCTTCTAGACCTCAGAGCAGCAGGCACTGTCCCACTAAGACCCAGCATAACAATCAGACCATGCCCTTACTGGCATTTGCATCTTGCCTATTGTGGTACCTCAGTCTACTGTGCTTCCAGCCCAATGCTCAAGGGTTTTTAGAAAGAACCTCTAAGAGTGTCCATGTCTTCTGCTCTTAGAAGTTTAGAGACATACCATGTTAGAGGAATATGGCTGTTCTTTCTCAAGCTTCAGGCACAGGAGCATGTACAGCCTGTTGCTTTTATGAGCCCGATTCTTGCATGCTGGTTCTTCTGAACAGTGTACATGGATAAGGCACAACATGGGATTTGTGGAGAGACCACACCTGATCAGATCAAGAATGTTAGAAGTCAGGATTCTGAAAAGAAGGTGCCCTTAGATTAAAACAAAACAGCACAATCACAAACAAACAAACAAAAACACTTGGAGACAAGAAACCCCTACACAGAATCTTACGTATCTATACAGAAAGGAGGTGGGAGCTCTCCACCATATGGGTATTGTTTACTCTAACCTGAGACTTGTCGGGTAGGAGAGGCATCAAAATCAACTTCCCAAGTTAGTCTGGAAGGTGGCTTCTCAATGTGACTCCTTAGATGTAACTCATCTAGGCACTTTTGTGCCTAAAAGAGCCTGACCACTCCTTTGAGATCAAGCTAGAACTTTCCAGAGTGAGTCAAAGTAAAACTGGAAGTTGGTTGTCAAAGTGATGCTAACACTTTTCTGTTTATAGCCACCATCAAAACTGATGGTTATATGAGCATTTTAAAAGAATCTCTTCATAAAGCTTTCTAATAAAAAAAAAACTCAGGTGACAGCAGATGCTGGAGAGGTTGTGGAGAAAGAGGAACATTACTTCATTGC
>NW_022196914.1:30083511-30088480 GCF_008632895.1 Mastomys coucha | reverse complement strand
AAAAAAAAAAAAAAACATTCAATGACAAAAGATGGGCTAAGATTGCCCGAAAGACACAACCATCGTTTGTTCAATCTATAAAGGCATGTGAGGTGTTTTTCCTCTCACTGCTGAATTGAAAACTCAGTTTTTTTAAATTTTTCTTAAATTGCACAAAGCTATTCTGTTCTCCAATAAGATTTTCACTTGCAAAACAAGATTGTCAAGAATGACTTTTTTCTTTAAAACTAAAGCAAGGCACTCTATACCAAGGAGCTCAGGCTGGACTACCTATATGACCTCCTTTATATCTGTTCTTGTGTTGCATGAAACATGCCAGGTTACTGGTGACCCATAGATGTCCCAGTTTTTCTTCTGAGTGTCATCATGCTTCTCATGGTGGCAAACCCTTTCCACCCAGCTGAACTTGATCTGTCACTTCATAAGCTCAACAGCTTGACTTTTTAGCACTCTGAATATATACCCCATTCATGAAAACAATTCCACATGTTCTTGGTTCAAAGAGAGGGTCATGAAAAGCAAAAGAGCTAATCATTCATAAATGGATGCAGAGATGTCTCTCTGTCACATAAACAAGATTCATTGGTTGATGAGGTTTTGCTACAATTTTTAGTGGCTGGTAATAGTCATATGCATGCCCTAGGAAGATTCAGCAGAGATGAAGTCATGATTACCATGCTCCTATGGTGTATTGCCTCCCTGACAGAGGTCCCTGGGTCACACCCTAGACCTTAGCTCACTCATCTCTCCCAGAAACATCACTGGAGTGACACTCTCCCCTTCTTTCCTGATTCTTTTGTTTGTGCTTTATTTGGAGTCCAGACCCATTTCTTTCACTTTTACCTGGGCCTTTAAAAGACACTTAGTAGGATGTTGCTATTCCTAATCCTTTGGATTTATGTTAGAATTTAGATTTAATTCTTGCAGGAAAAGTCACTTCTAACTCTTCCAAAGTTCTACAGAGAACCACCACCTCCTTATGCGCCCATGCACTGCCTACACATTAGAGGCCATCTTCTAGTCTGACAAGGAAGAAAGAAACTCATGTTAACTTAGAGCCCACATTATGCCAGGAACATTTTATGTTTCGTTAGAATGTCAGTGAAAACAAGCATGGTAGGTGGAACTTTATTTATGTTAGCCATAAACAAAACTAAAATTACCATTAAAATCCAAGATCACACAGTGATGACACCTTTATCAGGATGCTATCCACTGTATCTGTTCTCTTACTCTCTGTGGAGTTTGGACTCCTAACACAAGAGGTACCCCAGGACGAATGGTACCCCTACAATAGTTCCTTTTCTAGCTGAAAGTTCTTTGCTACCCACACCCCAGTCAACCTTCACTCTGTGGAAGTTCAGGGATTCCATTCTGAAGGTACTGATTGATGTAAAGTTCTTCTTTCCCTGTGCCCACTTGAATCCAGGGATATAACGCTAATCAACTACCAAAGTCAATTACTAGTCTCCTTCATGGCCCAGTTGCTGTATATTGACTAAAATTTCTATGTCAGGTTATATTCTCAGTGTCTTATACAATTCTGGTATTTGCCTTTCAAGAGAAGTATGAAAGAAGTGAAAAAAGACTATTACGAGGAAATGATGGATAAAAGTGCCATTCTTAGCTTGTTAACAAATTAACCATCTCCCAAGTGGTTCAACTGGAAGAGGTTGCCTACACTGTCTCTCAGACTTTGCCATGTTCCCCATAAGGTAATGCACTAAAGCAAACAATATATGGTGTGATGGGAGGAGTGGTTTTCATGCATAAGAAAAGGGTTGATGTTATCCATTCAGGGCTTGGTGGTCAGCCAACAATATGAGAAAATGTGTTGACTAGGACTCTGTAAAGAAACAGAAGGGATAGAGTGATCCCAAACAGGGGAACCACAGTAATTGTTCCACTTCTTCCAAACTCCATGGAGACTTCTTTAACTCCCTGATTCTCGGTGTGAAATGTAGGATTCATTCACTTTTCATATACTCAGAAGACCATACTTTTATCACCTAGGGTACTAAAATAACATATCATATCTTGTTTAGGGTCAAGAAACCATTGTTCTAATGGGAATAAGTGTATCTTATACTGATGTGAAAAGCACAATGAAAGATTTGTCTTCTGGGCACAGTAATTTTATGTGATTTTTATCTTCCATCAAAAAAATTAGTGAAATTCTGATTATCTTTAGCTAAGTAAAGAATCCCATAGACCTGAAAGATGTTGGAGGAAAAAACTGGTGTTCTAAGAATCCTCTTTCTATCAGAAGTTGCAACAGTTCAGCATTTGTGTTTCATTATGTTATGGTGGCTGATGTGTTAATCTGTGGTAAGTTATGAGTACAAAGACTTTGGTCAAGTGGTAGGTAGAATGTTTCTTATCTTCTAAGTTGGATTAATATTTCAATCAGTGTATTTTCAGTAAAACAGATTACTCTCCTTAGTATCAATGGGCTCATTCAATCAACTAAATGACTTGAATAATTAAGAAAGAATAAATTTCTGAAGGGATGGCCTCCAGCTGAAGCACTATTTATGAGTCTCCAGCCAGCTAGCCTGACCTATACACGTTCAATTCGTCATGTCCTGCAACTTGTGAGTAGATTCTTTAAATACATTTCAAGAAGTACAAGGTAGATAAATGGATAGATGTATATATGATAGAAGACAGACAGACAGATGATAGATAGATAGATAGATAGATAGATAGATAGATAGATAGATAGATAGATAATAAATAGGTAGATAGATAGGGTAATGATAATGACATAGATAAATAATAGATATATATAAATATATAAGATGATAGGTAGAAAGATAGGTAGATATATAGACAGACATATATATAGAAAGATATCAAAGCACCCTGCCATTTTTGTTTTGTAACAAGAAATTCGGGATAGTATAAGCAGTTTCTTGAAATATAACTAGAAACTAGGAAAAGCACACAGAAATTAAAGACAAAAAAAAGAGTACACTTGAAAATAAAAATAATGATTTCTCTTTATTACACACCTGAAATCCTTGGGGGACAAATAGAAAGCTCATTGTCTCTATAGAAAAATCATGCCATTATATCTCATAGGGGTTGGGAAGTTTGCAATCAAAGATTTTCTTGTTATGTATTTTGTGCACTCATTTGTGATAGAATTGATGCCACAAGATTCTGACCCAAACATATGATGTGTGAGAAACGCACCTTTGATCTGAACAGCTAGTTCCGTTCTTGCTTAGTTTGGAATGTCTCAGAACCCTCGCATCTCATTGTTCTCTTCCCTCATAACTCTACACCCACTTGCTACTTCACTACTACACCAGTTCTACCCAAAGGTCCCTGCATCTGGTTTGAGGAAGGAGAGAAAGTATGAGTGGAGGAAATGCTGTGTCATGTGGTAATTGAGATCACCTGAATTGTGATACTTCCTAAAATGAGGCCTCAAGAAGGAATGAGTGAGAATAAACTTAGAAGAAGATTAAGGGAGAAAACCATAGGTGGAACAAGTGCTCATAATAATGAGGTGACTAGACAGGTGAGGCAGAGTTACATGTACATTGCCATTTAAACAGAGAAGCACCCGAACGGATAGAGTAGTTAGAAGCTAGACTCTTAGCCAGAGATCCCAGGCAAAGCGAGCTATCAGAGAAAAGAATTGACACCCAATGCTCAGGAGACAGTTCCTCAAGTGTGCTGAAAGTTCTGGCCACATTGGGTTCTCTGAGAGATGAGATTAAGAGCGACACACTACCGCAGGCTTGGAAATCCTGGTTTAGCTTCTAGATGGATGATTGTCAACCTAAGTGGCAACTGGCTTGTGGATTATGAGATCATTGATCAGGGTTACAGGCAGCATCTCAAAGGAATAAGAGTGAACAGGAAGTGTCAGCAGCAGGAATGTAAAAAACATTGAAATTGTCTTCCAGAGTGAGATTAACCTTTCCATTCATCTCTTCCTTCTCTTTTGCCTTGCTCCTCTTTCCCTTGCCTTCATTTCCATTATAACTCATGATTATAAATGTATCTGTGTCCAAGATACAAACATACATGCTTGTGAATGCCACGCATGCCTGGCATCCACAATCCACTAAAGACAGAAAATTTGTCACTTGGTATTGCCTTTTAAACTTCCTTACCATCCTTGTTTTTAATGTATTTTCATTTTCTTAGTAATGAAAACAATAATGTTCAGTTGACAGCTAGTCTAGAGAAGCCTTGGAGACTATGGCACACGAACAAGCAAAGGGAAGTCAGGTGGCCCAGTGTGTGCCACCGACAAAGTACTGAGTGTTCCCAGATGGTCAAAGACTGCAGACAGCACCCACCCCTTTCACTTTTCTTCCATTTTTTCATATTTATCCAAATCTTAGAAGACTTTTAAGTTATTAAGTATTTGAATGATGCAGATAAAGGCAGGGATAGATGTGGTAACTGTACTTGAAGTGGCCATGAGCATTTGGAAATCAAGAGCACACCATCCTCGTTGTTAGCCCAATATTGCCTCCCAACTTTATACATCAATGTTTATAACTCTATACACTGGGAACCATCTTTATTCAAATACTTTTCAGTGTAATTCTTAATAACATTTATTTCTGTGTCTCTCAAACAAAGCTCTATTCTCTCTAGGTCACATAACCTTTCTAAACATCATCACTAGCTGGAGACCATGTCTTCAGTTCCATGTGCCTACTGGGACACATGTGTTCAAATCTCCACACACCTTTATTCTCCAAGCTGTCTCACTGGCCCTCATTGGCATTTCATCTAGGCTGCACCCCACAGTTACCTGGCAAGAGCCAGGTGTGCGTGACTCACTATAAATGGGGCTGCTTGCCCTTCCTTACTCTCTTGCCTTTTCTTCTAACCTTGATCCTGCTCCCTTACCGTCTCCCTCCTCTCTCCTAGTCCCACACCCCCTCCATGTGCTCATGGCTGGTCTCTCTCTCTCTCTCTCTCTCTCTCTCTCTCTCTC
>NW_022196914.1:29961293-30083401 GCF_008632895.1 Mastomys coucha | reverse complement strand
CTCTCTCTCTCTCCATGCCCTGAGTAAACTCTATTCTATACTATACCATCCTGTGACTGGTACCTCAGAGGGAAGGGATGCCTCAGCATGGGCCCTCGAAGGGACCCCCTTCCCCCACATCATACTATGCCTTCCACCAAACATAGCCCTTCCTTCTTATCTTTTGATAAAACACAACAGCCCTGGTATAATAATGTTATTAAAACTTGCAGCACATGAATATGTCTGCGATAATGGAGAAAATGCAAAAGCATTTCTTATTTCATCCGTTATTTTGGACATTTCACTGGCACTTATTCTAGTTCTTTCTCAGAGGTGGAGGACTGCAAAGCAGAATTCCTTGTAAGTGCGTGAAATCAAGGTCTCTCCTCCTTCATGGGCTTCTTGAAGGCAACAATCCAGGGAGCAGTGGGTATTGAGGAAGGAAAATAGAGGAGGGTTTATGTTTAGTATTAATTACACAACTGAAATCCGTTCCCTCTCTGATCACAGAGCTGCCTCAGGAGCTTCTTCCTCATTGTTCACTGCATGTCTACTGGAGACATCCCTGACAGCTTGTGAATCAAACTAATTGTAACTCTTACTTGGTTATGAAAAAAAATGACACGTGCGTTCTCCTAAATTAAGTCTTTCTCACACAAATTATAGGTTGCCACTATAGGTCGAGCAACATGTATTTCTTGAATTCTTAGTGCTGGAGAATTAGCTAGTGAGTCGGGAAATGAGATACTTTTGTTTGCAGTTATACTGAGGTTGTTGGCTCCCTACCCCCATGTCCCCTGTCCAAAAGGAAGGGGTAAAGAAGCCTTGATCCACCACAAGTGTGGCAAGCCGTTTATTATGACCTGCTCCTTTACACGAAGCTGGAGGAAATGAAATCATGGCATGTAGGAATGTCCTAAATTCCCAATCAAATTAGTGGCTAATTTCAGGCTAGAATTTAGAGCTTTCATTGAATGTCGTGATCTCCCCAGTTTTACTTATCTTGATAGGAGTCAAACACTTCAGTCCCTCACATTTAGAACCTGTGAAGAAATGAGCATCAGACAGAACTGGGGTTCTCATCTAGATTGAACACCTGCAATACACAGTCTCTTGCTCACCACACCCAGGACTCTAGTGCTACTTACCTTTGTCCAGCAGGAGGGAACTATGAACTGGTAGATGAAGCTGGAGGAAGGACTGATCCATGGGTTCAGTCGCTACTATTAGAAACAGATTAATCCTGGTGAGACACAACAGACTGGTTTTTCCACATTAACTGGGGTCCAACCTCATAGTCTTGGAAATTGGCTAGTTTTAAAACATTTGTCCTAAAGAAACTGAAGGGAAGGGGGAGAGAGGAATGGGCTGCCCCATCAAGTTCCAGAAAGAGGTGTGGAGAGACTTAGTTCTACCAGAAATAGAAGACGAAAAGAATAACATGAAAGTTCCACAATGTGTGGGAGATTGATGGAATATTGGCCGTTGGTGAGCTAGCTACCTCTGATTAAAAAATGTTTTTCCAATACCACTAGCCAGGAGGAAGTGCCAATTCTGGTGTCCAAGGCTCAGTGCATCTGTCTCTAGCTAGCCATGGCTTTGGTGTTGGCACGAGAGCCATCTTGATCCTTCTGCTATCTTATCAGTAGTGCTTGTGGAAGGACAAGCCATTGTTTTATTTAGAGTCTAGGGGAAAATGCCCTTTAAAGTCTTCTGGCCTTCATCCCCTTTCCTCTGGCTTATTCAGTAGCTTGTGACAGCTGTGGATATCTAGGACCTCAGCTGTTGTGCTTCAGGTGGCATGGGAGTGCTTTCTTGGGATTATCTAGCTGGTTTTCTAGTGTACATACCCATGAAAGCAAGCACTTAATATTTTCATTGAGGACAAATGAAGTCACATCCACTCCTCTACCCCGAGTCTGGTGTAGGAGGGAGGCCTTCCTTCCTCGCCAAGACAAGGAGTTCCATTTTCTCCAGTACTTGCTCCCTGCCTTTTTCCACAATTCTTAAATTCCCCTCATCTATTGGACAGAGACTGAAAATACTTTCTCATTTATTTCTCCCTGGGTTTATGGACACTGGTGAGAATCTCCTGACTTTGTTGGGTCAGTACAAATTCTATCTGTTTATTTGATGGGATTTCTTTGTTGCCTTTTGTAAGTGTTGGTCTATTTGGTTAGATACTGGGAGAACAGAAATTTACCTTGTAGTTTTAATGTGATATAAATGTGGGCATTTATCTTGTTCATATTCTTATGGCTACCAACAAATTAAACCATTATTATTGACCATTAAATAGATTTGATAAACACTAGGAATCACAAAGATTGTGTAAAGAAAACACTTTGTTTCTGCCAGTTTTGGACAACAACGAGGAGAAGCAATATAAGTGGAGAAGGTAGCATGAAGTTAAATGTCACATGGGGACTGCTGATTACAAGCATGACTCTCTTCAGAGAAAAGAGTGATGTGTAGAGTCATACACTACTCAAGAGGGAGAACTGTGTCCATTGCAACTGACACATTCATAATCCTTTTATGATAAGCACTATCCTAAAATCATTATAAATAGTAACACTTTTTTGAAGAAAATATCTAATATATATTAGATATTTTCTTTAATATTAGATATTTCTTTATTTACATTTCAAATGATATCTCCTTTCCCCATTTCCCATCCAAAAAGAAAAAAAAACTATTCCCTTATCCCTCCCCCTACTCACCCACCAACCCTCTCCTGAATCCTGGCCCTGGGATTCCCCTACACTGGGGCATAGAACCTTCATAGGACCAAGGGCCTCTCCTCCACTGATGACCAACTAGACCATCCTCTGCTACATATGCTGCTGGAGCCATGAGTCCCACCGTGTGTACTCTTTGGTTGGTGGTTTAGTCCCTGGGAGCTCTGAGGTTACTAGTTAGTTCATATTGTTGTTTGTCCTAAGGTGCTGCAAACCCATCAACTCCTTTCTCTAGCTCCTTCATTGGGGACCCTGTGCTCAGTCCAATGGATGGCTGTGAGACTCCACTTCTGGATTAGTCAGGCACTGTCAGAGTCTCTCAGGAAACAGCTATATCAGGCTGTCAGCCAGCACTTGCTAGCATCCACAGTAGTGTCTGTGTTTGAATATGGGAAGGATTCCCAGGTGGAGCAGTCTCTGGATAGTCCTTTCTTCAGTTTCTGCTCCATAGTTTGTCTCTGCAACTCCGTCCATGGGTATTTTGTTCACCCTTCTAAGAAGGAGCGAAGTGAAGAATCCACACTTTGGTCTTCCTTCTTCTTGAGTTTCTTATGGTTTGTAGATTGTATTTTGGGTATTCCAAAGTTCTGGGCTAGTATCCACTTATCAGTGAGTGCATACCATGTGTGTTCTTTTGTGGTTGGGTTACATCACTCAGGATGATACTCACCAGATCTATCCATTTCCCTAAGAATTTCATAAATTCATTAGAATAGCTTAGTAGTACTCCATTGTGTAGATATATCACATTTTCTGTATCCACCCCTCTATTGAGGGACATCTGGGTTGTTTCCAGTTTCTGGCTATTATAAATAAGGCTGCTGTGAACATAGTGGAGCATGTATCCTTATTACATGTTGGAACACCTTCTGGTTATATGGCCAGGAGTGGTATAGCTGGGTCCTCTGCTAGTACTATGTCCAATTTCCTGAGGAACTGCCAAACTGATTTTCGAAGTACTTGTACCAGCTTGTAATCCCACCAGCAATGAAGGAGTGTTCTTCTTTCTCCACAACCTCACTAGCATCTGCTGTCACCTGTGGTTTTGATCTTAGCCATTCTGACTGGTGTGAGGTGGAATCTCAGGGTTGTTTTGATTTGCATTTCCCTGATGGCTAAGGATGTTGAACATCTCTTTAGGTGCTTCTCAGCCATTTGGTATTCCTCAGTTGAGAATTCTTTGTTTAGTTCTGTACCCCATTTAATAGGGTTATCCGATTCTTTGGAGTCTAACTTCTTTAATTCTTTGTATATATTGGATAGTAGCCCTCTATTAGATATAGGATTGGTAAAGATCTTTTCCCAATCTGTTGGTTGCCATTTTGTCCTATTGACAGTGTCCTTTGCCTTACAGAAACTTTGTAATTTTATGAGGTCCCATTTGTCAATTCTTGATCTTAGAGCATAAGCTATTGGTGTTCTGTTCAGGAAATTTTCCCCTGTGCCCATGTGCTCGAGTCTCTTCCCCACTTCCTTTTCTATTAGTTTCAGTGTTTCTGGTTTTATGTGGAGGTCCTTGATCCACTTGGACTTGGGCTTTGTACAAGGAGATAGGAATGGATCGATTTGCATTTTTTCTACATGCTAACCATTGGTTGAGCCAGCACCATTTGTTGAAAATGCTGTCTTTTTTCCACTGGATGGTTTTAGCTCCGTTGTCAAAGATCAAGTAACCATAGGTGTGTGGGTTCATTTCTGGGTCTTCAGTTCTATTTCATAAACAGTAATTCTTTAAATGACACAGCAAACCTCCAGTAAGGACTCTCTCATTCCCCTTATGTGTGGAGGTCAAGCAGAGATCTGAAAATAAAAATAAATGTGGATATGTAAAATCCTTTTAATTCATATAGATTCATACCTAAATAATCTCATAATGAATGGGAAAGTGAGTCACTGCATCTGTGAGCAGTATACTCACTATCTCACTTTTTAAAAGAATGATTTGCCAGGCATGAGGTTTCCGTAGGACCAAATTGTAAATTAAAGTTCCTGTGAGACCCAACCCTTTTCTGTCTTGTCCTGCACAGCCTAAGTTCAACCCAGAGCCAGTGTTCAGAGGAAAGATCAGATGAGTCTGTGAGCATAGAGTTAGAAACAAGAGGAACTCACCAAATCAAGATGGAGTCCAAAGAAACTCAGCCAGCACTCAAAGCTGTAGTTTCTGAAGTCATGGGATTGCTCATGAAGTAAAACTGCCAGACTTACTTAATGTTGGCTCCACCTACATTAGGGACCATGAATATTGGAGGAATGCAAAATGTGGAGAGTTGAATGAGGTGGCCCCATTCTTTTACACTCTTGAGTCTCGGAGGGTTTGGGACTGACTTGTTTTGACAAATGGGAAGTGACAGTGTGCAGTTCTACAGCCCAAGCCACATGGGGATAAGCCAGTCACCCCTCACATCTGCAAATGCTGCTTTGAGATGGCAGCAGAGACCTGCACAGCCTAGGGAAGGACTCATGGCCAAACTTGGTAAACAGAACCAAAGAGTCTGAGATTGCCAGAAGCAACTGCCACACAGACCTCCAACTAGAGCCTAGGGCATGGCCAGGACTTTGAACCCAGTTGTCTGGTTTAGCCACAACCAAATGAGAACCTGCCCCATACCTGCCCCCTTTCCCACATCATGAGGATGAAGGTCACTGTATTTTCTAACCTACTATTTTTAGGTGATTATTTTTGCAACAATAGCTGATGAAAACACATTCCTAAATGAAAACAGGCTTATGCTCAGCCAGGGTGGTGCATAGTGTGAAAAATCGCACACTGCTCCCTCAGAAACCACTGCATGGTAGTCAACATTTTATCTAATTTCAGCCCAGCACACATCAAGTCAGTCCTTTTAAAAATCTTCGTACTGATTGAGAGATATTTTGCTTGGCATGAGAAGCACCAAGCTTCTATATTATGCTAATATAGTTATTCAAAGCAATCAATAAATATGGTTTTTAATTGAATTTTCCCATTATCCATGTCTTCCATTCCAAGGCTGATCTGAATTTTTGTTTCTTGGCAGAAAATTTGCCTTCTTTTTGCTTTGGCAGGCTTCAGTTCATACGTTATTCATTCTCTCCTCCACCCCTCTGCACTGCATTCTGGGCTGCACTCGCTCTATCATGTCAGCAGCTGGAGTCTGCCACAGGAGGAGCCTTGGCCTGAGTGGCTTACATGAGTGTTCAGGCTTCAACCTGCAGAAACAACAGGACTAATTCTACTTCTTCAGCTCTGGAAACATCAGAAATAAGAAGTCCTTCAGGGAGGTGTTTAAAAGAATTTTAAATCTTCACAGGTCTACAGGTCCCCAGGAATCTGTGCATCCTTAACAACTAACATAATATACAACAAGAATTTTAAATGTGTGAACGTGAATATGCCCGTTAGTACATGAAGCTTATATACATACATGTATAGAGTATATCCTCTATGATTTCTTCTTTAGAGAAAATCAGATGGTTTCAAGAACGACCAGAAATGAAATTCGGAAAGTATTCTGTTTTTTGTTGACATATTTAGGGATGTCTTCTTGTCTTCTACTAACACCTGACAGCCAAAGCCCAGAACTGACTACTGCAGAAATTTGCTTCCATAGCCCTCAGCCCTCAAGGACTCTGAGGGTCAAGATGGTGCTAGACTTCACATGCTGCATTCTTGAGAAGTAACAGAGCACAGGCCAGGATGTTCTCCTAAGATCTGTCATTGAAGAATTAGATAATGTATTGGGTACACTGGAAATTCTGTTCTAAGTGTCTCAAGGCCTTTGGTCCTTCATTCATGCATTCTTTGCTTTATTTATTCAGCAAATACTGTGTCTCTATCACATGTCAGGCTCTGGGATCTGTGTTTGATTCTGGGCACACAATATTGAAGATACACAGTGTCTTAGTTAAGGTTTTACTACTGTGAATAGATACCATGACCAAGGCAATCCTTACAAGGACAACATTTAATTGGAGCTGGCTTACAGGTTCAGAAGTTCAGTCTATAACATCAAGGCAGGAGTATGGCAGCATCCAGGCAGGCATGTTACAGGAAGAGCTGAGAGTTCTACATTTTCATCTGAAGGCTACTAGCAGAATATTCACTTCCAGGCAGCTAGGATGAGGGTCTTAAAGCCCACACCAACAAAGCCATACCTACTCCAACAAGACCACACCTTCTAATAGTGCCACTCCCTGGGCCAAGCATATACAAACCATCACACAGTCTAAAAGTAGATTTATACCATATATATATATATATATATATATATATATATATATATATATAATGCCAGTGGGATTTAATAACCACTGCTAGGGGGAGCATGGGGGCCCAAAGCAGTTGGGCATGGAAAAAATGTGGGACGGGGTAGTAAAGGTATTGTAAACTTGTCTGAAAAAATTGTTTTAAAATACCCTTAACCAAGGAAGGTAAGTGGGAACAACACGAAGGTATCAGTCATCTAGGGCCCAGAGGAGGGATGCTCTTCGCAGCAGACTTAGGTAGCACATAACCCATAAGATCAGAAAAGAGGAAAAGGAGGTGAGGTACATACAGAACACTGTATCTTAGAACATACTGCGCATATGCATTTTCCCAGGCATTAGAAGCATCCAGAGTTGGTGCCCAGCCAGGCTCAGCTCACTGGCTGAGTAATTCTTTTCCTTTGGACCTGAATATTTGATCCGTGATGTTACTGAATTGTAACATCTCCGTTTTAGTTATCAGATGATACAGAAAGCATCAGGGTCATCTTAAGAGTCAGAGGCAGATAGCTGTACCCAAACCAATGGACAGAAGCAGCTGACCCCTGTTGTTCAATTAGGGAAAAACTGAAAGAAGCTTAGGAGGAGGACAACCCTGTAGGAGGACCAGCAGTCTCAATTAATCTGGACCCCTAAGATCTCTCAAACACTGGACCACCAAACAGGCAGCATACATCAGCTAATATGAAGCCCCCAACACATGTACAGCAGAGGACTGCCAGGTCTGTGTTCATTCAGAGATGATGCACCTAACCCTCAAGAGACTGGAGGCCCCAGGGAGTTTAGAAGGCAGGTGGTGTGGGGTGCGGGGACATCTACATGGAGACAAGGGGTGGGGAGGAGGTATGAGATGTGGAGCAGTAGGGGGGTTGACTGGGAGGAGGTAATAAATTATGGCGTGTAAAATAAATACATTTTTAAATAAGAAAGAAAATAATTCAAGAGTAGATTCAAAAGAAAAAGAAAAAAGAAAATGTTAGCATTTAAAAGAAAAAGCTCAGGGCAGGCAATCTATAAAAAAACCTCAGCAGTGCCCAGGAAAGAAGGGAAAAGTCCTGCCATTTAAGCTGCCATGAAGGCCAGGCACATGGTAGATGAGTAAGACAGCCCAAAATGTTGGGGGAACACAAACTGTTGAGGAAAGCATTCTGAGAAAAGAGGCATTACACTTCATTGAGTCAAAACAGGAGGCCAAGTTAAAGCTTCACAGCTGGGTCGCTAAGTAAAAGCACGGGATCTGCTATTCTGTGAAGGAAAAGTACACTATCTCATTGAAGGACTAATTATTCCACCCATCTCTTTAACAAGGCTTAAGGCGAACCCACCTTCCTAGGGGTGGGATTCTTTGGCCAGTGTTTGGCATAGGCCAACTAGAATGTTAAGACTCCACTCTGGTCAGAGGTTCTGTTCTCTTAATCAGATCTGGGTGAGGCCTTACAGGAGCCTGGGTGACTCAAAGGCAGATATATCGGAGAAACAGCAACCTACTGAAGACTAAAAAAAAAGATACATCCTTGCAGCTCCCTGCACAACTTGCAGTCAGCTGGGCCTCTAGGGGATTCTCCTCCCCTCAGCCATTACTGTTGCTTAAGTAGCCTTGAGCCAGGACCTTGTAACTTTTGGAGTTTTGTTTCCTTTCTGGGCCCTGTAAGATTCACTTACTTCCTAGAACTTACGAGTTTCACTCTTTCTTTTATGAAGTAATGCTTCATTAGAGGAGAAAGAGCTGTTGGCCACCCTGTTCCTTTGTTTACTGTGTGACTTAACACTTGCTGAGAGAAAATAGTCACTAAAAATCTGAATGTAGGATGACACTTGAGATCAGGTAGGATTAGCTAAATTCTCATGACTACAGCTTTTAGTTGGAGAAAATCTTTGATAAACAATTCTTGCTTTTTAGTATGATGAAAGAAATAAAGATTGTCACCTCTGAGCTTGATGGGACCCATGAGGTTAATAGAGCTGAACTTCAAGGTCACTGGGAGGCTGTGAGCTGCTCAGAGGCTGGCAGTTTTATGAGTCTTAACTTCTGCTGTAAGTGAGGAAAAGAGAAAAATCAGAATCTCAAAGAAGCGCATCCCAGAGATTTCACCTTGAAGTCACACTTACAGGGGAGAGGTTACCTACATGACTATGTACATAAAATCTACCAAGTCAGAACACCTGTATAAAAATCTTATATCTAAATGACACGGGTTGGTGTGCACACATTTTCAGTGTTATAAGCATTTCTGTAGCTAGAGTATAGGATGGTGGAATTGTTCTCAAATCAAAATGATCACCAAGAATTATAGTCTCCCACTTGTAGATGTTGGGCATAGGTGGGTTAGCATTCTATACCATGCATAGGTCCCAAACCATGTATTGCTTACAAACTCAATGTCTATAATACCAGTGGTTCTCAAGAGAAGGCAAGAAAAAGGATAGTGAGTCTGCTGGTCCAACATGCTACTCGTAGAAAGACCAATGTTGTGGTTTAATTTCTATTGATAAGCTGCAGAGTATATAATCCCCTAATAGACACTGTAGTGTGACTGTTAAGTTCCTAAATTGGGTTAATTGGAGGAAAAAGACTCACCCTAAATGTGAGGAGCACCATCCCTTAGGCTGAGGTGTTAGATTGAACACAAAGGAGTGAGCCCAGGAGATATCAGCACTCCTCTCTCTCTCTGCTTCCCAGTGAGGACACAGTGTGAGCAGAGCCCTCCCACTCTTACTCCCATTTCCTCACCACCACGATGGGCAGTACCCTCAAACTGGGAGACAAAAATAAACCTTTCCATCCTTAAGGTGCTTTTACAAGGGTCCTGTTGCAGCATTGCGATGTGAAAAAAATAACAGATTCAAGCCCCTATCACAGATGTTCATCCCATAGGTCAGAGTAGATCATGACCACGATGCTAATCAGTGGCACAAAGACGGAGGGTCCGTATGTTTCAGAGCAATGCCTCAGTTTACTGCTAGACTCTGTGTATCTATAACTACACCAGAGTTGGCTATCTGTAGCATAATACTTGCACAGGATGGTTATATTTATTTATTAAAATATTCAGTTTTGCTCTTAGGAACCCTTCATAAACTCCCATTGCTTCTGGCTTCCTCCTGAGTTGAGGATACTAGGGATACCCTCACCTGTCCTGTCTCCCAGGTGAATTCCAGAACCTGGTCTCCTAACCTACTTGACAACCCAGGCATTATGCATGGGATTTTATTGCCCAGTGTCCAGGGGTGCAGTCAGTCTTCACATGTTTTCCCCTCAGGGCTGACTACCTGTCACAGCTTGTTTATGGCTTGGTCTTTGGATAGATGACCTTGAGAGATGAGTCAACCAGGATCGGCTTCTGTCTAGAGCATTTCACTGCTTGACTCTGTGCTGATGCTGCATTCCGTGATGCCCAGACTCTGTGAAAGACCCCACCCTCGACCAGCCTGCCATTGTTCTCTGCATGCTGCATCTCAAGCATCCTTTGTCCCTGCTCTAGAGAGCACAGCTGTTGCCTTTCCCAGGGACCTCCACTGTCTCCCAGTAAGAACTGAACATTTATCCACCTGATGAGTGATTTCCAATTCCCCAGAGGCTCTATTTTAGAGAATTGAATTGACAGTTGATGGTAAACAGTTCACTCTTAGAAATGCCAATTTACTGTCGTCTGTGACTATGGATGTTAACTTATAATTTGACTTGATGAGTGCTTTTTTCTCTAACTTCATTTGGCTGGAGAGCAATGGCGGTGGAGTGTGAGTGGTAATTTCATTCTTCCCACCTGTTCTCACACTCTCTGAAAAGAGTGACCTGTTCTCTGTTCTCTGAGAAGCTCTCTGGTCATCTTCTTACCCATCACAGCAAGTGGTACCACCACCAACTGTCCAAGTTGGAAAACTTAGATTCTGTCTTAATGATACATTCTCTCTGAGCCACAGCAATCCTGGTTTTTTTTTTCCTTTTGTCAGAATAGTTAAATTGAAATGAACTGTATGTAATAGCTTTTAATAAGAAATTAAGTGACACACTCGAGGAAGAGACTTGCTGTTCAGTGACAGGGAATTGTGATATGCTGAGATGTGCACTGATTTTAACTTGGACAGGGCTCTCTATACTGTAAAGTAAGCTGCATAAAGCCTGTACCTCCCCAAGTTGCTCTTGGTCATGGTGTTTTGCCATAGCCATAATAATCATAAATAAGGAATTCACCTTACCCACACACAGATACGATTATGCTAACCATTGCTCCCACACCAGCCTGTCCTGGTCCTTCCTTATGTAGTTGCTCCAAGAATTATGGTTCAAATCTAAATCTCACTCAGAGGCTCATGGCTTACTGCTTGCCACCTCCTGACTGGTAGCACTATTTGAGGAAGTTATAGAAACTAGGGGACTTGGGACATGAGCCTGGCTAGTTGATTCGGGTCACTGGGTACATCCATCCTAGAGTACGTGTAACAGGACATAGTTGTCTCCAGAATGGGAAAAGTTGACTTCTACAAAGAGCCCAACATGATTCTAAGCAGTGCCCAAATCCTGCATGGACACGGACAGGTCTCCTGGTAAGCAATGAAATTGGAGCTTGGATTCCCATGTTAAAGGCAGCAGACAGGCTGGAACCATCTTTCCCCATCTCAGAGACGCTTATGCCGTAAACAGTTGTTTCCCATCAGAAACACACAGAAAGCTCTTGTGTTAAGGTGTCTTTCTTATGGAAGGTGCTTAGCAGAAACTCAGACTTCTAACTCCATTTCCAAAGTAGTTTATAGGCACTGGAGGATGGTGGGTGTTTATCATAGAGGAAATGAAATATTGGAAAATATTTAACTTCCTTTTTCTTAGGGAGTGTGGAATATCGCCTGCCTTTCCCAAGTGCAATAAAGCTTGCGCTTTCTCATGCACATGGATGAGAAGGTGAAATGAGTGTTTTTCATCTCACATTGTCTGTTGGTGTTTTGGATTTTTAATATTACTGCTGCTTTCCTATTTCAGAATCAAAATAGACGAATAATATCCTTGGGGAAATAACTATACCTTCTTTTGTTATCCAGGTGAAGAACTCTCATTTAGAACTCAATAAATAAGGATGGCCTGCCCTTAGGAAACTTTGGGTTTTTTGGGGGGGGGGTTGGATTTTCTTCAGAACAGCACCTAATCAGCCGGCCCCTTCCATATCCATTTGAAACATGTTGCCCTTTCCTCCCCCCTTGCAGGAACGGCTTCTGCTTTCCTTGCTGCCAGCTCACATCGCCATGGAGATGAAGGCTGAAATCATTCAGAGGCTGCAGGGCCCCAAAGCAGGACAGATGGAAAACACGAACAACTTCCACAACCTGTATGTCAAACGACACACCAATGTGAGGTATGGTGCCCCGTGCAGGCCCACAGCACTGGTTTCGTGGTCTTTTCCTGGGCAGTCACATCCTATGATAGCTTCCCATCCTTTGATGGTAGAGGGGGGGTTGTATCCACTACCCTTCTGATCCTTCTCGGGAACTTCATAGTAAAATGATGTAATTTGGTATATTTCACTCATTGGGCTGAGATGTAGTTTATGGACTTGCTGTCTTTGGCTGATAGGAACAGAGAAAGGAAGTGTATTGTGGGGTCTTTTGTCTGAGAACCCCCACAGTCATACTACAGGATAATTAGAATGAGTGGCCCTGAGCTTTTTGGACATAGTGTCTGTATTAGTCAGAGTTCTCTAGAGTCACAGAACATATGGTAGTCTCTATGTAGTAAAGGAATTTATTGATGACTTACAGTCCGTAGTCCAACTCCCAACAATCAACTCCCAACAATGGTCAGCAGCAGCTGTGAATGGAAGTCCAAGGATCCAGCAGTTGCTCAGTCCCACAAGGCAAGCAGGCGAAGCAGGGTGAGCCTTCCTTCTTCCAATGTCCTTATATAGGTCTCCAACAAAAGGTGTGGCACAGATTAAAGGTGCGCGCCACCACACTTTTAATCTCAGATGACCTTGCTTGAACTCGTAGATCTTCCAATCTTAATCTTCTAGGATTCATAGCCACTATGCCACCACACCTTTAATCCCAGATTATCTTGAACTCATAGATCTTCCTATCTTAATCTTCTGGGATTCATAGCCACTATGCCTCAAGATCTCCATGCCAAGATTCAGGTCAGAAACTTGTATCTCTCAGCCTCCAGATTAGGGCCACGGGTGAGCCTTCTAATTCTGGATTGTAGTTCATTCAGATATAGTCAAGTTGACAACCAGGAATAGCCACTACAGTGTCCAATCCTTCCAGATGGGCTTCCTGGAAACAGGACCTCCATGAAGCCAGTGCATTCCAGGGAGGCTGAGATACTTTGTTTCAGGGTCTGACCAACCAGAGACAAAGGCCATGGGGGGTGAGGTGCATGAGCTCGTGAATCCTCCAGGGAGTCATTCCTAGAATTCTAGTGCTCAGAAGCCAGCAAGCTAACACTGTGGGAGTCTAGCCAAGAAGAAATATGTATGAAGCCTCTGTCACCCCTGAATTCAGAAGGGGAACTATAAGGCCCTTCACTTCAGGCTTCCCTTCACTTAAGGGAAAGGAACTCATTCCCTTAGCCACCACATAGCTGGTATTCTTTTCATGTTCTTCCTGCCCCAAGTACTTTCGGGAGTTTGCTTTCTCATCCATTCACTGTGTTGATGTAAGGCTTTCTGTTCCTATTGGCAATCCCCATAATCCTCTGCACATATACCTGGCTGCATTTGTTATTCTTTAGTTTGTCAGAGAAGGTTCTTGAAACATATTTCAGAATGCTTGGGACCATAGATACATTTAATTGAATATCTGCTAGAAGTGGGCCCTAGCCTATTCCCCAAATCCTGGCTTTCAACCATTCTGTTAAACATCTGCTGGAATGGGGCCCCAATCTGTTCTCCAAATCTGGGCTCTCATCACAGGCTACTGTCTCCTAAGCCAGCTGTTTTAAATCAAAATTTTGAAACTCGGAGATGAAACACACACTTTACAGAAACTTAGATCCATAGCTCATTTGGCATCAGATCTTACAAAAAGGTGCATAGAGCCAGTAATGCAAGCACGCACACGAATACACGTGACCAATAAGAAACTCACTCCACCGAATGAGAACTAAAGGAGAAAAATTGGATGGATGATGGGAAAAACTAAGCCTATTTGAAGAAAGTTATGGCACATGAAGCAATAAAATTACTTAAAAGCCCTGTTTGCCTTTAGCTGTGTAGGCATTTCATCTATAAAGTTAAAGAAAAAAGACAAGTCATTTCTGGTATCTGGAGGTGTGCTATTCCAATGATTCCTTTCCTTGTCCAAAAAAACCCTCCCATTGCAGGAGCTAATCTCAAGCTACTTTTTGGGTAATCAAAACCTGTAAAGAAAAAGGTGGTCTGTGGAAGCAGTCCTTGAACATATTTGTGGACAACTTGACAACTGCAAGCAGTTAATAAAGCCCTTGTGGCTCCTGTGTTGGCTGTCAATTTCTGTGTAGCAAGCCACCCCCAAACTTAGTGGCCTAACACAGATGTAAGCATCTCACATGTCCATAGGCTACAAGTTTGAGAGATGCTTATCCAGATGTTTAGGGCTGTGCTGTGAAACTACAGGCCAGGTGTCGTTTATAGCTGCCAAAGGACCTGCTTTCTATCCTGCCCTCCTTGGATTGGTCACATGGGTTATTAGCTAGAGGCCTCAGCATCCCTAGTCCTCACAGTCAGCTGCCTGACCTGACATCCTCCCAACATGGCGCTCACTTCTGCCAGTACAAGGAATCCGTTTGCTGGGTATCTAGATAAAGCCAAAAAAATTAACTGTTACCTCTTGATTCTGCTTTGAACTTCACTAGACATGGAGTTTATTCTCCACTAAAAGCACTTACTAGCACTGATAAAAATAATAAAAGTTTTTTTTCAGTGTGAAGATAGCAACTGTTGGTTGCCTTCTGACTCCTGGTTGCCTTCCTCCAGATTTTCCCTGGTAGTTCTTAAACATTCAGAGACACAACATTTGAAAAATAAAAGCACAATAAAAGTGACTGTATTATTTTTTTAATCTTATGTATCATCCCATCTGAAACCATCTCCTTCTTGCACAGTTCAGGACCTAGAGGATTTTTCTATACTCTGGTTAGTTTTCTTTGCCCGCAAGTTGCCACCTTTGGTAATAACCCCCACCAAGTGATAGACCTGATTCACACTGACCTCCTCTGACTCCTCCTGAACCCAGCTCTGTGTGATTCTTCTGCATTTTTTGTTGTATTGACCAGGCAGGTGTCCAGGCCCCAAGAACCATGCACTGCCACTCAGAGAACAGGTCTGTCTTCATCTTGCTACAATCTTGATGCTTTCTTCTCTCGCCTGAGTTTATCTTCTCCTATAAATGAATACTGTTGTCACTCCTGTGGCTTCTCTGTGCCTCTCCTCTCTCTGGGACTTCATGGTCTTTGTAAGACACGGAACTCAACACAGCATCCTGTGCTCATTCACCTCGTGGATAACTTAAGGCAGCAGCAGCGAGCCCTGACAAAGCTGAAGTGGTCTCCTTCCTGTGCAAGCTCATGATCTGTGTGAATCTGGATTCCCAAACCCAGCTCACCCAGGAACTACTTTTCAGCTTCAATGTATGTCCCTGCACACTCCCTGCCAGCATCTAGTTAGGCGCAATGTGGCTGACTTTCCTTCCGTGCAGGTCCATGTCTCTCCATTGCTTCTTGACACAAACATTGCTCAGGCTCCGGTGATCTGTCTGCTTCTGAGTTGTTCTGCCAGTGTAATCTTCCAGCAGTGATGCTTTGACCATCCCCCAAGGCCCATGATGCCTTAGAGCCTCATGATTCCTTTACATGATTTCACACATTGTATCACAATGTCTGCTTACTCTTTCCACTTCTGTACTGCAAAATAAACACCAGGCCAGCTTATGACATGGACCACCAGCCTGCCATGGGTCTGCTTTGCCTAATCCAGGCTTTAATCATGAGGAAAGCTGTGGACGTTGTACACAGAAAGAAAGTAGCATTGCCGCCCTCACATGTTCTATTTCCACAGTTCTTCCAGGTGTTCTTTCTCTGAGTGAGCCAATTCAACCCTTCCTCTTAGAACATGGCTCAGCCTCTAAGGGGATCATGGAGGGAAGTGGGAAAGGTTTGAGAGATCACGAGAACTACAGAAAAGCCAGCCTTTCCAGAAGCCCGCCGAAGTCACTTGTGCTCCTATTCCCCCAACAGAAGAGCACATCTGTCCGCTGGATAAAGCCATAGCGTGGGCTATAACCTCCTATCCTGATCTGGATGCAACAAAGGCAATTGGCACCACATAGTTTTGTTTTTATTGTGGTAAAAATAGGCCCAATGTTTTACAGTTTAACCACTTCTAACAGAACATTTCTATGGGAGGAAGTGTCTTCATGGTGCTTTCTATCCCCATTAATTGTTTAACAATTATTGTTTAATGGGAATGAGGAGCATCCACACATATTCCAGGCAACCTAGCAGCAACCATTCTGCTATCTGCAGTGTTGTGTAGGTTAGGCAGCACAAAATGGAATCATGCAGCATCTGCCATTTTGTGTCACTGATCATAGGGCCTGCAAATCCAGCATATCCTGGAATTTCATTTTTCCTTTCCAAGGCTAACTAATATTCCAGTGTATGCACAGATCTCATCTTCTATTTCCATACATCCACAGATGGACTTTGAGGTTGCTTCTACTCCCTGTCTTGGAAATGAAGCGAATTTGACATTTACATACAAACAGCTGCTCAGGTCTCTGATTTCAGCTCTAAATCCTGTTGTTTTCAGGGTTAACATTTTCAGGAGCTACTACAGTGTGTCCCATAGTGACTGTGCCCCATTCGCTTTCACCAACAACACACAATGGGTTTGTGTCTCCATACGCTTGCCAATCCCTACATTCTGCTTTTGGTTTGAAAGCCTTCTTAATGACTATAAAACAGCAGTCATTTCTATTTCATGATACATCCCAAGCCATAGCATATTCGCTATATTAAGGTTCAAACTAAAGGCATGAGTTTGGACTTCCTTATGAGGCCATCATGAAAATCAGGACTGTGCTATTGTATGGGAAAGAGTGTGAGAGAAACACACTAGCACATCGCACTGGTTCAGATTGTAGTGACTCACAGTGGCCTCCACTCATCTGCATATGTGAGAATGGAGCTACACTGTTGTATTCACAGAGCAAGTTCCCAGGCACTCACCTCCCAGCCTGCCTGTGCCTCTTCTCCTCTAGTGTCCCGCGCTATCTCCCGCCAGCAGGAACAACGCGGCACACACAGGATCCTTCTGCAGTACAAGCTTTAATGTATCTTGAGAGCGAGATCACAAGCTTCAGTTGAGGAGAACCCCGACTATCTCAAAACCCTTCCCTTATATAGAGCTCTATGCCCGCCTCAGACGTGGCGACTCATAATAGGCTGTGAGACGATCAGGCCATTTGACGTGACCAAAGGCACTCCGCCACAGATCGTTGGGATTTACAGGCACACGCGCACAAGGCGTTTTTATGCCAACGGCAAGCCAGATGTCATCGCCATCTTGTAATGGCAATGTGCTTATGAAGTGGCTTCCCACACTCTAGCACTTGACTGTCTCCCTTAAGAACACTTACCATCTATTATGAGTCATGTTCGGACACTCCCTATGTCATTATTTCTTTAACACATCATCCCACCTGAAGTCTGAGCAGGTAGCAAATGATTTAGGATCACGTGATTGTCATCACCTTTTAGAAAAGAAGATCATTGCTTTGTTATTTTTCTTTGAATTGTTGAACAGGATTAGGCTTTATCATCTGTTGCTTCTACTGTAAGAACTTGTACAACATGTACCACGTGACAGTTCAGGGAGGGGCATTCCACTGGCCCTGAGTTGCAGGAGTTGGGAGGCAGATGTGCAGCACCCAGGAGGATGGAGGAAAGACAAGAATAAAGACCAAGAGCTGGGCCAGAACGATACAGTAACTTGTCTCTTCCCACTAACCCCTCATCTCCCCTTAAAACTCAGCACTTGAAAAATATGTCAATTGTGATTTAATGAAAGGTTGAGGTATTTCCTGTCCATGAGATCACATGTTTCTTCTAAAGATATCACATGCAAAGCATTTACACAGTTCTGATCGGAAATCGCCTAGACTTGTCTTTACAATATGATATAGACTTTTAAATGATCTTACCCCACCTGTTTCCGCAGTATATTATACGCTGACATTGTTGGCTTCACGCGCCTTGCAAGCGACTGCTCCCCTGGCGAACTGGTTCACATGCTGAATGAACTCTTTGGGAAGTTCGATCAAATTGCAAAGGTGGGTATCACACCATTCCTTCCACTGTAAAGACGAATAAGTGCTCGGCGCACTCCCCTCCTTCAAGAATGTTTGCAAAGCCTGTTAGTTTTACTGCTGTGGCTAGGAAGAGCGGTGCCCTAGAGTGTGAGTACTCCAATTTTTCACCTATTTTTGATGGTTTTACTTATAATTATGTATAATTCTACAGACAAAATGGTGAGATTCTCTTTGTGACACTGTCCACCTTATGCTCTTTGGGGGTGCCTTTGTAGATATCTCAGTGTGAAGGTTTAATCATCCTGTCTTCATACATTTAAGTAGGATTCTGGAAGAAACTCTGAGGTATACAGCATGCCGTTTGTATAAGTCCCTTATTTACTATTATCTCATTTTTATCTTATACCTTTCTGCCACTTCAACAGACATATCAGCTGGGTATCATCCTCTATATGCTCATATATGGGAAATTTCACAAAGACATGAACTCAAGGTATCTAAGGCCACACTAGACCCTACTTAGAGAAACTTATAGAATTTCTAAATAAATACATGTATTTACTCAGAAAAAATAATAGATAGATAATAAATAGTGATAGAAAAACATTTTTGCCAACTCTTTCCTTTTCATTAAATATTTCCTGTCAGCCTAATTTTGTTTGTGAATGGCTCCCCAATACCCCCCCTCTATACCTATTAATATTAGTTACTTATGCAGAGAAGAGTTGATCTGCATGGATTAGTTCATTTGTAAACAACTGCCAGGATCTTAGAAAGAAATTTGGTCTGCAGATGATATCACTGGTTTTTGTGGGCCCATCAAGATATGAGCTCCCACTGAGAAAAGAGGTTAAAATTTTAGTGAGAGAATGGTTGTACTACTGTTCCTTTCAAAGGAAAATGATTAGTCTCATATAACATTTAGAGAAAACGAAAGGACAAATCGTAATTACTTAAATTCTCCAATTTTTGTAGCGTGCCCTGGTAGTATTAGGTAGAAAAGTCCCAACCGTGACTGGTAGCAGCATAACTCATGTCCACGTGAAAAATCTCCACTTAGGACCTACATTTCTCCTTTTCATAGGTATCAGTCATATTGGAATAGGACCTGTCCTCTTACAGTGGAACTTCATTGTAACTCATTATATGTACAATAATTCTGTTGCCTAGTCAAATGACAGAAATGGGTAACAGGAAGTATGTTGACAGAACAATCTAGAATGATACACTTTCCCCACCTAGAATAGAGGGACACTGTGACTTCCTGTAAGATTCTCTGGCTGCATCTCAATCGAGCCCAGCAGACTTAGTCTAGCTGTCAATGGTCAGAAAGGCTATCCATTTTAGATAACAACTCGTGATACAGTTAAATAACATTAACCAAGCATCAGAAGCAAGCAGCCAGCCCAGCCCATGGAGTGAATATTGGGGAAAGCACAGCACTTAAGCCAAGCCATCAAGGTCTTATCCAACCATTGTCATTAGCCTCCATATTCTCTGACCTGGAATATTCATTTAAGAAGCGCACAAGGAGCCTGATTAATGAGTAGTTTGCTCCTTTCTTTTTTGTGATACTACAGTGACATAACTAAATACCACATCAGTAGTTGTATAAATAATATTAACGCATGTCCAAGCTTGTAAGCTATTAGTCACAAAAAGATACATACCAAAACATCCAACAAACATACAAAGATGCCATGTGTTATTCTCAGAGGAAATAGTTTGTGTTTATAAAACCTTGAGTTTTGTTGTGTTTTACTAAAGCGCTCCTTAAAGGGCTTAAAAGAAATGTAGGATTGATGCATATTAATGAGATAGCCTAAATATTGTAATGTAAATTATAATAATGTAAATGTAATGTAAACAAGCAAAATGGGTTGGTCAAACTTTGATTCCTTTTTATTTTTTAGGATTAGTTTTTAATTGTATATGCATGTGTGTCTCTGTATGGATAAGACACTGTCAGCACTCCTGAAGCTGGAGTTACAGGGGATTGTGAGGGACCAGATGCAAATGCTGGAAACTGAACCTGGATTCTCAGCAAGAGCATACTTGCTCTTAACCATTGAGTTGTCTATCTGGCCCTATCAACATAATACCAAACATTGTATTAGAAAAATTCATCCTAATATCACAACTAGATTCTAAATGGTTCAGCCATGTTACATAGTAGCTTATTGAAGTGTGAAAACAATTACCAGACAATGTGTGTGTGTGTGTGTGTGTAGGAAGGAGTCTGCCGCCAGTTAAAATAAAGCAGAAAAGCCCAAGAACAGTAGAGAACACCATGAGACTCTAACACATATTGAGTCTCATTGTCTGATTCTGGTCTGAACAATTCCAATCTTCTCCATGAGTGTTTAGAGAAGTTCAGACTACAGAGAACAATCGTCCCCTGCTCTTAAGGGAGAACCACTCCAAAGCAATTTCTGTATGCCCCATGTCTTCCCCCTTCCCATGACTTGTACTGCTTTGGAAATGGGCACGTGGGAAGGGGTGACTAGCTCGTTCTGGGCAATGAAGAAAGCCCAGGTTCTGACTCCCTCTCTCCATGTGCCCTGTCCGTGGGAGCCGAGTCAGCAAAGGATGCTGCAGCACAGAACTGAATCATTGTAGCTCAATGCAAATGAGGTCTTCTGATTTCTTTCTCCAGGAGAATGAATGCATGAGAATTAAAATTTTAGGAGACTGCTATTACTGTGTTTCCGGGCTCCCTATATCTCTCCCTAACCATGCCAAGAACTGTGTGAAAATGGGACTGGATATGTGCGAAGCCATAAAGTAAGTTGCACCACTCAGAAATACTGTTTGAGTGCAGAACAATTTTGAGTTGTAATTCTCACCTGCCGCTATTTCTATTTTCTGTGTACTGGCACTTACTGTATATTTAAGGGTAAATATGAGGAAATGGATCTATTGGCAGAAGAGTGCCTCAGTCCAGAGAAAGGCTGACAGAAGTGTTTAGGGTCATAGTTATCATTCGAGGATTTCAGTGAAACTGAGTTAGTATTTTGTTTCAATGGTGATTAAAACAAATCCCACTCATTGGCTCTACATTCTGTTACATGTTATCTGTTGGTCTCAGGCATGACTGATAGTGGGGTGATTAAAAATAGTTTGCTTTTTTAAGCCCCCAATAATGAGTGACAGACTGGGGATCTCTCATACATTCTGGGAATTCTTTGTTCTCTTTTGTCTTACATGAAGGGATTGCATTTGTACCCCCATTATACTGGAGCATAAAATGAGTCAGGAAGTCTAGTGAAGAGGTATCTTTTGAGGGAAGCTGTTTGTTCTTACATCAGTAGCTCATTTTTCTGGAAATTGTAACATCCTCCAATGCCATCACTGTGCACACTCCGGGCCATTGTGAGATGATAGTAGTCCTCTTCACTGTGATGTAACAGACCATTGGCTATCCTTTGCAATAAGATGCTGTTGATCTGTGCTTCCTCTTCATTTCCACTTGAGCAATTGTCTCCAAGTGCTAGGATCATCTTCCTAAACACTTGTTTTGTAATAATACCTTGAATGGTGAATGATTTAAGTCAACATTGCCCAATGTTTTTATTTCTGCTTTAGTGAAATTCTTCATTGACCTCTGTAAATAGTTATCAGTCATCATAAACTATTAGATAGAATTTTGAATTACATTCATTTTCATATTACATATTATTAAAGCCTTTAAAATTATTGTCCTCATTAATTAAATAGTGTGTTCAATTGATAAGATTTAACCTTATGATTAAATCCATATTCAGGCAGAAGTTATTAGGTTCCCAAATAGGCTTATAATATGTTTATCAATGACATACCCCTTTGAAAGCACTAGAATTGCAAACAGTATTTGAAATGGGGTCTGATACTACAAGACAGTGATGCCTAAAGGTTTTGAATTGAACACATCACAGGAGGTCACAAACAATGGATCTGTTCTTGATACATGTTACTTAGAAATATAAAAACAGTAGCCTAAATGTTTTGTTACTTCTGACAGCATTAAGCTGACCCTGGAGCTTTGGGTCAACTTCTGGGGTGGCTGGGAGAGAATTCCCTTCCTCCTATCCTCTGCCATGGGAGGGTCCATGGTGGCTTTGCCAAAAATCTGACATGCTCTGGATAATAAAAATGCAGGGAATCTGGCCATGAGCTAAAGGAATAGAAGGGCACTACTGAACTTCAATCACTTCACTTCTCTTTAGGAAAGTGAGGGATGCTACAGGGGTCGATATCAACATGCGTGTAGGAGTGCATTCTGGGAACGTTCTCTGTGGTGTGATTGGTCTCCAGAAGTGGCAGTATGACGTGTGGTCTCATGATGTTACTTTGGCCAACCACATGGAAGCTGGAGGAGTCCCTGGGTAAGACAAATCTTGAATTGCTTTCTTCAAGGTGCTGGCTTAATTAGACGTGACAGGTGAACAAATAAAAGGTTGCTGAGTTTTCTTGCCTGTGTTGGAATCATGATGCCTGTTTCCAGTGACCTCTTACAAAAATGAGAGAGAGAGAGACAGAGACAGAGACAGAGAGACAGAGACAGAGAGAGAGACAGAGAGGCAGAGACAGAGACAGAGAGACAGAGAGACAGAGACAGAGAGACAGAGACAGAGAGAGAGGCAGAGACAGAGACAGAGAGAGAGACAGAGAGGCAGAGACAGAGACAGAGAGACAGAGAGACAGAGACAGAGAGAGAGAGACAGAGAGAGAGACAGAGATGCAGAGACAGAGACAGAGAGACAGAGAGACAGAGAGAGAGACAGAGACAGAGAGAAGACAGAGATGCAGAGACAGAGACAGAGAGATAGAGAGACAGAGAGGCAGAGACAGAGACAGAGAGACAGAGACAGAGAGACAGAGAGACAGAGACAGACAGAGAGAGAGAGACAGAGAGGCAGAGACAGAGACAGAGAGACAGAGACAGAGACAGAGAGAGAGACAGAGAGAGAGACAGAGAGAGAGACAGAGACAGAGAGAGAGACAGAGAGAAAGAAACAAAGATGTTTAGAGAGGCTCAGGCCCCAATTCTATCAGTCTTTTAGCCTGTATTCAAGCATATGAATATCACATAGTAAATTCTAAACCATTGTTTATCTTCAATTTACCAATATTGATCTGAATTACCATTGAATGATTCAGTACAGGCATGGCATCACTCCAGCAGTGGAGCCTCTACAAGCAATAGTCCAAGTAGCCATAGAGTCCACTTGAGGTTAGTTTAAGTCATGTGACTCTTACATGTGCGAACTGTAATTCAGTGAAGCAGAGGATCATGCATAGGGAAGGAAATCCATGCCTTCATACAGTTGAGCGCTTTTGCTAACAGACCCCAGATGTGAATTTTGACAGATATTCTCACAGGAAAATTCCGTGCGATCCAACATTTTCTGATGAGGTTCACCAAACTCCCTACCTGCACAAAGAATCTGAAAGTATTAGCCACTCATGACCTCTAGATGTCATTCTTCAAAGCGGTGGAAAAGTAGTCTATAAACCTCCACTGAAGTCAGTATCTCTAAGGACACACCAGTTTTCTGTCACTTGGAAGAGAAATGATTCCTCAAATCACATACAAATAGAACACCTTTCTTTATATTTATCCCTTTATATGTTTAAATTTTAATTTCAGACGTGTTCACATTTCTTCAGTAACTCTGGAGCACTTGAATGGGGCTTATAAAGTGGAGGAAGGAGATGGTGAGATAAGAGACCCATATTTAAAGCAGCATTTGGTGAAAACCTACTTTGTAATCAACCCCAAGGTCAGTACCACTATGCAGTGTTTATAATTAGCTCATTATGTCTGTGATTAGGAAGAGAGAGCAAAAGTATTGTTGCAGGCAATGCTTTTAGCCAGGAACTGGTATATTTCTCTGTTACTCTTCACCCTTAAACCACTCTAAATGCAATCAATGGCTTGATTATAGAAGACACTTTGTAATGATAAATTCAAATATTTATTCAGAAAACATTTTAAATGTATCTCCTGTCTGTATGCTGGGGAGATGGATGAAGGATGATGGTTAGGGTTATTGTCAAGATCTGTCTGTTAGTGTGGGGTTTTTTTTGCATAGTACTGCATGTGAAAGGCTCTTAGTGTGTACAGTCTTGAAATCTGTGAGTTGAGAAGAAATAGAGACTTTAATGAAGGCATCAAAACATAAGAATCAAGTGAGATGAACCAAGATAACTGAAAAAAGAAAGGAGAGATTTCATGATAAACAAGTAAACCTCACAATCCATTGCCAATCCATTTGTGAAAATACAGATACATACAGATCTGCCTCCCTTGTGTTCCAGAGAGCCCATCACCTGAGAGATGTACAAACAGGAAAGCATGGCCTCTTCTAGTGTGCACACTGCCTGTTTGGTGAAATCAAGGGACTTAGAGCTTTTGATGTTGTAAACTTCTCTCAGATTCCTGCCAAATTGGTATTAGCATCATTTCCAGTTTACAATCCTGAAGCTTGGGCAGTTGCATTACTGTCTCCAAGAAGCACCACTAGTAAATGGTACAGAACACAGCAAGATGGGCTTTAGAAACATGTCAGCCGAGATCACAGAATCAAAATCAAATTCATGAGCATTTGTCTGCAGTAGCTTCCCTGAAGCCTGGTCCACCTTTAGGGACACACTTCTGATTAGATTCACAGTTGACCTAGAGGTATATGTGTGATGGGTATAGTGAGTAGCAGGCAGATGGTATGTGTCATGTATTCAGGCCAAGAACACTAAAACACGGGTGTGTGAGGCCACCTAACATGACCAACACAGTCAAACCTAGTTACAAAACCATCAACACAAACCCAAGCAGATCCTAAGTTCTGCCAAAGGGTTTACTTTACGCATCATTATCCATTAAATATTAAGTGCTTTTACTGAGCTTCTATTGCAGGTGATTTTTACTCTCTATAAAAAAGCAATTCACTTGGCCAAATGAGGCTGGAGCAGGACCAGGGAAGGGATGAGAGGGGTTGGAGTGTACCTATTGTGATACTCTTCTTCTCCTCCCAAGGGAGAGCGACGGAGTCCTCAGCATCTCTTCAGACCTCGACACACCCTCGATGGAGCCAAGATGAGAGCATCTGTCCGCATGACCCGGTACTTGGAGTCCTGGGGAGCAGCCAAGCCATTTGCACATCTGCACCACAGAGATAGCATGACCACAGAGAATGGGAAGATTAGCACCACGGTATGCCTGCCTTGAAGCCATGGGAATGGTGGGAGGACTGGGAGCTTCTCCCCCAGCAATGAACCAGCCATTTCCAGCCAGAATCATGCTTGTCAGCAATGATGGTGACTTCTGAGTCCATGGGTGACAAAATGATTTAACCAAGCTCTTCTTTCTCTTATGAAAAGTGTATGATACATTGAGCATCTAATGAAAGCAATTGTAAAGCCATGATATCCTGCTTATGGACATTATCAAGACTATTCAACTCCCAGGTGTGCAGGCTTTACAACAATCTGCCTGCCCTGTCACTGTGGTCTATTCAGGTCTCAGGTGTGTGTGCAGGCTCTACAACAGTGCTGCCTGACCCTTTGTTGTGTTTCCCTCTTCTGGTTCTAACCAGAAATGCCAAAGCTTCTCATAGTGGGGACTCTTGCAATAAGATCCAGAGAAGAATATAGAAGATAGATTCAGAGGAAGCAGGAAGAGTAAACACAGTTAAATGATTAACATAATCCTAAAAGCATGCTTTAGTCTTGAAATGGAGTCCAGTTTCATGTGTAATAGCAGGATAAAGTTGAGATAAAATGCAATGTATTATGGTTCTCATTGACCAAGAAAGAACATGGCAGGTTGTCAGGTGAAAGGTAGCTTTCCATCTTTCCTCTTCTCCACACCTCAGACTTGACAACAAATCCATACGTTCAGCAGGTGGGGGCTATGCATCTTTGAGATTATCACATAATTACATCATTTCCCCCTCTCTTTGTACCCACCAAACCCCTCAACATAGCCTTTCTTCTATCTTTTGAATTCACTGGCTCTTTTTACATTAATTGCTGTTACATACCTTACTTAAAAATAGATGTAAACCAAGAGAAGATTGTGACAGTCAACAAAGACAGTGTTGGGACAAACCCTGGAGTTTACATTCTAATGTCTAGGGTGATCACAATGGAATAAGATCAACGAATAGTGTTATCTCAGATTTAATAAGCACCATGAAAAAGGTAAATTTAAATGTATCAGAGTGAAATGGTGTCTGTCCTAGTGGGGGTGTGGATGAACATCTCAGGTGAAGGTCAAAGATGAAGCTCCTGAGAGGAGCTGGCAGGTGTGCAAGGTCAAGTCCCTCAAAGGAAGTTAGTGTGGAATGACAGAGCAGAACTGTGGAGATTCTGAGAGAGAGAAATCTCCTCCTCCTCCTCCTCCTCCTTCTTTTCTTCCTCCTCCTAAGGGTGCAGCAGCAGGCACTGTGAGAAGCATATTCTAGGTCTACTTGGAAAGGGGAGCAGATGAGACTTGATGACAAAATGGATGCATGCCAACAGCAGGTCCCTCAGCTGGAGAATGAGGACAGATTGAGGTGATAAATATAAGGGTCAGTCAGGTTACTTAAAATGGAAAAATCATGATCTTTCTAATAACCACCATCACGTTGACATGCCTTCTTCATATCTCCATCCAACAAGGAAGGGCATGGGTGGTTGTGTAAGCCAGAAACATATGAGGGAGGTTGATACTGGAGATGCCAGTGTGGAGGCTAAGGATCAGTGTGAAGCCATTGGGAGAGAGGGATCCATGCTGAGGTCATCGAGCACTCAGGGGCACTTAGAAAAGGCACTCCAGGCTCTAGTATCAAGTTCCCAATTAAAATCAATATGCCTAGTTAAATTTAAAAAAAAAAATGAAGTGTAAGTTTGTTTGAACTTACTGTTCCCGCTTTTACTTTAATTCCACTACAAGAACACACCAGCATCCCTGTGGATGCTTTTGTTTGATTAATTGGTTTTTAGCTCTCTTACTGTTATTAGGCAGTGAGCTATCTACTGTCATTCCAAACTCACACCTCCCTCCCAGTCTTTCTGGTACTTCCTTTACTCATATGACATTTCCTCTTCCTGTCCATTGTCTAGTGAGTTCATATGATTAATCCATGGGTGCCATTTCTTACAGCCTGGTTTGCCAGTCAGTCCTTGGACAGATGTTTACAGATCCTTTTATGTTTTAAAGACTGTCCAACATTTATATGATGCCGAGATTCCTTTCCAGTTGATTGTGATTTTCTGACAATTCTAATGAAGTCTTCTGCAAGCCACTGTTTGAAGCTAAACTTGAACATTTTAAGATTGTAAACTTTTACAAAGCCAAATTATGTTGCTACTCCCAGCATCTCAATATCCAATGTTTATGGATTACACCAACATTTTTTATTAATCATTCTATTCATTTACATTTCAAATGTTGTCTCCCTTCCCAGTCTCCCCTCTTCAAACTTCCCATCCAACTCCCCTCCTCCCCTTTTCCTCTAAGAGGATGCTCCCCAACCCACCTTCCTATTTCATCACTTTAGCATCCCCTTATGCTGGAGCATCAAGCCTCCACAGGATGAAGGGCCTCCCCTCCCATTGATGTCATATAAGGCCATATTCTGCTCCATATGTATCTGGAGCCATGGCTCCCTCCATGTATACTCTGGTTGGTGGTTTAGTCCCTGGGAGCTCTGGGTGGTCCAGTTAATTGATATTGTTCTTCCTATGGGGTTGCAATCCCCTTCAGCTCCTTCAGTCCTTCCTCTAGCTCTTCTATTAGGGTCCCTGGCTCAGTCCAATGGTTGGCTATAAGTATCTGCATCTGTATTGGTCAGGTGCTAGTAGAACCTCTCAGCAAACATACCAGGCTTGTGTCAGCAAACACTTCTTAGCATCAACAATAGTGTGGAATTTTTGTATACGCAGATGGGATAGATCCTTAGGTAGGACAGTCTCTGGCTGGCCTTTCCTTCAGTCTCATTTCCATTATTTTTGTCCCTATCTTTCCTTTGGACAGGAACATTTCTGGGTTAAAAATTTTGAGATGGGTGGGTAGCCCCATCCCTCAAGTGGGGGCTGAGCCTGTCTACTAGAGGTGGTCTCTACGGGTTATGTCTCGCATTTGTTGGGTATTTCACCTAAAGTCATCGCCACTGGGTCTGGTAGCCTTATACCAACATTTTAAGTCTTTAACTATTTATGATAAGCCCTTTTTTCTCAGGTACGTTATCACTTATTTAAATTATATTCACCATGATAAAAGAAGAAATATGTACCATCTCAGAATCATTGGCACTTTCTTCCTGAAAGATGTTTTTGACACCACTAATTAAGTTTCTTTTTTATTGCAGGATGTGCCAATGGGTCAACATAATTTTCAAAATCGCACCTTAAGGTATGGCTTGTCATTGACTATTTAATTTGTGAAGGCATATTGCTTGTTATTTATTTCTGAGAGTAATTATCATCAATTAGAGCTGTTTCAAAGGTGTCTTCTAAAAGAGCAGTTCCTGTGAAGAGCCCTATCAAATTACTCCCAGCTTCTAAAAATAAGAATATTAGTGTCTTGTTATTAGGCTTGAGAGAGAGAAGAGGAAAACACCACCTGCTCAACACTTTGCACTGCTAAATGCTTTCTTGCCATCACTCTTCCTACTAGACATACAGTAATCATAAATATCTGAATCACTTTACATTTTTTTACTGCTGCTTAAAAAACCAATGTTTGTTTTGAATCCCAAAAGTGACCCCTAAGCTTCCCACCCTGCTCAAAAAGAAAGACCTTTTCAAGAATGTCCTTATGTGTCCTGCCACTATCCACAACAAAACCATATCTCCATCTTTTTGTTTAATTTTATGTATAATTGATGTTTGTATGCATGTATTTAAGTACACCACATGCTTGTATGAACCACAGAAGCCAAAAGAGGGTGACTGAGACCCTAAGACTGGGAGTTTCTAATAGTTGGGAACTATAGCATGGTGCTGGGAACTGAACCTGGGTTCCCTGCAACAGTAACAGTGTCTTTATTGATGTAGTAATCTCTTCGGGTCCCACTATGTATTTAACCCCACACTGATCTATCTTACATTTTACTATAATATTGGTATAATTAATGCAAGCTATTGCCACAAAAGGTAAGGTAACTTTCCTTTCCCTATGAAGAGACTACATTTTTGGTTTACAAAAATGGAAGGAAAATGTAAGATCCAACATATTTTCCTGTAGAGTATGCAATGTATCCAAGAAGACAGCAAACACACCTATCAAGCCTGTTTGTTTTCCCAGAGCCCTTCCATATGACAGCTGTAATGAATCCTAATTTGTATTTTTGCAAATTTTGTATGAAATCTTAACATTGAAATTTAGTACTTTCATCTTTATGTTATGAATATGATAAGACTCTTGGTTTTCTTCAAAATATGTTGTGTTTCCATAATATGTACTTATATAAAGGTAATCTTAAGGTTATATAGTATCTCTTTATCTCTATGCTACCTTGAGAAGGCATCCCCTATCTGGGGCTGGTGGGATGCTCACACATGTTAGCACTTATTCTCAGGAACATCTGCTTTCTGTATTCACCACCATGCAACTCAGTTTCAAATGAGAAGATACAGTGGCGAAAGCTTCATAGGAAGCCCCGCACGTGCAGGGCATGTCTTCAGGGATGACTGTGGCTAGGAGTCTAATAAAAGCCTGCTATCATTTTATCTCTTATGTCAGAGAAAATCTAATCTCATACCAACTGTGTTCCCATGGGATAGATACTGTTTCATAATCATTATTAAGGGGAAGAACCTAAGACACAAGGTAACTGGACAATCCTAAGAGTCTTATGACTACCAAAGCTGAAGCCAGCACTTGATTTTATATAGTGTCCAGCCACTGTGCATCCAAAGCCTGGGTGGATGATAAAGGGCTTCTTGCGTACTTGCTTCATGTTGTCTGTATTAGTTGATCTTTAGTGGTCTCTAAGAACTATGTAGAAAACACAGCTTTTGAATCAGACTGCTTCCGGAACTGTAAATAGACCCTAATTAACCTCTCTGAGGTTTGTGCCTGACCTGGACACTGACTTCTCGTGATATCGTCTGTGCCTCTTTAACTCACCCAGGCATTTGGATTGGACAGACCTGAGATGGACAGAACCTAGATGAGTGTTGATACATTTGGAAAGAGGGATTAGAGCACAGAACTGAGCTCAGAGTCAGGGAACAGTGAAAGGACAGAGAACCCAGCAGTTCTGAATCAAAAGGACAAAGTCCCAACAGGCCATCAAGAAGACTTGGTGAGAGGACCAACAGGTGTATAATTGCCTTACACTCTCAACATTGGAGGCCACATAAATAAGAAAATCTGTGTCTACATCAGAATCATTTCCTGGGTAGTACATTTAAATTATTCATCATTATATGCACTTCATAGCTACTTCACAAGTTATGTTTGAAATAATGAGCCCTGCAATAGACATTATGGCACTGGCACTGACCACTGAGCAGATTAGCAAAGCTGACACATTAGCTGAATCTCTCAGGAAATATATGCCTTTACCTGTGAGCACCAAACGAACTGCATTTTCTTCGACTTGGCCAGAATGTGAGAAAGAAAACCATTTAAGCACAGAAACTCCAGTCTCATCCTGCAACTTGAAGATTGCAATGAGTGTCTAAAATTACATCAGGGGAGCCCATAAATAAGGGTATATGTCCACACCAGATGATTGTTAAAGCTTTACTTAAAAAATAAAAATACAAAGGAGCTGGAGGTGAGGCTCAGTGGTATAGCACAGGATGGTCCTGCATAGGGCACTTTAAGATTCTAGTATCAATATCAAATGGGACCAAAATCAATATGCTTTCTTCAAGTGGATTGAAATTTAGTGTGCTCAGGCTTCATGATTGATTTGGCTTGATGTGTACAGTCAGAATGCCCAGCTTCTGTTATTTTTGTTTTAGAATGAAATCAGCCCTTGACCTTTTACAGAATGACAGAGACAAGGGACAAAGTCAAAATGTAGAGAGCACAAACATTGCTGTGTCTCACTGATAGTTCTGTAAGATTTAATTACAGATAAATGATAAATGTGACATTTCAGGCTTGTTTGTGTTCTTATCTGTATGTACAGGTATATCGAACTTCAGGAAAGTGCCAGCACTATTCCAGATCAGATCCATCCATTTAGTTTTAAACCAACTAGATGCATGTGTCTGAAGATAGGCATAGCCTCATCTAGACTGGCTAGCAATGGCCAACCTGCACCTTTAATCTTTCCAGTAGATATTTAACTCTTAAACTACATATCAATCTCATTTTCTCCTTTATGCTATTCTCATGTGAATTATCCACCTTTCCTGGCCAGAAGAACTCCCACTTTTAAGTGGCATAGCTCACTTAGAAGCTCTCATGTGTTATGTCTTAAGGTCACCTGCTCTGAGACCATGTGTGGTAATTTCTAAGTCTACAAACATAACCAGGTTGTCTATGAGTATGACTTTTGCACACCACAGAATCCTTCTGTTATATTCAATTATATCCAATAGATTACATATGAAATGAAACTTTGAGAGGTCCAAACAGACTGTAACTTTGCAAATTCTTTGAAACTGTCTGAGAAATACATCAAAAAGGAATGACCAACTTAAATTCCTCTAGGGATCCTTCTACAACCAGCATGCTCTAATCATAAAATGAAATTTACCAAGTATCAAACACTAAGTACTTCCAGTGGTGATCTGAAATCCCTGTGAGTTTCACAGAATAGTAAGCCAACATACTGTGATAAGCATTATGGTCAGTTTATTCAGTCCCTTTTGTGGGTGTATGCTCTGTTACCATTAGAACTGCACTCATATTAACCTTCATACTAACATTCTCATTCTTATCTCCTTTTTTTGGTAGAACTAAGTCACAAAAGAAGCGATTCGAAGAAGAACTTAATGAAAGGATGATCCAAGCAATTGATGGGATCAATGCACAAAAGTGAGTGTTTTTAATTTCTCTCCCCTTATTCCAAAGCCTGATATCTGAATACAATGTGACATTTTCCAAGTATCTCTTAGACAATGTTTCCATGAATACAATGTAACATTTTCCAAGTGTCTTCTAGACAATGCTTCCATCTTTATCATGGTAAACCCAAATGTCTCAGACAGTTCCTCATTTTCATTCCAGTTGCTCTGTTAGTAGGATTTCTATTATGCTATACAAATTAAGTTCTGTCTAGAAAGTAGTTACCCAGTTACTTAATAATAAACACCATGACAAGTAATCCTACAAAGTAAAATCTTGGGTCAGATTATATACTTTGCCTTTATTTTTGAAATTGAAATAAAATTACATAATTTTCCCCTTCCCTTTTCTCCTTCCAGTTCTTCCCATGCACCCCCCATTTAAATTCATCACCCATATTTCTTTAATTGTTTTATATTTTAAAATTAAAAAGTATGGAGAAGCTTAGCTGTGTCATGAAACTTATCTTTGTCATAATGGAACTCCCCTGTGCCATGGTAAGATTTGGCTATGTCACATGGAAAAAGTCAGCTAGGACATAGAGGGCCTTACTTATGTCATAGTGAATATTGCCTGTTTCATGGAAGATTCAGCTGTGCCATAGAGAAAGCCACCTATGCCATAAAGGACTCACCTGTGTCAAAGAGGACTCATCTATGTCACAGAGGATTCATATGTGTCATAGGTGACTCACCTGTGTCATAGAAGACTCACTGTATCATGGAGAAAGTTGTTAGTGTTTTAGGAGACTCAGCTGTGTCATAGAGAACTCACCTGTGTTACCAGGGACTGGACTGTACCCTAGATCCTTCTCTGTGCCAGAAAGGACCTCACCTATGTCAGAGAGATCTCAGGAAAGACAAAGACAGATGAAGTGTCAAGCACACCTATATAATCAGTGCTTTTTAAAAATTAAATTAAAATGAGAAACAGCAGGTTGAGGTGAGAAAATTCTTAAAGAAATCAATTTCATATTTAAAGTAACCTACTTCATTTGTTATATCAAAGTTGACCTTTGAAAAATATAAATGACCTTCACCTTCAATTAATATAGGTTAATGTAAAGTTGCCTATCTTTGCAAAATGCATATTTGTTCTAGATTGCCCCAAATAGATGTTCAGCATACACACAGTGCTTATGAGAGAGTCATGGGTTTCTATTACATAGCATCTGTGTCAGGTTCCCTGGGTCTATGCAAATGAAGCATCTTGATATCGTGAGCTTCAAGAAAGATATACAAGCTATGGCTATTATCACCTGTCATAGCTCTTTCATGTCTCCAGGCTGACACACATCCCATCATCCTGCATGCTCAGGGTCCATGAGCAGAGCCTGGTAGAAACCTGGCTCTGGAATCCTCATAGCATTAGCTTGACCCCTGGTCCAGTGAACACTTCAACACTCACAAAGAAGCAAGCTACTAGCAGCTAAAAACATGGAAGGGGGAGAGTCATCCAACTAAAGGAAGCGGGGTGGGGGGAACTTTGTTTCCCCAAGAATAACACACTTAGAAGAAAGAGGAACTCCTGCCCATTGACAGAGTTTAACACCAGAAATAATCACAATAGCAACACTAAAATGCCAAGCTCTAATCCCAGCCTCAGTGTGTGCTCAGGTGGAACCCTACTATCCAAACCGTTTCTTCATCTTCTCAATGAACCATTAGACAGTGCTACGGTGGCTTTGCTTGATTGTTGTTAAGGTTAACTTTACCTTTACTTTCTTTTCTTTGGTTCATTATTAGTCAAACATGTACACTTAAAGATGGCATGACCCTTTGCAGCTTTGTACCTAATAAATGCTTCCTGATGCCTTAGCTGCTTCTATCATAAGCTTCCGGGCATTTCCCAAATGAAATAGAAAAGAGCCCCATGCTGTTCTAGAAACAGGAAAGGGAGCTGCTCACAGGGGCGGGGGAGGGGAGCACTTTGGCCTCTGGGTTTGGTTGGCATTGAGTATGTTTTGTTGTTCCCTAACCATTAAATCCTGTTGTGTTTGGTAGGATCCTTTGATCTTCTGGTTTCCACCTAATGATTCTATTGGGACTGGATTACCAATTAGTGTTTCTGGTCATTTATATAAAACAGTGATTTCTCTGCAGATTGCCATGTATTGAGTTCAGCATCAGACCAGCAAACACAGCAAGCTTCCTTTCCTGGTTACATGCACAGAGTGCAAGACCTACACTCACTACTGTGTGATCTTAGCCCAGCTCTACTCCCAAGATCTCATTAACCTCTATCGTACCCAAAGGGGCCGCAAATCCTAACACAGCCACATTAGAGGCAGGGGCTTCAACATATGAAATTGGGGAACATACAAGCACTTAACACATTTAATCCACAATAGAATGGTTGTGTCTCTCCCTCCACGGCTTCTGACATTTCAGAATATGCATTTATTCTTCCATTAGAGATTGTTTTCAGGGAAGATGGGGGTGTGCTCCGAGTCCTTCACACATTATCTCACTTGTAATCTCCTTTTATTTTTCCTAGAAATAGAATAATAAATTATAGTAGAAAAAAATTAACAGGGAAACACCAACGGTGTGGGGTGGATATAGTGTCTGTCTCTTCATGCTACCAGATGGGAAACATCAGGCGGCTAAGGATAACATACACGCATGCATGTATGCACGCATGCACACAGGCATGCATGCATACATGTACAGCATGTTTCCTGCCCGCTCTACTCCTACTGTTTGCCCCTTCCTCTACTCCCCTCCCCTCATCTCTCCTTCTACCCTCACTTTCCATGCCCATTTCCCTCCTTCAGTTTTTTTCTCTCCTGTCTTTTCCTGTCGCTCTCTAGTTCTAATTTCAAAAAACAATACCAAACCTTATCAGGCCCACATAAATCCTTTCTATCCCAACAGGCCAGTCAGTTCTGTGAACAAACACCAGTGGGAAGTGTGCAAGCCTAGCCTATCAAGTAGACAGGCTATAATACTAAATGTGAATTTCACACAAATCATGAGAGGGAATGGAGCCATTCAAGGGCTGAGTGCTTGGTAGTCAAACCATTTCACTTACTTCAGTTCCATGATTCCTCACATGTTCATCCTGCATCTCCCTAATTCATTGTATTGGAAAGTACTGCATTGAAATTTTCTGGAGCTAGCAAAATGGCTAAGTAGGTAGAAGAGCTTGCTGCCAAGCCTCTTGACCTTGGTTTGGTTTCTGGGACCTACCTGATGGAAAGAGAGAATCAACCCCCACAAATTGTACTCTCCTATCTATACATGCACTGTGGCATGTTGTGTTCCACCACCAAATAAATGATGAGCAATGATGAACAAAATAAATTTATGTGATTTGATAATTGTTGAAATATTCATATATTTTGACTATATACCTCCTCTAGCCCTATACACCTTTTTTTTTCTTTCCCCAGCCTCCTCTTTCTTGATTCTCATAAACACATTTCTATTTTAATGACTCCAGTCACTATGGAAATCCTTATAGACGTTCCTCAAAAAAAGTATGCCTATATATGACCTGATTATGCCATTTCTAGGAATATGCCCAAAAGACTCTAACTCAACAGGTCATGGCAGTGCTTACATATAAGTCTTATTTTTAGCAAATTTTGAGAACTTCTTTCTGACATGGTTTTATTATCTTGATATGAGACAATGACAGTAAGAGGATTTTTGGTGAGCATGAAAGAAGTGTGGACATAGCCGTATCCTTGGGATGAGGCATTTTTTGAGCTATTTAATTTGGTTAACTTTAGTTTGTATTTAATATGACAGTTGTGTTATGTGATTTTCCCAGAAGGGTATTGTGTGACTATGCATTCAGCATTTGTAGCCATCTCTAGTATCCAGATCAAATAAATTGCTATTATATACCAAAAGTACATTCAGAATGGCAAGGTTTGCATCCAAGAGAAGAGAATACCAGGCAATTTGTCTTTTTGTTTGTTTGTTTATTTTTGTAAGTCATTGCAGAGGCTTGGTCGGATGTTTGATGTTGTCTGTCCTCCTTACCTCTAGGCAATGGCTCAAGTCAGAAGACATTCAAAGAATCTCCCTGTTTTTCTATAACAAGAATATAGAAAAAGAAGTAAGCCATTTTTCCTCTTTAAACTATTATGATTTTCTTTCTGAAATGTAGTCTTGATGTCATTCATGAAACTGAGTGGATATTTTTAATACAGTTTTTTATTAAATACTTTACTAATATCCGTGTTTCAAACATTTGTTGAATTTGCTTTCTGATGATTTCAGACCTGTACCTAGGGCATTCAGATTTCTGCCACCCCAGTCTGCACCATTTCTAACTGGGTCAGGGCTGCATATATAACTCATCTCTACTGCTCCCAGGCATTCTTTCACAACATTTCTTTTATGCCAAATGCTTTCTCTGACCCAGCAGTATACTCTGCACTCCTGGTAGTAAATGATGTATGGTTGAGATTCAAAAAGAACAAGAAAAAACAATAATAGCTAATATTTGACTTTTTGTATGTAGTTCTCTCAGAAAAACCTTTTAAACAGTGGCTCTGAACCTTCCCAATGCTGAAACCCTTGAATACAGTTCCACATGTTGTGGTGACCCCAAACCATAATATTATTTTCATTGCTATGTCATAACTGTAATTTTGCTACTATTGTGATTCATAATGTAAATATCTGTGTTTTCCAATGGTCTTAGGCAAACCCTCTGAAGGGGTCATTTGATCCTTCTAAAGGGGTTATGACCCACACACCAGTTGCAAACCACTTCCTTAAAAGAAAAAAAATATTTCCAATAAATTGACAATGTTGTTACACAAATTATTCTGATTTGCTGACAAAAATCTGAGGTTTATTTCTAGCTTCTGTGTTAAGCAAATTAGGAAACTCAAACTTTTAATTTTGCTGCATCTGAATACATTGTGACTGTAACTCCTAATAAGCCTGTTTGGGCTCAAAAAAAAAAAAAAAAAAAAAGCAGCAGATGTATGACTTTTACAGATTTGCTAAGCACAGGTTAAAAAGTCTCCCCAGGAAGGATGTGTGGTCCTGTTAGGCCATTTGACCTCTACTCACCTCCTGCTTTGTGTTAATAAAGAGAAGGAATATGGTTCAGAAGCCTTGTCCATCATCCAACCACATCATTACAACTCAGTTTGACCAGAATGACTAGGCTAGCGGTAACATTTGCATGACTGTCATGAATATTCTACTCAGAAGACTCAGCTCATCATTTTGTAGAAAACTGAATGAAAACACCCAATGTTAAAAGTCTTTCAGAGAGTACACATGGAGAAACCCATGGTTCCAGCTGCATATGCAGCAGAGGCTGGGTTTATCAGGCATCAAAGGGAGGAGAGGCCCTTGGTCCTGTGGAGGCTCAATGCCCCAGTATAGGGGATTGCCAGGGTAGTGAGGCAGGAGTGGGTGAATGGGTAGGAGAGCACCCTCATAGAAGCAGGAGGAGAGGGGATGGGATAGGGAATTTCCAGAGGGGAAACCAGGAAAGGGGATGACATTTGAAATTAAATGTAAATAAAGAAAATATCCAAGAAAAGAAAAAAATCTTTCAGAATCCATGAAGGTAGGTTTTACAGGCTCTCCCAAGTCCGCTTGGTGTACCTGATCAAGCAGTTCACTTGCCACCTTCTTGGTAAAATACTTTGTCTAAAAATTTTTACCAACTTATTACTTAATAATTTCTCACCCCTGGGTGATGCTAAGAGATGAGAAAGGCTGTTTGTTATGTAACTGCCACACTATTCCTTCCTGCTAGAAACCCTTGGTTAATACCAAAAAAGCAAATCCAAGCCGTCTCCATGCAAAACCCCAGAGAAGTTAAAAGCTAAGGAAGGAACAGAATGCATAGGGTCTAATCACATTGCAGCAATTATGCTAATGAAGCGCCTCCACCAGCATGCAAATTGTCCTGCATATTAAGACACAAAATTCAGTAGGAAAAAAAATTCTAATAAGGAGAAGGTAGTCATCATTAAGAATGCAGCTTTGGAGCCACTGTACAGGCTTTCTGCATGCGTGATGTCTGCAGATGCCAACGCTAAGGCAAAGTTTGGAGAATGCTGAAACCTAGGCACCTACAGCCTGCACGCCTAATAAAGTGGGAGAGAATACAGCCAGACATGTGGAGAAAGAATCATCAAGAGGCTAAGGGGAGAGCTGTCTCTCAACACCAAAACCCAAGTGGCTCAAATCCAAGAACCGAATCTGTTTCTTTCTAACTCTGGAACCAGGCTAGGTGGATATAGCTGATAGGACCTGAGAGTGTCTGCAAGAAGTTACAGTGCCATTTCATAAAACTTTGTCTCCTTCCATTTTGTTATGAGCCTCGTTTGGGAAATCTGTAGCTTCCTGTGTGGAAGACTGCCTTCGGTCTTCCTGATGCAGAAACTAGGGCTTCGCGCACTACCAGTCCCTTAGCATATTAATCATTAATATTAAAATGAATTCTGGCCTGCAGTTCCTTCAACCAGAAGCAGGGACAGAAATAGTTTCTGCCTCACGGTGGGGGTCTTGTGGGTATTTTGCATTTTGTATATAAAGCATTCAGGGTTTTAAATCACTTGAGACAGAGACCACCATCACCACCACCACAGTCATCATGGCTGCAGTGGTGCCTGGCTTTGTGTTTCTAAGTCAAACAGAAACAATGGTTCTGCATGGTAAACAGAACCCCTGCTAATGGTGCTGGACAAGAGAAAGGAGGCCCCCTGACCCAGCCTCAGATCCAATGCCACACACCTTCTGTTTCCTACCTTCATTCAATGCTCTAAGTAGCACTGAGATCAATGATGAAACAAAACCTTGAAATGCATACATTGCATACGTCTGTCATCTCTCAGTGGGGTTTAAAAGTGTTATTTGGAAATCATTCTCTTTTGCCAAATAATGATAGATTATGAAAACTAGAACCCAGGCAGGATCCACTGAGCCCACCCACTTGGCTTCCTTCTGGGGTGCTTCCTTCTTTACTGGCTTCACCCCAGTACAAATACATGGGTCTCCAGCATTTACTCATATGCTGCAACCTTTGCAAGTCACTCACAGTACATTTGGAGGGAGGACACTTGACTGCCTGAGATGAGCAGCCATAGCTTGCTTCTGCTGAAATCTGCAATTCGGAAGTGTTATGCTGCTCCAGATACAAGGCTGCTGGGTGGCTCTGTGTAGGTCTTCTCATGGTGGCAATCAACCATCTCTCATCGTGTCTTTTTCCTCCTCAGTACCGAGCCACTGCACTACCAGCATTCAAGTACTACGTGACCTGTGCCTGCCTCATCTTTCTCTGCATCTTCATTGTGCAGATTCTTGTGCTGCCAAAGTAAGTTCACGAGTCTGCTCTCTTGGGATTCTCAGTTGGTCTGCCTTTCCCCTGAAGCCTGGGTGTGTTTAAAGGATATGCAGGCGTGTTCATTTACAGAGGGCCATTCATCATATCACAGCAGTTGAGGGGTCATGCAGATTTTGGTGGCCACGTGATAATAATATTGGACTTTCAATATGGCTATTCTGGCTTTCCTTATAGAAATTATTCCCTGATTTGATGATACCCAGTCTCAAAGGTTGAGACTAATATGCTTTATCTACAAGGAGCTCAATTGCAAAGTGTTCTGATTTCTTGCAGTAAATGTGAGTTGAGTGCCCTGCTGGTATGCCGCATCTACAGACCAATCAGTGCCCTTTCTAATTTTAACACCATTGTTGGGGCTTAAGAAATGGCCGAGTGATTAAACTGCTCAAATAATAAGCATGAAGAACTGACATTAAAGCCCTAACACTTACAGTTTAAAAAAAGAATCAGTCTGACAACACATGCACTCCAGCACTAGATTGGGTCAGAGACAAAGGGATCCTGGGATCTTTTGGTCAGCTATTCTACCCAAAATGGCAAACTGCAGGTTAAAGGTTACAGGTAAGAAACTCAGTCTCAAAAAATACGGCAGAGAGCAATAGGGGGAGATACCTGGTGCCAACTTCTGGCCTCCACAGCACACATGCAGAGAAAAGCACACCTGCACATGTTTGTGTGCACATATGTACATACACAGTGTCATGGAGTAAAGAGCAACACCTGCTCTGCAAACGCCATTCCTCCATTTTTGTACATTCTGTGAGTTATACACCCTCCTTTTGCTTAAATCTACCCTGTTATAGGTCAGGTTCCAGCCAGTTTTAAGAGAGATGTGGACACAGGGAAAAATATGAGCCATGCAAGCCCCATACTTTAGGACAGAGTCCTTCAGATTCCAGCTACTGGCAAAAAGAACATTATATTGTAACTGGGGAAATTGGGGTTTCATCTCAGAGTTCTTAGACTCATTAGTAAGAGAATTTAAGAACAGACTCAAAGGCAGTCTTGAAGAAGATTTTTATTAGAGTTTGAAAGAAAAGAGCAGGAAAGGTAAGCACTAAATCTTAGAGAATTTCTGCAGGAAAATAATGTAAAGGAAGAAGAGAGAAAAGGAAACCTGTGCCATTTGTAAGCAACCGTGTGGTAGAAATGTTGGGGTGGAGGGGGACAGAGAGAGTAAGGGGGTGCCCTCACTCTTTCTTTAAAAGTCTGGACTTTGGCCAGTATCTGAAAGATAAAGATGGAGAAAAGAAATGGCCGAGTAATTCAGAAAACCAGGCAGGCTTAGCCTAGCACTCAGCAAGTGACTGCTCTGAGGTCGGAGTGTCTGATAAGGGAAAGTACATTATTCCTCCCATCTCCTTAGCATGGCTCAAGGTGAATCAGCCTTCCCCAGAAGAGGTCCCTTGCCAGGTGACTGACAGGCCCAACTGGATTAACACTTTTGGTGTAACTTAAAATGATCTCCATCCAAGAACAGGAATAGTTTCCAGTCTTTTGACAAGGGAAAATAGCAATCCTTGACGGGCGTCAACCAAACACTGGAAAAAGTTTCTGTACCAATCCTCCCTCTAAAAAAGTAACCTAACATCCAATTTGGGGGATAGAAACAGTCTACGTCCACCATGAAAATCCCAAGGTCCAGTTCCAATGCCATTCACCAAACAGGAGCAGAATCTGGACTGGCAATCCAGACACATCCCCACATATAGACAAGGCAGGGTTGCTCAGAACACAGATCTCTCTTCTGCTTACAGGATTTATACCCTAAATTCTATCCACTGCTTTTCCATCCTAATTCCTAAAGGGCCCTTCCTCTCACACCTTCTTAACATGACTATCTCTAAAAAAGATGATTCATGTTTTATAGCTTAAAGAAAAATTTAAGAAACTCATCCTTCTTATAATAAATGGATATATATGTATATATGTGTGTGTATGTGTGTGTGTGTGTGTGTGTGTGTGTGTGTGTGTGTGTGTGTGTATAGAGACAGATATATATAATTTTCTGAAATAGATTTTTTTCTCTAGTCCCTGCCTATTCTGGAGGAGCCAAAAAAGGAGAAGAAAAAAGCATTTTTCAATCTACCAGGATTCAATATTGTACAGCCATTTATCCTGTGTAGCGCAGCCAGGATCTATGGGCAGATAACCTGCTTAGATTGAGTGGCATCCTTTTCTGATAAAGATGCTTAGCAATTAGAAGCAAGTGCTACCTTCCCCTCTATCCTACAAAGGTTTTTATCCTGGGCACTGAGCCAGAACAATGGCATTTATAGGAGTAATAGCGAGGCAGGGCATTACTCATGCATACAGTTCCTCAGCTGTCTCCCCAGTTTTGGAGAGGTTCCCACCAGATTTCCTCCTTTTCTAAAAATTAGCATCAGTAGACATGGGCCAAAGGCACCCTTCTTCTCTGCTTTAAAAAAAAAAAATCCTCAGTGAAATTTCCCACTGTCAGCTGATCAGCCTTCCGTTCAAAAATGCCAGCAAATTAAATTCCTTTCTAGTACCAGGCCTGAAGCAGCTGGTACACGAGAGAAATGTCTGTGCTTCACTCAGGCTGCCCAGAGTAGAAGCTTTCTGTGGAATCATGATCACCCAGGGAACTGGGGCCCACCACCACTGTCAAGTGTGTAAGTTCATGTTCCTGCATCTGTCCATTGTGTGAACCTCTATATTACCTACATCCTAAGTGATGCAGGGGCTGGTGATCACTGGAAGGAATTGGAAACATGAGTGGCCGTTTAAAAAAAAAAAAAATTCCCAAGGAGGACAAAAGACTGAGGAAAAAAATTATAAAACAAAACAAACAAACAAAAAAAAAAAACATTTCATAGTTCTTAGTTTTAAGAAACAGATTGCCGATTTTCTCTCGGTGACTTTCTAAGGCAGGAGCAGCCAGGAGGCACAGGCTGCAGAAGCAGCAGAGCAGATGACACAGGGTCCTTTCTACATCCATCTACAACTAGGAGGGACACCTGATCCACAGCATTCTGTACACCTTTCCCACAAGCAGAAAGCTTGTCTCCAGGGAGGGCTCTGGCCCCAGAACTCAGGTGAGATCGCCATTTTCTCTCGGGTGACTTTCTAAAGTGGGACCAGCTGGGAAGCACAGCCCCAAGAAGCAGCAGAGCAGCTGGGACAGGGTCCTTTCTACCTCCATCTGTACCCAGAAGGGACAGCTGATCCACAGCACACAGGCTTACAGACCCACAGGAGGAGCAAGCTCCATCCAGAGACAACAAGAACATCTAACACCAGAGATTAACAGATGGCGAAAGGCAAACGAAAGAATCTTACCAACAGAAACCAGGACTTGGCATCACCAGAACCCAGTACTCCAACCACATCAAGTCCTGGATACCCCAACAGAAGGGAAAAGCAAGATTTGGATATAAAATCATATCTCATGATGCAGATAGAGAAATTTAAGAAGGACATAAATCACTCCATTAAAGAAATACAGAAGAAAACAGGTGAACATATACAAGCCCTTAAGGAGGAAACACAAAAATCCCTTAAAGAATTACAGGAAAGCACAACCAATCAGGTGAAGGAATTGACCAAAACCATCCAGGATCTAAAATGGAAGTAGAAACAATTAAGAAATCACAAAGAGAGACAACTCTGGAGATAGAAAACCTAGGAAAGAAGTCAGGAGCCATAGATTCAAGCATCACCAACAGAATACAAGAGATAGAAGAGAGAATCTCATGTGCAGAAGACACCATAGAAAACACTGACACAACAGTCAAAGAAACTGAAAAATGCAAAAAGATCCTAACCCAAAACATCCAGGAAAGCTAGGATACAATGAGAAGTCTAAACCTAAGGATAATAGGTATAGAAGAGAGTGAAGGCTTCCAACTTAAAAAGCCAGTAAATATCTTCAACAAAATTATGGAAGGAAATTTCCCTAACCTAAAGAAAGAGATGCCCATGAACATACTAGAAGCCTACAGAACTCCAAATAGTTTGGGCCAGAAAAGAAATTTCTCCTGCCACATAGTAATCAAAACACCAAATGCACAAAACAAAGAAAGAATATAAAAAGCAGTGAGGTAAAAAGGTCAAGTAACATATAAAGACAGACCTATCAGAATTACACCAGACTTCTCACCAAAGATTAAGAAAGCCAGAAGATCCTGGGCAGATGTCAAACAGACACTAAGAGAACACAAATGCCAGCCCAGGCTACTCTACCCAGCAAAACTCTTCAATTAGCATTGATGGAGAAACTAAGGTATTCCCTGACAAACCCAAATTTACACAATATCTTTCCAGAAATCCAGCCTTTCAAAGGGTAATAAATGGAAAACTCCAACACGAGGAGGGAAACTACATTCTAGAAAAACAAGAAAGTAATCTTCCAACAAAACTAAAAGAAGATAGCCACATGAACAGAATTCCAACTCTAACAACACAAATAATAGGAAGCAGCAATTACTTTTCCTTAATACCTATTAATATCAAGGGACTCAATTCCCCAATAAAAAGGCATAGACTATCAGACTGGGTACATAAATAGGACCCAACATTTTGTTGCATACAGGAAACCCATCTCAGTGGCAAAGACAGATACTATCTCAGAGTAAAAGGCTGGAAAACAATTTTCCAAGCAAATGGTCCCAAAAGACAAGCTGGAATAGCCATTCTAATATAGAATAAAATTGACTTTCACCTAAAGTGATCAAAAAAAATAAGGAAGGATACTTCATACTCAACAAAGGTAAGATCTACTAAGATGAATTCTCAATTATGAACCTCTAGGCTCCAAATACAAGGGCATCTACATTGATAAAAGAAACTTTACTAAAGCTCAAAGAGCACATTGCACTGCACACAATAATAGTGGGAGACTTCCACAACCCACTCTCTGCAATGGACAGATTATGGAAAAATAAACTAAACAAAGACACAGTGAGACTAACAGACGTTATAAAACAAATGGATTCTATCTATAGAACTTTTTATCCTAAAACAAAAGGATATATCTTCTTCTCAGCCCCTCATGGTACCTTCTCCAAAATTGACCTATAATCAGTCACAAAAAACGGTCTCAACAGATACAAGAGGATTGAAATAATTCCTTGCATCCTATCAGAACTCCACGGACTAAAGCTGGTCTTCAATAACAACATAAACAAGAGAAAGCCCACATACACATGGAAGCTGAATAGTGCTCTACTCAATGATAACTTGGTCAAGGAGGAAGTAAAGAAGGAAATTAAAGAATTTTTAGAGTTTAATGAAAATGAAGCCACAACATACCCAAACTTATGGGATACAATGAAAGCAGTCTTAAGAGGAAAATTCATAGCTCTGAGTGCCTCCAAAAGGAAACTGGAGAGAGAATACACCAGCAATTTAATAGCACATGTGAAAGCACTAGAACAAAAAGAAGCAAATTTTCCCAAGAGGAGTCAAAGGCAGGAAATAATCAAACTCATGGCTGAAATCAACCAAATAGAATCAAAAGAACTATACAAAGAATCAACCAAACCAGAAGCTGGTTCTTTGAGAAAATCAACAAAATACATAAAGCCTTAGCCAAACTAACTAGAGGGCACAGAGACAGTATCCTAATTAACAAGATCAGAAATGAAAAGGGAGACATAACAACAGACACTGAGGAAATCCAAAACATCATGAGATCCTACTACAAAAGCCTATACTCAACAAAACTGGAAAACCTGGATGGAAATGGACAATTTTCTAGAAAGATACCAGGTATCAAAGTTAAATCAAGATCAGATAAATGATCTAAACAGTCCCATATCCGCTAATGAAATAGAAGCAGACATTACTAGTTTCCCAACCAAAAAAAGCCCATGACCAGATGGGTTTAATGCAGAGTTCTATCAGACCTTCAAAGAAGACCTAATGCCAATATACCTCAAACTATTCCACAAAATAGAAACAGAAGGTACTCTACTCAATTGGTTCTATGAAACAACAATCACTCTGATATCTAAAACACACAAAGACCTAATAAAGAAAGAAACCTTCAGATGGATTTCCCTTATTAATATCGATGCAAAAATACTCAATAAAATTCTTGCAAACCTAATCAAAGAACACATCAAAATGATCATCTATCGTGATCAAGTAGGCTTCATCCCAAGGATGTAGGGATGGTTCAACATATGGAAATCCATCAATGTAATTCACTATCATGATCATCTCATTGGATGCTGAAAAAGCATTTGACAAAATCCAATATCCCTTCATGATAAGAGTCTTGGAAAGATCAGTAACTCAAGGCCCATACCTAAACAAAGTAAAAGCAATATACAGCAAACCAGTAGCCAACATCAAACTAAATGGAGAGAAACTTGAAGCAATCCCACTAAAATCAGGGATTAGACAAGGCTGCCCACTCCCTCCCTACTTATTCAATATCATACTTATAGTCCTAGCCAGAGCAATTAGACAACAAAAGGATATCAAAGAGATACAAATTGGAAAAGAAGTCAAATTATCACTATTTGCTAATGATATGATAGTATACTTAAGTGACCCCGAAAATTCCTCCAGAGAACTCTGAAACCTGATAAACAACTTCAGCAAAGTAGCTGGATATAAAATTAACTCAAGCAACTCAGTGGCCTTCCTCTACACAAAGGATAAACAGGCTGAGAAAAAAAACAAGGGAAACAACACCCTTCACAATAGTCATAAGTAATATGAAATACCTTGGTGTGACTCTAACTAAGCAAGTAAAAGATCTGTATGAGAAGAACTTCAAGTCTCTGAAGAAAGAAATTGAAGAAGATCTCAGAAGATGTAAAGATTTCCCATGCTCATGGATAGGCAGGATTAATATAGTAAAAATGGAGATCTTGCCAAAGCAATCTACAGATTCAATGCAATCCTCATCAAAATTCCAACTCAATTCTTCACAGACTTGGAAAGAGCAATTTGCAAATTCATCTGGAATAACAAAAAAACCTAAGCTATCAAATACTATTCTCAACAATAAAAGAACTGGTGAAATCACCATCCCTGACCTCAAGCTGTACTACAGAGCAATTGTGATAAAAACTGAATGGTATTGGTACAGTGACATGCAGGCAGGTAGATCAATGGAATAGAATTGAAGACTCAGAAATGAACCCACATACCTATGGTCACTTGGTCTTTGACAAAAGAACTAAAATCATCCAATGAAAAAAATACAGCATTTTCAACAAATGGTGCAGGCTCAACTGGCGGTTAGCATGTAGAAGAATGCAAATCGATCCATTCCTATCTCCTTGTACAAAGCCCAAGTCCAAGTGGATCAAGGACCTCTACATAAAATCAGATACACTGAAACTAATAGAAAAGAAAGTGGGGAGTAGCCTCGAGCACATGGGCACAGGGGGAATTTTCCTGAACAGAATACCAATAGCTTATGCTCTAAGATCAAGAATTGACAAATGGGATCTCATAAAATTACAAAGCTTCTGCAAGGTAAAGGACACTGTAAATAGGACAAAACGGCAACCAACAGACTGGGATAAGATCTTTACCAATCCTATATCTAATAGAAGTCTACTATCCAATATATACAAAGAACTCAATAAGTTAGATTCCAGAGAATCAATAACCCTATTAAAAATGGGGTACAGAGCTAAACAAAGAATTCTCAACTGATGAATACAGAATGGCTGAGAAGCACCTAAAGAAATGTTCAACATCCTTAGTCATCAGGGAAAGCAAATCAAACCAACTCTGATATCCTGCCTCACACCAGTCAGAATGGCTAAAGTCAAAACCTCAGGTGGCAGCAGATGCTGGTGAGGTTGTGGAGAAAGAGGAACACTCCTTCATTGCTGGTGGGATTACCAGCTGGTACAACCACTTTGAAAATCAGTTTGGCAGTTCCTGGACATAGTACTAGCAGAGGACCCAGCTATACCACTCCTGGGCATATACCCAAAATATGCTCCAACATGTAATAAGGACACATGCTCCACTCTGTTCATAGCAGCCTTATTTATAATAACCAGAAACTGGAAACAACCCAGATGTCCCTCAACAGAGGAATGGATACAGAAAATGTGGTATATCTACACAATGGAGTACTACTCAGCTATTAAAAACAATGAATTTATGAAATTCTTAGGGAAATAGATGGACCTGAAGAATATCATCCTAACTGAGGTAACCCAATCACAAAAGAACACACATGGTATGCACTCTCTGATAAGTGGATATTAGACCAGAAGCTCAGAATACCCAAAATATAATCCACAAACCACAAGAAACTCAAGAAGAAGGAAGACCAAAGAGTGGATATTTCATTCCTTCTTAGAAGGGGGAACAAAATACCCATGGAAGGAGTTACAGAGACTGAAAGGACAATCCAGAGACTGCTCCACCTGGGAATCCTTCCCATATTCAATCATCAAACCCAGACACTATTGTGAATGCCAGCAAGTACTGGCTGACAGGAACCTGATATAGCTCTCTCCTGAGAGGCTATGACAGTGCCCGACCAATACAGAAGTAAAGGCTCACAGCCCTCCATTGGAGTAAGCACAGGGTCCCCAATGGAAGATCTAGAGAAAGGACCCAAGGAGCTGAAGGGGTTTGCAGCACCATATGAGGAACAACAATATGAACTAACTAGTACCCTCAGAGCTCCCAGGGACTAAACCACCAACCAAAGAGTACACATGGAGGGACTAATTGCTCAGGCAGCATAGGTATAGCAGAGGATAGCCAAGTTGGTCGTCAATGGTCTTGTGACAGATCTAAGCCCCATTGTAGGGGAATTCCAGGACCAGGAAGCAGGAGAGGGTTGGTGGGTGAACAGGGGGAGGGGAGAGGGAACAGATTTTTTTTTTCTTTCAGAGGGGAAACTGGGAAAGGGGATATCATTTTAAATCTAAATAAAGAAAATATCTAATAAAAATAGAAAAAAATCTAATTTTAAAAAAGAGACTCCCAATAAGTATTCTTAAAAAAATTTTTTTTTAAAAAAAAGGAGAAAAAGATGACATTGCACCATGCCATGCCAGCTGGCAGGGTTGACTTTGATTTTCCTATCTCTTATTTTCTTCTACATCTTGATGAGCCCAGGAAAATCCATTCTCTCAAGCTTCATCAATATTCGTTTTTATGTTGAACAAGTTGACCATTGAACATGAGTCCTGTGCAGTCCACACAGGCCACCTTTCCTGCTGGAGTTGACAGATTCATGCCATTTCATGGCTGAGTCCCCTGCCTTGAAGTTCTTGCTGTGTTTCTTCCTTCACCTTTATCATAGTAGATCCGTTTATTTCTATTTAAATGACATTTGCTTTTGAACGTTTTAAAGATACAGAAAAGAACAGAGAGTAATGTCACAAACACCCCAGTGTCCACTGCACAGACATCTCAATTGCTAAGCTGTGTCCTGTGAACTGCAATTGTGATCCTTCCTCGGGCACTCTTTGGATTTAAGTGTTCTTCCTAGATTATCTTTGTAATTTGTTCAGTCTTAATTTATGTTAATGTGGCATTGTTCGACTGATATTCTTGTTCTATTTGCTTACATGGCCCTCATCTCTACTATCTTATCATCTTGTGTTAACTTCTTTTAGTTGAATTCATATTCCTAACTTTTAAAGTATTAATCAAATTCTTTAACTCTTCTGCTTACTGGTTCTGAAGCACAGATTTCCACATGAATAATTCAAGTGAATTTATCCCATTCTCTGTTACTGCAGTCTCCTTGCATGCCTTTGCATGAAATCTGCATGCTCTGGGTCCTTTCAGAGCTTTTGTCTCTTATGTCTTGTTTTTCTGTTTTTGGTTTTTGATTTTGTTTTGTTTTGTTATGGTGGTAGTGGTTGTTGTTGTTTTGGGTTTTTTGTTTTATTTTGTTTTTTTTTGTTTTGTTTTGTTTTGTTTTGCTTCTGTACACCTATGTGACTAAGTGTGGCCTTTTCTGAGTTCCTGAACCACTCCCCTACAAAGAAGGTAACTCCATACCCATTCCCTCCCATCCCAGAGTTCCTACCTGTACATCATTTTCATTCTGGGCTACAGGCTCTATAGTTTTCCTTCAGTTTCTCCTTTCACTACTTCTAATTTAGACATGGTTTCATTACAAGGGCTCTGGTTCAAGGGCACCTCATTCATTCTCTGGGATAATGGCATCACCACAAGGTTGCTTTTAGTGTCAGGTACCTCTGGGATTCACCTGCTCAAGGTACCATCTTGAGCATTGTTATGCTTAGTAGGTCATGGGTGGGAACTTCCATCAGCATCCCTGGAGTGGAATGAAACTGGAGATCTTGACTATTGATGGTGCCTTTTGTACTTAGAGTCCCAGATATGTATTCTCCTCTGAGTACAGCTCTTCATGGCTCCTGACTTCACTAAAACATAGCTTTAACTCCAGCTCCCAGTTAACCAAGTTCATAGATGCATCCCTTACTTTGATACATATTAACTCACAGACTATTCAGACTGCATCAGCTCTGGTCCCCTTAGGTTTGTCAAGTGTCAGTGCCCCTCAGTGTTGGATACCGTTCTTGGACCTAGTCGTGTTATTTCTCACCTAGTCTGTGTGAAGCATTTTCATTGAATTCGTACATCTCACTCTGGCTGAGACGCTCTTACTTATTTTCTGACTCTGTTGTGTTATGGCAAGCCTGCATCTTCTTTCCCAGTCCTTCTCACAATGCATGAGTGTGTATCTGTGTAGCTATAACTTTTACATTGTAATTAATAAGAGATAATTGTACCTATGAGATACAGTGTGACATTTTCATAATTATAGATATGAGGTAAATGATGAATCAAGGTAGTTACATCTATCACCTGCTGGTTTTTTGTTTTGTTTTTAAATCAAAAAAGACAAGCAGTGGTCATAATTGAGTGAATGATCAGATGAATTGCTAACAGGGGGATTTTCTACTTGGAAATGGTCAGTGGAAGAAAGAGTTTTCCTGAAAGAGATTCTTTACCCAGCCCAGTTTTTGGAACCTGGCTCTAGTATTAGGACTTGAATAGAATTAATTATCAATGGACTCCTCTTTTCTGGATGTTTTTACCACTCTGCCTGTACTATGTATGTAGAATTTTATTATAAATATGGAATTCTTTCAAAGACCAAATAGTAATCAAACATGGGGCATGTTTCAATTATTTTATTCAAATTATCTGTCAAACTCAATGATTCTATTAAATCAGGCATTGCATTGTGAAAATTGTTGAAGCAAGGATACGTTTTATTAATAATGTTTAGTTAGATATCTTGTGTCTCATTATCCCTGGCTAAGCGAATAATAATGATACTTTACTTAAGAAAATTTAATAGCAAAATTGCAGCCTCAAAACCATTATTTCTACTTAGACTCTGTCAATTTCCTTACTCATTTAAAGATATATTTTCAGTAATTCTTTAATGCTCACTTCAAAGGGCCATTTTTAGTATTCTCTCAAAAGAGGAAAATAATGCGAAAGCAGTATCATTCATACACACTAGAAATAGACTTGATTTCCTTGGCGTCTGTAATGAGGTAGCTATGATTGAGGTAGTTTGCTTTAGTGGGTAATCTAAACCTAGAGCACAGCTCAGGAGAGCAGGCATCAGCAGGGATGGGAGAAGCAATGGCCAGGCAGGTTTTGGTGGCTCCTGAACTGCAGCCCACCCTAAGAACCTAAGATATCTTACCCAGTGCTTTGAGGAGTCATGAGGGATTTAAAGCAGCAGTGGCGATCTGGTTGTGCTCTGGGAGTGATTGTGGGAAGGGAAGATACAGGACCAAGTAAGACGTGCTGGTTTTCATGGGGATGGCACTGATTGGGATAAAAAATATGGTCTACTTCTGAGCTGCAGTATAAAAGCTGACGCAGATGATTCCTGCTGCTTGACCCGGTATGAAAACTCAGGGAGGATTGTTTTGTGAGGTTTGTTTGTGTGCTTCATTTGAGAAGCTAGAAGAATAACCTGCCATTATGCAAAAAGAAAACATGCCATGGAAGGGACACATTTGAGGGAAAATGAGGATCCCGGGTCTCATTTCTTTACATCAAGGATGTGAATGCCTTTCCATCTCCTGAATTTTCACTTCTTTTTGGTTTTGATTGCTACTGAAGGCTTTTCATTTTGAAGTTTTATCATTATAAAGGAGACTTCGAATTATTCCATGATAACTTATCATCAAGTGTTCTGTCCCTCCATTATTACCCTTGATGAATCCAAGTCAAAAAAAAAAAAATCTGAATAGAGTGCAACAGTCTTCATTGGAGGGATGAGTCAGGGTGGAGAGAAAGAAATGTCATGGGTCTTATCACCTAGAGTTGAATTCCAGAAAATGGCATCCTTATTTATCTGATGCAATGGCTTATAGTAAGGATGAATTGTGGGCTTTGGGAGAAAGTACTCCTGTTGAGTTTTTCTCCCCCAGAATGAGTGTCTCTGTCTTTGTTAGGGGCACCTTTCTTTCATAAAGGCAAAATCATAGAAGGGTAAAGGACTTGGTCTCCAATCAGCCCTTTCCATGAACATAACAATACAGCTGATTAAAGTGCTAAAGTCAAACATCACCATTAAAAGGTACAATTTTTCTTGCTTCATGGCAAGAAAGAGTCAAATTTACTTTTCAGTAAGTATATAAATCAATTATACTCACATGTTTAAAAGAAACAGCTTTGCAACAAGAATGTTAATTAAAATTGATTAAGTTGTGAAAACATCTTGGTATGCTTAATGGGCCAGAGCATGCTTTTGAAAGAACAGGTTGGCTAAATGGTGGTAATTAAGAGCTTTTGACCAACCATTACTTAGACTCATGTTATTTCTTGTCCCTGGGTGTCTGCTGATACGAAGCTCCATCTAGACTTTATATTTTGTAAACAACAGGAATTTATTTCATAGGATTTTAGAAAGCAGAAGTCCATTGTGAGGATGACAGGGTGGATTCGTTCTGATGAGGAATCTCATGGTTGGAGACAATCTCCACTCTGATGATCTACTCACATCCCAGTGGGCCCTTATCCAAATCTCATTGCCTTGGTACTAAGAGTTTAACATAGGAGTTTTGAGACAAACAAGGATTCAGTACATAACCTTAGAAGACATGAATGTTTATGTGAAAAAAAATGACATGGGTGCCAGTGTCCCTGCTATAAGGATTTAGGAAAATGACATTAGCAGGTTCTTTTCTAGCATTTGTGACCTCTTTAGCAAACAAAAAGTTGGCTAGGTTTTAGTTGAACTCCCTCCTAGTAGTAGTAATAACTCTGGGTTACCATGAAAATTAATATGCCACTATTGTAAAGCCAGGAATATCTTACACAGTTGGCCATTATTGTGGTTTACAGGCTTTACAACCATGTAGGACTGTGGACTGCTTTCCTCCATTGGATGCTCTAAAAGCTGATCCACCCTTTGTTCTACAAACAAGGATGAGTATTGGGATAAAATTACTAGCTTCTGATTACTATTTCATGGAACAATAAACCAACCCACAAAACACATTTTCTTCAACTATACATGAAATATTGACCAACATATAACTTCTACAAACCCAGAAAAGCTCTGAAAAGATGTGATAAAGATTGAATAAATTAAAGAGAGTTAAAATCTTAGAGTGTGATATATAGACATATCACAATCTAATAAGGAATTATTAATATTCTATTATTCTATTATATTCTTCTATTAATATCTAAATATTTAAAACATCTAAAAATATCCCCACATATTTGACCTTAGACTATTTGCCTATGAGTAAGCCATGAGTCTACTAAGAAATCATAAGAGAAAATTGTAACTATTTAAATTGTAACAGGACATATATTGAAATTTGTGAAATAAAGCTAATACAGGTAATAATATAGAAGTGGTGGGGAGAGATTACTGCCTTTGCATTAAAAGAAAGAAAAACTTTTATCATTTAACTGTTCCAACTTTTAGAGGCACAAAGAGATGAACAAATTAGAATCAAACAAATAAAATAAAGTGGGTAACATTTCTACAGGTCTAAGGACAAATGTTAAGAATCTAGTTAGGGATTGTGTTGGTTTTGTAAAGTGATAATTGTAGGTTCTCCTCAAAAATCTGTGACTTCACAAGCTATAGTTGGCTATATTTCCAGTAAGAGACACAACTTCCCTCTGTTGAGTGGCTCTTGATCCAATCAGAGAGCCATTATTTATCACCAAAGTATGCATGGTACTACCCCTAGGGCTACCCTGCCATGCTGGCTATTGTGCTTCGTAGGCATCGGGCTCGGTAGGACTGTTCTTTGGTATCCTCCCTTGGACACTTGGGTTTTATTATGATGTAATTGCTAAGAAAATTTAACAAGCATAACTTTCTATGTACTCCAGCATCTCTTTGGAAGAAGAAAAAGAAGGAAATTTATTGGAATGTTCAGATATATTGATAACCCCAAAGTCCTAGTGTAAAACACTTTCATACTCTAACATTCACAGGTCAAGTGAGTCAGCCTGTGGAGAACTTAACTAACTTCTAAGTTTCTCTCAATAAGGTTACAGATAGCACAGCCTGTCACCAACCATAAATAAAAATATATATCTTTTTCAAAATGCCAATGGCATAGTACAAATATGACATATTTATCACACACAGAGCAAAAAATAATTTTAGTCTCTGTTCAGCTATAATGAAATTAGAAATAATAAGGGCCAACTAAAAGTAGCTACCCTGTAGAATTTGATAATTATAGCTTTAATTATTCTCATATTACAAGAAGATGGAAATTGAAATTATAGGCTTTAGAGAAAAGAGTGACAACGAGTAGCTATAAATCAGCAGCTGTAGGGTTTGGCTAAAAGAATAATTGCTAAAATATTTGTGTCCTTGAATACATTTTTTGGAAAATATAAAATATTGTTACTAAATGACAGTCAAGAAAAAATAACAGTATGTTTCAATAAAGTTATTTAAATCTTAATTGGAAGCTAGTAATGTAGAAAATGAACAGAAAATATAGTCCTTAATAGTGGAACAAAAAACAAAGTCTTGAATTCATCAAAATATGCAAAGTTTCAAGACTCATTCATATTTTAGAAAAAAATAATATTCAACACAAGATAAAATTATTTTAAATCTGTGATTTTTACATTATCAGACAATATTATATAAGATTTTTGTAATTTATTTTTGAAATTTTAATTTTCTTCTTCTATCTTCTCCTATGCCCTCCATTTTGTTCTCACTCAAATTCATGACCTCTTTTTCTTTAATTGTTATTGTATAAAATTTCAGGGTGATATTGGATAACCAATTTGGGGGGTGGACAGCTCTTCCCTGGAAAAGACTATTTTTCTAGCTCTCAGAATTCCCAGTTGCCATGGTTCTTTGTCAGTGTTGGAAACCACGAGCTTTCCTTTCTATGTTAGCATGTCCGTGTTATTCAGGTCCTGTCAAGGTGACGAGTATAGACTTCTTGGTGTAGCCTCTCTGACATTTCTAGGAAAACTATCTCATGGCAAATTTCCCATTCATCTCATTCTTATAATCTTGCCACCTTCTCTGCCACAATGATCCCTGAGCCTCAGGTTCAGGAGTTTTTCTGAGATGTTACATAGAATTTTTACATTTGAAAATCCAAATAAAATAGCTAATTTCCTATCGGAATTATCAAGATTGATCCAAGAAACAGAACCAACAAACAGAGCAGAATTATGGAATGCCTGATGGTAAAAACAGCTATCAATCAAAAATATAATTGCTATATTAGTCAGCGTTCTTTAGAGTCAGAGAACCTATGAAATGTCTCTATATATTAAGGGAATGACTTACAGTCTGCAGCCTAATTAACCTAACAATGGGCAGCTGTGAGTGAAAAGTCTAAGAATCTAGCAGTTGCTCAGACCCACAAGGCTAGGTTTTTCAGCTGGTATTGTGCATAAGCTGGAATCCTGAAGAAGTAGGTTTCAACAGATGTGATGGCAAAGTGCAAGTAGGCAGAGAAGAGAGAGGCTTCCTTCTTCCAATGTCCTCATGTAGGCCTCCAGCAGAAGGTATAGCCCAGATTAAAGGTGTGTACCATCCTGACTGGACCTAAGATGTTCTTTACTTGAAACTTGGACTATCCCAGACTGGTCTTAATATCTGTCTCCTGGGATTAAAGGCATGTACCACCTTGCCTTGGACTAAGCTTTTCATGGCAAGCATAACTCAAGATCAAGATCAAAAGATTGTGTCATCCCAAGTCAAGATCTGGATCAAAAGCCTGTGTCTTCCAGCCTCAAGATCTGGATCACAGATGTGCCCTCCATTTCTAGATTATAGTTCATTCCAGATATACTTACATTAACAATTGAGAAGAGCCATCACAATTGCACAGAGGCTGAAGAGATTGCTCAGTGCTTAAGAGCACTTATTGTTCTTGCAGAGGGTCCATGTTCCCAGAACCAATATCCATTCCTATCTCTAACTCCAAAGGATGCAGTGCCAACTTCTGACTTACACTGACAATGGGCATATGCATGACATACATACATACATACCTGTGGAAAAACATTTATACATACAAATCAATAAATTCTTTTTTAATTAAAGAATAAATACAACCACGTGGACATGGTGTACATGAGCCCAGATGGAGGTAGAATCTTCATCTGCCAAAGAAGCCCCGATCCTGCTTTCATGTATGTTTTGTGGAGGGATCCACTAATAATTATGGATGCTTGCTACCTCTGAGATGCACACTGCACACACTCCCTTCTCTAAGGAGGAGTTTTTGGTAGTATTTGGTAGCATCAGGCAGAGGCTGATATCCAGGATCTTTGCTGACCTCTCACCAGGGAATAGGACCTGGAGTATTCTATGAGAGGACAACTTCTGAATAAGACAATTTAGGGAGCACATAGCATTTTCCTCTGCTAGATTCTACATAGCCCTGAAATCCTATCTTTCTTTTTTGTGTAATTGAAGCCTGATAGCAAATGATGCCAGTCAGCAGTCTAGGTCTGAAATACATACACTGTCTTATAAGGGTCTTATATGAAATCACCATGCCTCAGTGTCCATTGTTGGTTTGAATTGAAGCTTACAGCTCTTGTCAAGGCCACCATAATCATGTCTTGAAATAATGTAAGGAAATGGGGTAGTTGGTGGAGAGATTGTGTCCAATTATGAAGTCTCGAAGTATTATACCAACTGCCTGCCTTGTTGTTCTTCTTGAGTCTCAGGCTGTGTCCTTAGAGTGTGATTGCAGGTTTATTTAGTCATTTGTATCTGGTTTTTCTAGTCACTTCAAAGCTGAATGGTTAGGGCTATGACTACTCTTCCACGGGACCCTGGTTCAAATTCCAGCACCCACATGGCAGCTCACAACTTTCTGTAACTATATGAGGTCTGACACTCATATACATACCAGCAAAACACCAATGCACATAAAATAAAGGTTCTCTCCTTTTGGGTGCTACATCTGGTTTTTTTTTTCTGTTTCTAGCCAGTTGTGTTGGTATAAGCTTCCATGATGGCCTCTGCTTGGATATTCCATTTGAATTTCATCTTCAGTTGTTCTTGGAAGAATGGCTTCTAACCCTTGTCTTAGTCCCGAATTCTAAGATGGGATTTAATGACTTTTAAAATTTTGAGTTCTTTAATTATTTAAAGTATCACTCAGAAATACATAGAATTCTTTTTATTGTATGTGTTTGTGTATAGTATGTATGTGTGCATGTGCGTGTGTGTGTGTGCTCGTGCGTGTGTGTGTGTGTGTGTGTGTGTGTGTGTATACTTATCTGTGGGTGCATGCATGTGAGGTCAGATATTGACATTTGGTGTCTTCTATAGCTCTCTGCTTTATTTATTGTGAAAGGATATCTTGTTGAACCTGAAACTCACCAATGCATCTAGTTTGAACAGCTGACTTACCCTGGAGATCCACTGTCTTTCCTTCTGAGTGCTAGGAACATGGGCTTCTATACCCACCTAGTTTAGTATGTGGGAGCTAAGGGTGCAAACTCTAGTCTTCATTCTTACAAGTAAGTGTTTTATCCACTGATATGGGAGCCTGGCCTGAAAGCTGTCTAAGTAGGTTTAACTTGGTGGACATACTTTTCATGTGGTCACAGGGAGATTTCATGTTTGCTGGCTTGATCAAGCATGTGCATGGCCTGCCCTATGAAATCCTAGAAGATCAGGAAACACTTTACTGTGTCACACTGAACAAAATTGAATCTGTGTGGGAGGCATGGAGGACATGGGAGATTCAGTGTCCTCAGGACACCAGAGATAGGATAGGATGAGATGTTCCAGGCAATCATGGTGGTATCCATAGAAACAATACTAGTACATTCTAGGACACCACTAGCAGAAAGGAGGCTACTCAGGGGAAAGTTTGCACAGACAGAGTATTGAAAAGTTAAACGAAATATGAGCCGCATAGAAACGGTCCTTTCTTCCATAAAGTATCAATGCTGTGGGACTGGTTCATTCAGTTGCAGTGTGTTGCTCCACCTTGGCTGTCAACACTCTTCCAAGGACCTGCATTTCATTTGCGTGTGTTTTATTTTTCTTTTCAAAAAATATTATTGAGGGATTGAAATCCTGATTTGGTAAATTCGTAGTTGAGTGAGAAGCATCACTCTGGTGCTTTCCAGAGTGATGGACATGACCTCCGAACTAACCTGTTGCTTTTTCTTTCCTGGTAGAACGTCCATCCTTGGCTTCTCCTTTGGAGCTGCATTTCTCTCCCTCATCTTCATCCTCTTTGTCTGCTTCGCTGGACAGCTTTTGGTAGGTGCTTCAAATACAGAACTCCCTTGGGAAGTGTTTTCATTGTATTGAAATGGCTTTCTTCATTTTTTTCGAAAGCAAGGGGATCATTGGCAGCTATTTGAAAAACTGTGGTTTCTAGTACCCTTTAGGCCAGTGGGAAAGACAGCCTGAGGTATAAATTGAGGTATCACATGGACAAACAAGGCACTCTTTTGACTGCTATTACAATGTTGGATGGCTTTTCCCTGCCCTAGAGATGAAGCTTCAATCTGTAGCCTAGACTGGCTGAAAATTTAATATCCTCTTATTTGAATCTTCTGAATAGCTGGGGAAATGAACATGTACCACTGCACCCAGAAAAAGTGCTCATTTCTTTCTGTCAAGTGTTTTTAAATCATCTCTGATTTTAAGACTACTTGTAGCAGTGAATGCAAGCATGAGATCTTCATGTAAAGGACAGTTAAAATATTTTTAAACCATTTTTTAAAAGATTTATTTAACCCCTGCAGATCAGAAGAGAGAACCAGATCTCATTATAGATGGTTATAAGTCACCATGTGGTTGCTGGGAATTAAGCTCAGGACCTCTGGAAGATCAGCCAATGTTCTTAACCACTGGACCATTTCTCCAGCCCCTTAAAATATTTTTAAACATAACTTTTAAATCTATTTGAAACCTAACAAATGGAAAAAAATTACTTATTTGCATTTTAAGCCAACTATTGTACAATTTTATAATTTATATGCTAACTGAACACTAGTTTGCAATATGAAAATTATCTCTTTATTTAGTGTTCCATATTATGCAAGTATTGCTAGCTGGCCAGATCACTATGAAAGCTATCTTTTAAAGCTAAAAAGGTGACAGAAGACAATGTTTCATCTTCTTCATGGGATACATGGGAAAATAGGAAAGGATACCTAAGTTGGACATCAGGCATGCACAGCCCAATATTTGCAGGTACACAGACATGTGTGCAGCTAAAACATCATTTACATAAAATAAAAATGGAATGCTAACTACGAGAATATGCATGGTTTTCCATGACCCATAGCCTTTCCAAGGTGGTAAAGCACACAGACTTACCTTGTCCCCCCAAACCATAGTCAGTCCATTTCTCAGGGCTTCAGCACTAAGTTTATCACTAAGCTATGTTCTGAAAGAAATAGTTTACACACCTGTGCCCAAGAAGCCGCGTTTGTCTTTGACATGGAGGCCAAGCGAGGAGGAGTTGTGTCTGCTGCTTTTAAGAAAATACTATGACCTTTCATATGCCTCCCTTTTTGGCCTCAGAGACTCCAGCCTCTTTATTATTAATAACGTATCTCTAGATCCCTCCTGTTCTTAGACTGTGGACCCCCAAGTTCTATCAAGATAAAATTTGTAGTTCTTCATTATCATTGCCACCACCCTCGCTGGGGGCTTCCCGAACCCTGGTACCTACTTGACACTCACTAGCAAGTTCTTTGTAACTATCTGGTGATTCTGGGAAGTTTTCAAAGCAACAAATGAACCAGTGTCTGCTTCCCCTACCAGAAGACTAGATATGCTAGGGATTGCAAAGGCTAAACTTGAAAGTATTTGTCTTTTTAATTTACTTTTTAAATTAGCGTGAAAAAAGAACAACTTTCCCTGACATGTTTTCATATGTGCATTGTTTTGGGTAACCCTCCTCCCCTGCTCACTCCCCTGGTCACCTGCCTCATCTCTCCCCTCACTTGAACCCTCCCATCCCCAGTATTATCCTTTCCAATTTGGTACCTACCCGAAACCCTGCCTCAGCTCATGATCCCTTCACAGTGTATATGTGCTCAGTCCCATATGAATGTATACCTGCAGTCCTAGCTTTTGAGAGACAGAGACAGGAGAATCATTACAAGGTCAAGGCCAGCTAGGTCTGTGTAGTGAGTTTCAGGACAGTTGAGGCTACAAAATAAGACCCTGTCTCAAAAAGAATATTAAGATCTGTAATCCACATATGAGAGAGAATGTGTAGTATTTGTGTTTCTGAGTGTGGTATACCTTGCTTAATGTAATTTTCAACCACATCCTACTTCCTTCAAATTTTATAATTCCTTTTTCTTTATAACTTCATAAAATGCCTGTGTATGTGTGCATGTGTGTGTGTCTATGTGTGTGTATGTGTATGCATGCATGTGTGCATGTGTGTGTGCATGTGTGTGTATGTGTGTGCATGTGTGTGTGAGTATGTGTATGTGTGTGCATGTGTATGTGTATGTGTATGTGAGAGTGTGTGTGTGTGTGTGTGCCTGTGTATGTGAGTGTGTGTGTATGTGTGTGCATGTGTGTGTGCCTATGTGTGTGCCTGTGTATGTATGTGTGTGTGCCTCTGTGTGTGTGTGCATGTGTGTGTGTGTGCATGTGTGTGTGAATGTGTGTGTATGTGTGTGTTTCACATTTTCATTTTCCACTCCTACGTTTTTGGACACCTAGGCTGACTTCATTACCTTATGTTGTGAAGACCACAGCAATAAACACGGGTATGCAAATGTATCTTAAGTAGGCTCCAGAGCCCCTTAGGTATATGCCCAGGGTGGTATATCTGGGTCCTATGGTGGTTCTCTTTTTAGTGTTTTGAAAAACCACAGTGATTTTTGTATTGGCTGTACCAGTAATGAATGAGTTCCTCTTTCCAAACATCCTTTCTAACGTATGTTGTCATTTGCTCCCTTGATAGCCATTCCAACTGGAGTTGTCATATCTCTCACCCCATGCAAATATCAACTCAAAGGTATCCATGCTCTTAAGTCAAAAACTGAAATGCTGAGACTGCTAGGGAGAAAAAGAAACACTTGAAGCTATAGACATAGATACAGGTCTGTGACACAAGACTCCAGTAGTACAGGAAGTAACCCTAAAACTGACAAATGATATTATAGGAAATCACATAAAAGAAAATTATTAGCAGAGGAAATAGACTGCCTATACAATGGGATAAAAACGTTGGCAGCTGTAAGAGTCAGTTGTGATTAATATCCAGAATGTATAAAAATGTACAAATTAAACACTAAAAAGTATAAACCTGCTAATCAATAAATTGGCCAATGAGCTAAACAGATAGTTGAGAAGAGGAAACATAAATGGCTAATATAATAAATACTTTCAGAGTTGTCCAACAGCCTCACCTTCAGGAAAATGCAAATTGGAACATATGCTCTTGAACATCCAATAAAGGAATATTTGAATAAGAATCTCCAGTAGCCAGTTGTAACTTTTGGAAGAAATTCTCATCCCACTAATGGGTTATTTTGGTGTTTGTGGGGTTCTGTAATGGTTGTTTAACTATAAACAGCATAACTGGCTTAGAAAGAGTTGTGTGTCTTCCATGATGCCCTCCAGATAGTGTTGAATGGATATCCCATGGTGATCATGGAGAGATGGTGCTACCACCTGTCTGCTCATTCTCTGGGCCCTGGATATTCTACTGGTTGCATAAGAGCTGATGAGATTAGCACTTACTTGTTAATTAAACACTGAAGTTATGAAAGTGTGCAGAATGCCCACCAGCTGTTATCCTTCTGCAGACATAAGTGCCAAGTTCAGATTGATGCTAAGGATGCCAGTGTGAAGTTCTCACTGTGAAGAATTAAAGGGAGGTGCTTTTCAGAAGGAAGTCAAGCAGAGGCAAGTGTGATGGTAGCTTCAGTATCAATTTTCAACTCGATTGGAGTAAGAAACATGTAGGCACTGATGAGGCCCACCTCAGGGTGTATCCATGATGGTGTTTCCAGGGCTGTTTAACACAAGAGGGAAAAGCCATCCTGAATGTGGATGGTTCCCTCCCATGAACCAGACGTGAGCCAGACTGGACAAAAAGGGGAGAGAGGAAACTCCAGCTGAGTGTTTTCCCCCTTTCTTGGCTCCCAGGTTTGCCTTCCTGCCATGATGGACTGAATCTCCTAATCTGTCATGTGAAATGAATCCTCTCTGAAGGGGTGGTTAACTGTTTGGTCACAGAAATGAGAAAAGTTATAAATGCTGTCAATTTGGCCGATGGTACTTTCCCTGCAGAACTTTGTCCCTGGCCTAGTCTTCAGCACAGAATATACAGCACACCAAAGTCATGGTGGTTGGCATTGCACAGCTGGCCTGATAAAAGCTAGAAAAGCATGTGGTGTGCAAACAGTAGAGTCGTTATGACACAGAGCTCCTAGCTCCTTTCTGATGACCCTCAAATATGAAGAGGTTTATTCAGTAACTTGTTCTGGGCCTGGTTGGGAATTTCTTTCTTTTACAAGGGCCCACTAAACAGCTCCTCCCTGGCCTTCCTTCCCACCTGCAGCCCACCACTGCCTGCCCTGGGATCTCTCCCTCCCACCTTCCCCATGGCATTCACTTCCAAATTCTTGCCCAACAGCCAGTCCGACTACCAGAGTCCTTGGAATCTCTACCAGTTCTGTGATGATTATCATGGCACTTCAGACCTGTGCCACAGCTGAGCCTCGATTTTATACAAACATTTTGACCTTTTTATCTTGTTATCATTTCCCCAGACATATAGTAAGTTCCTTAAGATAGGAATGGCTTCTCAACATCCAGTTGACCACCCATTACACTTAGTATAACACTAATGTCCTGTCTACCTCCCACTTGACCCAGTATAACATTAACATCCACATTGTCTTAGTTAGGGTTTTCCTGCTATGAACAGATGCCATGACCAAGGCAAGTCTTCTAAGGACAGCATTTAATTGGGGCTGACTTACAGGTTCAGAGGTTCACTACATTATCATCAAGGCAGGAACATGGCAGAGTTCAGGCAGACATAGTGCAGGAGGATCTGAGAGTTCTACATCTTCATCTGATGGCTGCTAGCAGAATACTGGCTTCCAGGCAGCTAGGATGAGGATCTTAACGCCCACAGCCACAGTGACACACCTACTCCAACAAGGCCACAACTACTCCAACAAGCCCACACCTTCTAATAGTGCCACTTGCCGGGCTGAGCATATATAAACCATCACACACATGAACAAGTTTTATAAGTAGTTGCTGCCTAAACACAGGCATATCTACTTCCCCCACCTCTGCTCCATGAAGCCCTTTCATCCCCTCACAGATGCTCAGAGCCAGTAATGGAATAATTATGGCAATGGCAATTCTGATAATGACCACAGATATTGCCAGACAAATTCTGAGCTGTGTGGGAGAAATTTACCTCTCTATGGTGTAAACCAGTAACTCTGACCAGATATAGAGTGCACACCACACACACACACACACACACACACACACACACACCATACCACACCAAACAAAGCTTATCTTAGAAAATGTCAGGAGACATGAAGATATTTCCTACATCATTACCTCCTGCCTTGAGCAAAGGAAGCAGAGTGATGCCACCCAATCAGCCACCTCCTGTGGGACAGTGACAAAAGCACAAATGCAGAGTTCATTCAAGGAGAGGAAAAGTAGGTCACACACCGGCCAACAGAAAGCTCTCCGCCTTGGGGAGAGCGCGTCCATTGAAGTCTGCTTTTTCTAATGGCAACACAGTGCTCGCAGTGCTCACAGCCCTCTTGGGCTGAGCTTGGTAGTTACCCTCTTTCCATCTTGCTCTCGGCTTCTCTTTGTCTGCTTGGAAAATTAATAATCATTTGGTAATAAGTCTGGTAAAGAACATGTGGCTGCATGCTGTTTTCTCTGATCCGAGAGTCCCCCTCCTTGATTTTGACAAGCAGCTTGCATGTACATCACGATGCCGGGATTGGTAGTTTTTAATTAATTCCCCATGTTTCATTTCTGCCTCCTTTACTCATTTTTTCTCTTTTCTGTCTTTTTTTTTTCTTTCACAAATGGACTATCTTCTCTCTGGTAACTTAGACATGATGCGCTCCAGCCAGCTGTTTTTTGGAGCTTTGGTTTTACTCTAAACCTTGTGCTGTACACCTGATGCTTGGATGCTCTTGCAACTGCGTCATGAAGCAGACAGACCCCATACTCTAATCTCATCATCCCTCTCATCTTCCGGGCTCATATTGCTTAATCTTTGTGAATTTAATCTTCTCATATTACTCATATTATCACTACTATTGTGTAATGATTTATCTGACTATCACCTCTGAGCAGTATATTCCTCTGGGACCGTTTTCTTGGGAATAAATGCTCTTTCCATGAGAATATTGCAAAATGGCTTTTTTTTTTATTGTACAAAAGCATCTTTCTTCATTGTAATCATTTGTCATCTTCTTTTTTAAATTTTTTTCTAACAATTCTATACTCTCCTGGCTTGTACAGTACTAAGAACCCTCACTCTTTCCTCCTCTCTCTCCTTCTCCCTCTCCGCTTCCCACCCTCCACCCCTCCATTCATTCACCCCTCCCTTCCTGCCTGTGCCCTCTTTCTCCGTGTGTCCAAGCACACACAAATGGAAGCCAGAAGATAACTTCAGGTTGCTGGTCCTCACCTTCCACCATATTTGAGACTGGGTCTCTTGTTTTTTAGTGCTCCATACACAGGGCTAGCTGGTCCCATTTCCAGAGATTCCACTCTCTGTCTCTCATCTCAACATAAGAGCAATGGGATTGCAGACATGTTCTACCACACTGGGTTCTGTGTGGATCTGGGGATCTGAAGTCAGATCCTTGTTTGTAAAGATGGTGCTTTATGAGCTGAGTCATGTCCGAGGCCTCAGTGAAAGCAATGTTTTATGGCAGTTATCTTTTTGGCTTTTTCAAATCTAAGTACACTGTGTTAGCACTGACTCTCCAGTGGACAGACTGTCTGTTTAGGATCAAGAACTTAAGTGTTCACCACACAACTTTCCATTACACCATATATCTCCTGGGCTCCAGCATAACCTCTGGGGTAAGATTTTCCTGTAAGTTTATGTTTTTTCTTTCTTTAAATCTCTCAATATAGTTAATACCAAACCTGCTTTTTGGTGGTGAATGTGCTCCTATCTCAGTGTAAATAAGAGCCAATCCTCGTCAGTTAACTGGCACCTTCTGAGTATAGGTCAACATACTACTTGAAATGTTCTCATTTGTAATGTCGAATAAGAATAGGCAGGATTTTGATAAGCCTCTTTGTCTCTCAGGGATATTACTGAAGTACTGAAATCCGAATATTTTGAACTGTGAAGAGAACTGCAAATAGAGACAGTGTTGGCTCTTATTATAATAAGTTAAAATGCAGAGTCATGGGTTTCAGTGTGGCCTTTTTATACTCCCATTTCTGTTGGAGGCAGGGTCTTTGTTAGCCCAGGCTGACCCTGAACTTACGATATAACCAAGGATGACCTTGAACTTCTGATCTCCCTGCCTCCTTCTCTGGAGTGCTGGGATTGCAGCATGTATCACTATGCCTAGACTCTTCATCAGCCTTTGGTAATTTTCCTTTCATTTTAAAATCCTGATCTTTGGTCCTCCCATTGCCATCCCTAGGTTCTCTGTGCCCACCCAGCCCTTCTGCTTCCTCTTCCTCAACAAAAGCACTGATGACTAACTATCACAATTTGTTTTTAATTCTGCCTCTTGTTGGCGATGTGGGGAGGAACAGAGATGCCTGCCTTCCTGGGCTTGAAAACAATGAGCATTTAGCTTGAGATGTTTATAAGTTGTCTCAAAGTACAGCTTTGAGGGTCCAGTGAAGACTGTGTGGGAGAGGGAATAGAACCAGGTGCATTGATTAGAATCATTTTTATTTCCAAAAAAATACTAATCCTACTCCATAGACTGCAAACATGGAACTAATGTTTTAACTGGCCAGAGCCCAACCAAATATTATGGTCTGACAGAGTCTGAGCTAGATAAGAATAAGATCTTCTTGGATATGTATCTTCATACTTCACTCCTCCTTCTGCACAACACAGATCTGAGTGTGTTCTGTATCATTAGCTCTACCAGATGTCGTATTCAGTACACAGTAATGATGTACTTCTTTTGACCCATGACCCATCTTGTATGTTCTTAGTGTTAAGGGCCACCATATTGGATAATGGATTCAAAGCATTGCCAAAGCTCTGTTGTTTGATTAACATGTAAAATACAGATCTGGATCATTTCTGGTGTGCTGGTAGGAGGGGGATCTGTAGAGTCCAGTGAAGTGTGGCTTCTACACCAGCCAGAGATTCAGCTCCTGGAGTCAACCAGCATTGACTCAAACTCTGGACAACCTTCTTAGGAAAATCTACCCAAGAAGTGTGCTCAAAGCATAGATCATCATCTACATTAAAGGACTTGTATGTTACAGAATAACATTCTTCACTTTTTATGTTAGGGACTGCGGGTGGGGGAACCATAGTAAAGAGTAAGAATGGAAAGAAAGAATTTATTGCTGATGTTGTCTGAAGAAACATGAAATAAACAGATTCCAAGTCACAGAGATGCTGTTGAGAAATATCAATGTTTTCTTCATTGAAATAGTGAGGAAAGTCAGCACTCGTGAGCTTCTATTAGATGCCTGTGTTTAAATCTCCAAAAAGGCCAAGGAGGTATGTGAACTTTCTGAAAGTCTCATAGCTGTGGGGATGCATGGAAGGTGCTCCCTGGATGCTTACCCTCTCCCAGCCTCCCGCTCAGCAGCAGCCTTATTTGATTGTCATGTTGACATTCAACATATTCCGGGGCTTATGTCAATGGTATTTTAGGAGTAGTTCAAAAAGAGCATAAGAAATAGATTTATCATCAATGGCAGGAGAGGACCTCAGCCCTGTGAAGGTTCTGTGCCCCAGTGTGGGGGAATGCCAGGGCCAATAAGCAGGAGAGGGTGGGGTGGCAGGCATGGGGAGGGGGGAGTCAGTGGGGGTTGGTTTTTGTTGTTTTTGTTTGTTTCTTTGTTTTTTAGAGGGGAAACTGGGAAGGGAGAAATTTACATGTAAATAAAGAAAATATCTAATAAAAAAAAACATGCCCCCCCCAAAAAAAAATGTAAGTGGTATTTGCCAATGCCATTGGGGGTTATCTCACATTGAGTTTTAGTTAGACTGCACCAGGTCTACCACTATGTAAACATGGGGGTGGGAGGTCCCATGCTCCAGTACTTATCCCTTTAGTGCTGGTCACTATTAGAAAAGGTTGACAACTGCTTCTCTAGAGATTCCGTGGAGAATTCTTCAGACACTCCCTGTCATATTAAAGTGCACCATCCTTATGTGATCATGTGACTCAATCCTGGATGGGGCTCTTTGTGCTCTACCCTCTGACCCATACTGAGGTGAGATTCACAGTGGTTTGTCCATTCAGAAGTGAATGTAAGGAACAGCTGTGAATCACAACATAACAGTGCAGAGCCCATGGAAGATGGTGAAGGAACATCTGCTCTCATTCTGTAACAATCCTGATCCCTTTTTGTAGTAAGAGAACTTCAATAGCTGTGCTCAGTTGAGCATCCCACATCTACTTCAATAAAAAGAAAGTATACTACGTACTTACAATGGGATTTTATTCTGCCTTGACAAAGAGGGAACATCTACAGCATGGTGAGCTTTAGGGAATCATTATGAGTGAAATAAACTAGTCACCAGGGCAAATGTATGATAGCACATATTCAAGGTATTTAAGATAGTCAAAATCATGGAAACTGGGAGCCAGGAGGGTGGCTTAGTAAGTAAAGGCACTTGGCTCAGTGTGGAGAGGTGCTGGCCACTAAGCCATTAGGCTTAAGGCAAAAGTTCTAACAGTGGGAACTAGCTCTCTCTTGCAAGTTGCCCTCTGACCTCTGATTGCATGTGTGGACATGTCAAATAAAAGATTATATCTTTAAAAATTAAAAATTATTCCAATAGTTATAGCCCTACCCTCTCTAATCCCCTCTCCATCTCTTCATTCTTCTCTCCTCCCTACAGTTGCCTTTCAGACATTCATGCAAAGGCAAATGGCTGATCAAGGTGCTGAGAATAGTGGGGATTGAGTGCTTGGTTGTAAGCAGGACATTTATAACACCATAGATAAGGCATAGGGATCATTGTGGCAGAGTGGAAAGAAAGAGTGAGAGCCAGATGATGAGGAAGAGGATGTGAAATGCTGGCTTCTGGGAAGCTGTGACTTCAAGCAGCTGTGGCTGCCTACACTGGCCCTCAGGTGACTAGGTCTACCAACAGTCAGCACAGATCAAGGAGTATTGACTATTGGTGGCTCTCAGGGAGGAACTCATTGTCATAACTCAAGACTTGTGTGCTCACTGAGGTAGCCACCAGGCACCTACCCACCAGGCACCTACCCACCCGGCACCTACCCACCAGACACCTACCTACCAAGCACCTACAGATGGTTCCTATTCCAGTGTCACAGGGATCATATAGTGAAATTTGGTGGATCTCAGAGAAAGAGAGAGGAATGTTTGAAATAAAATTCTTAGAGATAACTTTTCTGTGGAAGAGTGAACCACCAATAGCATGGTAGGAAGTCATCCACCATTGAGTATCTTATCTGTAGATTCTGTCAGTCAGGAAACTCAGTCTACATTCTGAGTCGCTCTTAGGACTAGCTGTTGTAGCAGTAAAAGGAAAGTGAAACATGTTGACCTGTTTTCTCCATAAATCAACTAAATGTATAGCAATCGTTTTAGATGAGATATCCATTTAGTGCATCCCCCAGAGTACAAAATAAACTGAAATTTTTCCCTCTGCCAAAATTACCTAAAATCATAATTTCAGGTCTATCTGAAAAGACATACAATAATATCAGACCTTTGTCGTAAACACTTAATTTCTTCTTAATTTAACAGCCAACATAATTTTAATGTGGTTGCGACTTGGTATAGGTCCTCAGGGAGAGATAGAATCCATTTGTTTAATCTTGGAGAAGTGTTGGTGTTTCTTGTGGTTTTAAACACCATCATTTTACACTTCTGAGAATACACTAAACATCAGTGTGTTTCTTCTCTCTGTTTCCACACAGCAATGCAGCAAAAAGGCCTCTGCCTCTCTCATGTGGCTTTTGAAATCATCAGGCATCATAGCCAACCGCCCATGGCCACGGATCTCCCTCACAATCGTCACCACGGCTATCATACTAACCATGGCTGTGTTCAACATGGTAAGCCCCTGGGCTAGATCAAGGTTTGCTTTGAAAAGGTCATTTCATTTGTGGTCTGCTTTGCAGGTTCAGTTGGTTGGTTAGTCGGTTGATGAGTTGGCTGGTTGGTTGGTTGGTTGGTTGGTTGATTGGTTGGTTGGTTGGTTGGTTGGTTGGTTGGTTGGTTGATTTGTTCATCTGTTGATTGATTTGGTTTGTTTTGTTTTGGGATATGTATGGATGTTTTACTTCTGTGTATGTCTATCTACCACATGCATGCCTGATCCCTGCAGAGGCCAAAAGAGAGTGTCAGATCTCTTGGAACTGGAGTTGTAGAGAGCCACTACCTACAGAGACCACCAGTTATCTACCACGCAAGTGCTGGGAATCAAACCTGAGTCCTCAGGAAGAACAGATCATACTCTTAACTGATGATACACTTCTTCAGCCTTGTGTTTTGAAGTTTTGGAAACTTGCTCATAAAGTCTTTGTGACACAATTGCCTCTTGCCTGTAGAATCCAGCCTCAAACTGCTCCTGCAGTTTGTTTAAGGAAAGAGATGCTTTGTATGAGCCTCCATGTGAGAGAGATAGACAGAGGAATAGCCTAGAGAGGACAGCAGGATGCTATGGCTATAGTTTTGAGTCATTTGTATGGTCTCAAAGGGTGTATTAAGTTACCCAAAGAACATTACTGTGGGTCCTCCTCGCCCTGCACCTGAGTTAACCTGTGTGGACAGAGAGTGAGTCAACACATTTCCAGGAAACTGACCTTCTTTCACTGGCCAAAAGCACCACATAAAACTATACAAATTCAACAACTAATAGGATGTCTACACACTCACTAGTGAGTTTCAGGCTAGAGTGATTACCTAGCATTCAGAAGACCCTGGGGTCATACCCCCTGAACCAAGCACAATAATAAACAAAAGGGTGATGTGAAGGCAGGAGGATCAGAAGCTCAAACTCATCCTTGGCTACATAACAAGTTCAAAGGCAGGCTGGGCTGTGTGAGACACCATCTTCAAAAACAACCAAGAAAAATAGAAAGGTTTGTCTTCTTATAGGAATTTGAAGTATAGAACATGATATTTTTGTGTACATATATACAACAAAATATACTGTGAGTGAGCAGTTTAGGATATCTATCCCCTTCCCTACTTACTGAATGCAAATAAGTGCATTGTGTGTGTATATGTGTATGTGTCTATGTGTGTGTGTCTGTGTGTGCATGCATGTGAGTTCATGTGTGCATGTATGTGTATATATTTAGAGCCAAAAATCTACTCTTTTAGCTAATTTTTAAATTATACAGTACTCTGTGCTCCTACCATGAATCAGAACTCTAAATTTATACATCCTACACAACTGTAATGTTTATCTTTTTTACTGTGAGTGAAAATCATCTATGTTGCAGAAGCACATATCTTCAATAATGTCTCCAGACAAAAAGCCTTAGAGTTAAGTTAATGTTTGCACTCAGAAGTGCAACCTAACAAGGAGGGCCTGAAAAAGAAATAAGAGGAAGCTATTAAATATTTTTAGTAACATATTGCCTCTGTCTTATACAAAACATGTAGAATATGCTCTTTAATTTAGTAAATATTTTTAAGATGTAGAGCTACATTGTTGTAGCTAACCAATTCTTAATCAAAATTTCTTTTTTTGTTGCTTTTTTTTTGTTTTTTCAGCCAAATTTCTTTTTTTAATTAGATGTTTTCTTTATTTATAATATCTCCTTTCCCAGGTTCCCCTCCAAAAGAAAAAAGAAAAAGAAAAGAAAATAAGAAAAAAATTAAATTAAATTAAAAAAAAACCAAAAACTAAAACAATCCCCTATTCCCTCCCCCCTCCTCCTGATCACCACCCCACCCTCTCCCACTTCCTGGCCCTGGCATTCCCCTACATTGGGGCATAGAACCTTCACAGGACCAAGGTCCTCTCCTCCCATTGATGACCGACTTAGCCATCCTCTGCTATACACATGCTGCTGGAGCCATGAGTCCCCCCATGTGTACTCTTTTGTTGGAGTTTTAGTCCCTGGGAGCTCTGAGGGTACTAGTTTGTTCATATTGTTGTTCGTGCTAAAGGGCTGCAAACCCTTCAGTTCCTTGGGTCCTTTCTCTAGCTCCTTCATTGGGGACCCTGTACTCAGTCCAATGGATGGCTGTGAGCCTCTACTTCTGTATTAGTCGAGTACTGTCAGAGCCTCTCCAAAGACAGCTATATTAGGCTCCTGTCAGCCAGCACTTGTTGGTATCCACAATAGTGTCTGGATTTGATGATTGAATATGGGAAGGATTCCCAGGTGAGGCAGTCTCTGGATTGTCCTTTCTTCAGTCTCTGCTCCATAGTTTGTCTCTGTAACTCTTTCCATGGGTATTTTATTCCCCCTTTTAAGAAGGAATGAAGTATCCACACTTTGGTCTTCGAATTTTGTGTTTTCCATACCTATCAGAAGTTTTCCAAACCTATCAGAAGTTTTCCAGCTTGTTTGAATTTTGGTTTCACCCTTCTCTTCCCAATCTCTTGCAAAAAAGAAAAAGTGGGATCTGCTAGTGAACTGAGCAGAAATATTTTATATACCTTTGAGCTATGTAAATTAATAATTGGATACTTAATCATTTGTTTTATTATGTAATCAATAAAATGGTGATATGTATTAATGTTAGTTCAACCATATATTTATACTGTCTAGGATTGTGTGATTATAGTTATGTGGGAGAAATAGTTTGTCAGTGTTCACCAGCTTGTAAAAACTTAATACAAGAACTTCAACATCTAAATAAATGATGAAATGCAAAACAAAAAGTATACAACTCTATAAAACAAAACCATTTCTTTTTTGTAAAATATAGTTTGACCTTACTCAACCAAGATTTATCAACTGCTCTTTTATAAGGGAGTATAGCTGGAAAACATTTGATTCGAAAACTACATGTACCTTTCTGTCTTCTATCTGGACCCGAGAGTTGAGGCTGTTCCACAACCCGCAGTGCACAGGTCCTGCCAGGAGAGACCTGTTCTCCCAGGAGTGCTTAAACTCCCTGGCTCAGAGGTGAGATAGCCAGTTTCTCTCCAATAACTGTGGAGCAGAGCAGCAAGGAGCACACTGGGCTCAAGAACAATGGAGCATCTGGGACAGAATCCTGCCAGTCGCCATCTGCACCCAGAGATTGGGCAGTTCCAGAGCCCTTTGCAGACAAGTTTTTCCAGGAGAGACCTGGTCTCCCAGGAGTGCTGACACCGGAGGAACAAGCTCCGGCCAGAAACAGCAAGAATATCTAACAATGGAGATAACCAGACAGTGAAAAGCAAACACAAGAATCTTACCAACAGAAACCAAGACTATTTGGCATCATCAGAACCCAGTTCTCCCACCACAAGAAATACTAGAAACCCCAAAATGCCAGAACAGCAAGATATGGATTTAAATTCATATCTCATGAGGCTGATAGAGGATTTTAAGAAGGACATAAATAATTCCCTTAAATAAATATAGGAGAACACATGTAAACAGGTAGAAGCCCTTAAAGCGGAAACATAAAATCCCTTAAAGAATTACAGGAAAACAACCAAACAGGTGAAGGAATTGAACAGGTAAAGGATCTTGAAACCATCCAAGACCTAAAAATGGAAGTAGAAACAATAAAGAAATCACAAAGAGAGAAAACTCTGGAGATAGGAAACCTAGGAAAGAGATCAGGAGCCATAGATGCAAGCATCACCAACAGAATATAAGAAGTGGAAGAGAAAATCTCAAGCACAGAAGATACTATGGAAAAAAATGGCACAACAACCAAAAAAATGCAAAATGCAGAAAGATCATAACCCAAAATATCCAGGAAATCCAGGATAGAATGTGAAGACCAAACCTAAGGATAATAGGTATAGAAGAGAGTGAAGGCTTCCAAATTAAAGGGCCAGTAAATATCTTCAACAAAATTACAGAAGAAAAATTCCCTGACCTAAAGAAAGAGATGCCCATGAACATACAAGAAACCTACAGAACTCCAAATACTTTGGACCAGAAAAGAAATTCCTCCTGCCATGTAATAACAAAACACCAAATGCACAAAACAAAGAAAGAATATTAAAAGCAGTAAGGGGAAAAGATCAAGTAACATATAAAGGCAGACCTATGAAAATTACACCAGACTTCTAATCCAGAGACTATGAAAGCCAGAAGATCCTGGACAGGTGTCATACAGACCCTAAGAGAACACAAATGCCAGCCCAGGCTACTATACCCAGCAAAACTCTCAATAATCATAGATAGAGAAACTAAGATATTCCATGACAAAAACAAATTTATATCTCCACAAATCCAGACCTTCAAGGGATAATAAATGGAAAACTACAACACAAGAAGGGAAACTACACCCTAGCAAAAGCAAGAAAATAATCTTTTAACAAACCAAAAAGAAGATAACCACAAAAACATAATCCTACCTCTAACAACAAAAATAACAGGAAGCAACAATCTTTCTTTCCTTAATATCTCCTAATATCAATGGACTAAATTCCCCCAATAAAAAGACATAAACTAACAGAACGGATACTTAAACAGGACCCAACATTTTACTGCATAAAGAAACCCATCTCAGTGATAGAGAAAGATACTATGTCAGAGTAAAAGGCTGGAAAAAAATTCTCGAAGCAAATGGTCCTGTCGTGGCTATTCAGGTCCCAAGAAACAAGCTGGAGTAGCCATTCTAATATCGAATAAAATTGACTTTCAACCGAAAGTTATCAAAAAAGATAAAGAAGGACACTTCATACTCATCAAAGGAAAAATCTACCAAGAAGATCATTCTATTCTGAACATCTATGCCCCTAATACAAGGGCACCCACATTCATAAAAGAAACTTACTAAAGCTCAAAGCACACATTGCACCATACACAATAATAGTGGGAGACGTCAACACCCCACTCTCAGCAATGTACAGATCATGGAAACAGAAACTAAACAGAGACACAGTGAAACTAACAGAAGCTATGAGCCAAATGGCTTTAACAGATATCTATAGAACATTTCATTCTAAAACAAAGGAATATACCTTCTTCTCAACACCTTATGGTACCATTTCCAAAACTGACCATATAATCAGTCACAAAACAGGCCTCAACAGATACAAGAAGATTGAAATAATCCCATGCATCCTATCAGATCACCACGGACTAGTGCTGGTCTTCAATAACAACATAAACAATAAACAGCTCACAAGTTGGATAATGTTCTACTCAATGATAACTTGGTCAAGGAAGAAATAAAGAAATTAAAGACTTTACAGTTTAATGAAAATGAAGCTACAACATACCCAAACTTATGGAACACAATGAAAGTAGTACTAAGAGAAAAAACCCTTATCTCTGAGTGCCTCCAAAAAGAAACTGGAGAGAGCATACACTAGCAGCCTAACAGCACATCTGAAAGCTCTAGAACAAAAAAATAAAAAAATAAAAAATAAAAATAAATAAAAATAAAAAATAAAATGCAAATATACCAAAGAGGAGTAAACGGCAGGAAATAATAAAATTCAGGGCTGAAATCAATCAAATGGAAACCAAAAGAACAAAGAATTGACCAAACCAGGAGCTGGTTCTTTGAGGAAACCAACAAAATAGATAAACCCTTAGCCAGACTAATTAGAAGGCACAGAGACAGTATCCTAATTAACAAAATCAGAAATGAAAAGGGAGGCATAACAACAGAAACCAAGGAAATCCAAAAAATCATCAGATCCTACTACAAAAGTCTATACTAAACAAAACTGGAAAATATGGATGAAATGCACAATTGTCTACACAGATATCAGGTACCAAAGTTAAATCAGGATCATATAAATGATCTAAACAGTCCCATATCTCCTAAAGAAATAAAAACAGTCATTACTAGACTTCCAACCAAAAAAAAGCCCAAGACCAGATGGGTTTAGGGCAGGGTTCTATCAGACCTTCAAAGAAGACCTAATACCAATACTCCTCAAACTATTTCACAAAATAGAAACAGAAGGTACTCTACCCAATTCATTCTATGAAGCCACAATTACTCTGATACCTAAACGATACAAAGACTCAACAAAGAAAGAGAACTCCAGACAAATTTCCCTTATGAATATCAATGCAAAAATACTCAATAAAATTCTCACAAACTGAATCCAAGAACACATCAAAATAATCATCCATCATGATCAAACAAGCTTCATTTCAGAGATGCAGGGATGGTTCAATATACAGAAATTCATCAACATAATCCATTATATAAAAAAACTCAAAGAAAAAAATTGATCATTTCATTAGATGTGAAGAAAGCATTTGACAAAATCCAACACCCCTTCATGACAAAAGTCTTGGAAAGATCAGGAATTCAAGGGCCATACCTAAACATAGTAAAAGCAATATACAGCAAACCAGTAGCCAACATCAAGTTAAATGGAGAGAAAATTGAAGCAATCCCACTAAAATCAGGGACTAGACAAGGCTGCCCACTCTCTCCCTACCTATTCAAAATAGTACTCGAAATCCTAGCCAGAGCAATTAGACAACAAAAGGAGATCAAAAAGATACAAATTGGAAAGGAAAAAAGTCAAAATATCAGCATTTGCAGATGATATGATAGTGTACTTATGTGACCTCAAAAATTCCACCAAAGATCTTCTAAACCTGATAAACAACTTCAGCAAAGTAGCTGGATATAAAATTAACTCAAACAAATCAATGGTCTTCCTCCACACAAAGGGTAAGCAGACTGAGAAAGAAATTAGGGAAACAACACGCTTCACAATAGTCACAAACAATATAAAATACCTTGATGTGACTCTAACTAAGCAAGTAAAAGATCTATATGATAAGAATTTCAAGTCTCTGAAGAAAGAAATTGAAGAAGATTTCAGAAGATGGAAAGATCTCCCATGCTCATGGATTGGCAGGATTAATATAGTAAAAATGGAGATCTTGCCAAAAGCAATCTACAGGTTCAATGCAATCTTCATCAAAATTCCAACTCAATTCTTCAGAGTTAGAAAGAGCAATTTGCAAATTCATCTGGAATAACAAAAAAATCTAAGATATCAAAAACTATTCTCAATAATGAAAGAAGTTCTGGTGGAATCACCATCCCTGACCTCAAGCTGTACTACAGAGCAATTGTGATAAAAACTGCATAGTATTTGTACAGTGACAGGCAGGTAGATCAATGGAATAGAATTGAAGACCCAGAAATGAACCCACACACCTATGGTCACTTGATCTTTGAGAAAAGAGCTAAAACCATCCAGTGGAGAAAAGACAACATTTTCAACAAATGGTACTGGCTCAACCGGCAGTTTGCATGTAGAAGAATGCAAATGGATCCATTCTTATCTCCTTGTACAAAGCTCAAGTCCAAGTGGACCAAGGACCTCCACATAAAACCAGATACACTGAAAATAATAGAAGAGAAAGTGGGGAAAAGCCTCAAGCACATGGGCACAGGAAAACATTTCCTGAACAGAACACCAGTGGCTTATGCTCTAAGATCAAAAATTGACAAATGGGACCTCATAAAAATGCAGAGCTTTTGCAAGGCAAAGAACACTGTCAATGGGATAAAACGGAAACCAATAGTTTGGGATAAGATCTTTGCCAATCCTACATCTGATAGAGGGCTATCCAATATAAACAAAGAATTCAAGAAGTTAGACTCCAGAGAATCAAATAACCCTATTAAAAATGGGGTACAGAACAAAACAAAGAATTCTAAATTGATGAACACCAAATGGCTGAGAAGCACCTAAAGAAATGTTCAACATCCTTAGTCATCAGGGAAATGCAAATCAAAACAACTCTGAGATTCCACCTCATTCCAATCAGAATGGCTAAGATCAAAAACTCAGGTGACAGCAGATGCTGGTGAGGTTATGGAAAAAGAGGAACATTCCTCCATTGCTAGTGGGATTGAAAGCTGGTACAACCACTCTGGAAATCAGTTTGGCAGTTCCTCAAAAAATTGGACATAGTACTACCAGAGGAACCAGCTATACCACTCCTGGGCATATACCCAGAAGTTGCTCCAACATGTAATAAGGACACATGCTCCACTATGTTCATAGCAGTCTTATTTGTAATAACCAGAAGCTGGAAAGAACCCAGATGTCCTTCAACAGAGGAATGGATGAAGAAAATGTAGTACGTTTACACAATGGAGTACTACTCAGGTATTAAAAACAATGAATTCATGAAATTCATAGGCAAATGGATGGTTGTGGAGAATATCATCCTGAGTGAGGTAAATCAATCACAAAAGAACACACATGATATACACTCACTGAGAAATGGATATTAGTCCAGAAGCTTGGAATACCTAACATACAATTCACAAACCAAAAGAAACTCAAGAAGGAATGCCAAAGTGTGGATACTTTGGTCCTTCTTAGAAGGGGGGACAAAATACCCATTGAAGAAGTTACAGAGACAAAATGTGGAGCAGAGACTGAAGGAATGACCCTTCAGATACTGCCCTACCTGGAGATCTATCCCATATACAGTAACCAAACCCAGACACTATTGTGGATGTCAGCAAGTCTGTTTTAGCTGTCTCCTGAGAAGCCCTACTAGTGCTTGACAAATACAGAGGTGGAGGCTCACAGCCAACTATTGGACTGAGCACAGGGTCCCCAATGGAAGATCTAGAGAAAGGACCCAAGGAGCTGAAGGGGTTTGCAGCACCATATGAGGAACAACAATATGAACTAACCAGTACCCCCAGAACTCCCAGGGACTAAACCACCAACCAATGAGTACACATGGAGGGACCCATGGCTCCAGCTGCATATGTAGCAGAGGATGGCCTTTTCAGTCATCAATGTGAGGAGAGGCCCTTGGTCCTATGAAGGCTCTATGCCCCAGTGTAGGGAAATGCCAGGGCCAGGAGGCTGGAGTGGGTGAGTTGGTGGGTCAAGGGAAAGGGGGAGAGGATAAGGGGTTTTCAGAGGGGAAATGAGGAAAGGGATAACATTTGAAATGTAATAAAGAAAATATCTAATAAAAAAGAATATGTATATACATACATATTCCCAAATATAAAGAGAGAGAGAGAGAGAAAGAAAGAAAGAAAGAAAGAAAGAAAGAAAGAAAGAAAGAAAGAAAGAAAGAAAGAAGGAAGGAAGGAAGGAAGGAAGGAAGGAAAAGTACATGTATCCAATATAAGGTAACTAATAATTGACAAGCAGGCAAGTAATAATACTAATAGTAACTGACCAAGTAGACATGTTTGACACGTTTTTCCACCACGACTATGGTCCATGTAGAGCGAACAATTTTGCCTTCAGTACCAAAAAATCTTTCAGTGTTGTTCTTCTTCCTTAACATGAACTAATTATACTACCAGGTGAGGGGAGAGTACCAGAGGCATGCGAAGTTAATGGAGAAGGGAGGTGGTGAATGAGAAGAAGTACAATCCTGTACTACATGCTAATCAACTTTTGGGAGGATAAAGATGGAGCTGCATAGCTGTCTTGCCTCTCCTGCCCTACCACACAGAGCAGGGAAGTCAGCACTGCTCCAACCTCCCAAGTGGGAGGCCACCATGTTTACCGACCCTCCAATGGCTTTTTTCTTGTGCAGGGTTTCTTGCGGTTATGCCAAAGCGAAATCATAACGTGGTTTAAAAACTGACATTGTGTACAAAATGGCAGCAGTTTTACCTAGGTAGCTATATGCCTTTTCCAGGAATTTGTATTAATCATAGAAGAAGAACTTTGTTTTGTTGGTCCTGCCTGTGATTGCATCCTAATTTGCAGAGACAAGCCAGCCATGTGCACTAATCCCTAGATCCAGCCTCCTGGCTCTGCTAAGCAGCTGGTGCCCAGGAACACTGGGCTCTTGGAAAAGAATGAACAGAATATCCTGGATGCCAGAGGGTATCATAACCAGGAGATGGGCTCCCTTTTCCTTGCTCTCTCTTGGAGAAGATGCTATCTTCCACTAGAATGCAAGCAAAGCCCATTCTCCCTCCATACTGTTACCTATTCCCCTATTGTGTCTGTATCTTCCTACCTGGCCCTCCTTCCAAATGTCCATCCTGCTTAGCTTCTTACACAGTGCAGTGCCTTTGGGAACGCTCTTTACAAACTACTTGATCCCTTCCTTCCCAAGCTGTCTACTTCTTTGCATTAGTCCAGTGAGGCTGATTCAGGAATGGGCCCACATATCTATAAGAACAATAGCTCTTGTGTCTACTAGGGGGTAATACATATGTGCATGTGTATGTTTGCTTAAATCACCGGGGGGAAATTTAAGTAGTTTTCTGCCAGAAAATTTCATTTGCTAGAAAGTCATAGCTCCTCAAGCATAATCCCTATGATTCTTGGGTAATCTTTAGGACAAGGGAAAGAGAACTTTTCTTTTTCTGTATTTAATTAAAGTATGATTATATCCCTTTCCCACTTCTCTTTCCTCTCTCTTACTCCTTCCATGTCTCCTGGGTGTGTAACAAAGAATTTTTTCTATTTCCTTTTAAAATTATTTATTGTCAGGGATGGAGTAATGGCTCCTTGCCTAAGCATACTCGCTGCTCTTGTAAAGGACTCAATCTTAACTTCTTTAACCCACATGGCAACTTACAATCATCCATAACTCCATTTCCTGAACATCTGGAACCCTCTTCTGTCTTCTGCATGTGCCAGACATGCATGTGATGCATGTACACACGGGTGAACTTGAAGAACAATGCAGTCCTCTCCACTCTCTGGTCCTCCCTTGCCAGCCCTTGTGCACATCTGCCTTCCTGTCCCTACTGATTTGCCTGTTGTGGACACTCCCAAGACTGAAACTGCACACTGATATCTTTTTGTGCCCAGCTTATCTCACAGAGCATCCTGTCTTCACAACAATTCTTGTTTTCTTATTGCTGTCCTGGCCCTTCTAGAACAAGTGAGCTTCCAGGCCAGCAGCAAGCAGCCCATTTCAGTGGCTTCTGTAGGTTCAACTCATTGTCCTGCTTACCTAAGATGGGACAGATGTATTCAGGATAATCTAAGAGGGGTGGTGGCTGTGGGTAGCCTCCCTGTGCTAGTGACTATGGAAATGGGACAAGGTGTTTGGAGGCTGTGCTCAGATTTCACTCACTTTCGTTTTTACCCAATCCTGGATTTTAACAGTTTTCAGAATGTTCAGATCAGCTGAATATGAAATGACCTCAGAGATTTCACCAGGATGCCCTAAGCATTCCATATTCATCTACATGATACTAAATATCTCAACAATTATCTCATATTGTTTTTCAAATATAAGGCTTCGGTATCAAGTTAAAAATGGCCTTGTTTTGTTCCGCACGAGTGTCCAGCAGGCTGTCTAGAGTCACGTGTAGAAAAGCTGGATAATTTATTAAAAAGAGGCCATGAATTTGAAAGAGAGAAAGGGGAAGTATATGGGGGTGCCTGGGGAGAGAAAGGTGTAGTTATATTATAATCTCAAAAAATGAAAGATAAAGAAAGCTGGAGAGCCCTGCCATTTTTGGTGCCAGCACTGGTGGTGTCATTACATGACAGCCCACATCATGAAATGAGAAACTGCCAAGAAATCTGTTACAAGTAAATCAAATATAAACTTGTGACTGCTGTAGGCAACCAGTAAACAACTTGGACTTCTAATTCCAAATGAATGACAATCAATTGCATCACCAGGTACAAATCGCCATATCAAATCCTGTGTTCACAGTTAACAGTACTTGGAAAACACGCTTCTGATTGAGATTAAATTGCTGGGAAGTGTAAAATTTGAAAGAAAAGCCCCATATTCATGGCGTTCTTAGCACTCAATGAGACTTTCTTGTTCTAGACAATTTAAATTTGGCAGTTATTGCCAAGGCTTTGGAAATTAGAGTGCTCCAGCAAAGAGATCCCTAGGTAATTATGATGTGGACATTCATTTTATGACGAGAAGTGAGATAGCTTACCATAGAAGAATGAGGAAGAGGGATTGGAAGAGCATCTTGCTCTGGGGACACTGTGTTCAGGAACTATTCTTGCATGCAATGATTAGCATCTTCTACTGGTTTTGTTTAAAGATTTCTTTTTATTTTATGCATGTGAGTGTCCTCATGTTTCTATGTGTATCACATGTCCACAGAGACCAGAAAAGGGTGTCAGTTCCTCTGGAACTAGGGTTATAGACAGTCACACGTCCCCAGGCTTGCTGGGAACAAAACCTAGGTCTTCTGCAAGAGCAGCAAGTGCTCTTAACTGCTGAGCCAGCTCAACAGCCGCCACATTTTCTATTGATTTTAAAGTTCATAGCATTGTATTTATGTATGGCTACAGGTAAATATGGCTGTAGGCAAATGTGGCTACAGGTAAATATGGCTGTAGGCAAATGTGGCTACAGGTAAATATGGCTGTAGGCAAATGTAGCTGTAGGCAACTGCCTTTTGGCAAGGACATGGTCTTCATAGAGGCAGTTGCTACCTACACGGCATGAACAAAGCACATCTTTCTTATTCTCTGTCTCCCTGGTGATGTGATCAAGAAGTTTAGTTAATTATTTTAAAAATCCTGGGTTCCTGAAACTAGACTTGGTGGTGTCTCCCCAAGCTAAAAAGATTCCTTTTTCTTTCTGTGCTCTTCCATGTTTAAATTAATATCATTTAGGATTGATCAAATCTAAATCTGTAGTATTTTACATCATAGTGTATGTCAAGTAATCTTTTCATTCAGTTTTCTTCCTGATATAATTTTTCCAAAACAAATGAACAGAATTTTAGGTCAGCTAGAGATCATAGATTTTGACACAAGTTATTTAGCAGAAGATAAAGATATCTATGTTTTATTAACTTTTAAATGTGTTTTATTTATAATTGATAAAAACACTATATCAAGCATCATTGTTGAGGTAAACATGCCACCCAAACTTTCATAAATAAACATTTTTCCTATCTACTTGAGTGAACTAATCTAGATAGCTGACAACGGTACCATCAAAGAATGTGAAGTGGTAAACAGAAGCAACCATGGAAAAATACAGGAAAGGCTTACATTTCAACCTTGAATGTGAATGCTTACAGATTAATTTCTTCCTATAAAGAGACGCTTTCAAGAGTCATGATTTTCTAGTTTATCTTTCCAGAATATGTCTATTATTTTCAGTAACATGACATAAAACTGATCAGTGGTCACTGAGGCAGTCTATGTTACAGCTTGTCTAGGAGAACGAGGGAGTTGGTTTTTATCCTGCTTTTCAAACAGGTTGGCCCTTTGCTTCTGGATGCTGATCTGGATGCTTATTGTTAATCCTACTCACCTTTGGAAAAGCTCAAATTTGTGGCCTCTTACCTGTCATCTGAGAAGCCAAATATTCACAAATAATGTATGCAAAAGTATCTATATGCAAATAAAGCTACTGTATGCTAATGTGGTGTAGGCAAATAAAGTGGCTTATACAAATATAGCTGTAGGCAAATGTGGCTACAGGTAAATATGGCTGTAGGCAAATGTGGCTGTAGGCAACTACCTTTTTTCAGTCTATTGATTCACTGAATGTTTGAACCAAGACCTCAAAGACTGAAGTCAGTTCTGGCATCTCTGTTTCTGTGAGGGAGCGTTGAATATCTGTATGTGATGAAATTGTCTTAGCAAGCCTTCCTGTGCTGTGTGCATCTTAACATTTGATTCACTTGCTTCTGTTTTCATCAACAGCAGTCTTGAAGGAGCTTCTGTACTGAAGGAGTACTGTAATGGTTACATACTTATGGACTAGAACATCACAAAGTGTCAAGAAGAAGCTGAAAGCTGTCACACTGGCAGTGGAGAGACCAGGACTGTTCACTGACTGCACATAAGAACAGTCATTGATAAATGCTGCTCTCTCCTGCTACGTATTTCATCTGATCTCTAATAATTCACTGAAAAAAAACGTTTCTCTTTCAGTTTTTCCTGAGCAACTCTGAGGAGACAACCCTTCCAACTGCCAATGCATCAAATGCAAATGTTTCTGTCCCGGATAACCAGGCAGCAATTCTTCATGCACGCAACTTGTTTTTCCTCCCGGTAAGAAAGTTGAACCCAATGGTGCTATGCTGTTTGCCTGTGACATCAGCCTAAGAGATGCAAGGTCGTTGACCTCAGCCAACACCTCATTTAGTCTTTCATCCCAATCATGAGTCCTTGGTAAGCAAGGAGCCCTACACTGGCATGTCCCACCTATACACAAACCACATGAGGGACTCTGGAGGTCAAAAGGTCAGAAGATCTGGAAAGTACCATGGTTTCTGCCTTAGCAGATTTACCTATGGGAGAATCGGGGAAACTCATTGGGCATGTTTGCAAGACCACGTATCTCTAAACCCATAGTATAGGAAGTCTAAGAATTAAGAAAATGAGGAAGGTCTGGGGAAGAAGGTGCCAGTTACTATTGGCCAGGATATAATTTTTCTTAACAATAACTTTAATAATTATAAAAGCTGCAGTAATAACAAAAGAATTTGTCATGATTATTTATTTATTTATTTACTTACTTATTTATGATTTTTAGAGGCAGGGTTTTTCTGTGTAGCCCTGGCTGTCCTGGAACTCAGAAATCCACCTGCCTCTGCCTCCCAAGTGCTGGGTTAAAGGCATGTGGCATACCACCCTGAACACACCCAATCTCATCTAATATTTAGTACTTTAAGTACAAAAACACATGAATTCCTTACACTGAAAGCTTCAGTTTGTAAGTTAATTTTAAAGATTGAATAGTTTGCCCACAAAGACTTTTGGTCCAAGTGTTTACATAATAATAGAGAAAAACTAAAAATGGGGGAAAAAACAATATTTTAAAATTCATTTCATTATAACCACACAATAGAATTAAACTCAGCCTTTAAATGAGATATTTAAAAAAAAAAATTCAGCGAGGCTTGAGGGATGGCTCAGTGGTTAAGAGCACTGACTGCTTTTCCAGAGGTCCTGAGTTCTATTCCCAGCAACCATACAGTGGCTCGAGGCCATCTATAATGGAACCCAATGCCCTCTTCTGGTGTGTCTGAGGTACTCACATATATAAAATAAATAAATCTTTTTAAAAATCTAGTTTAAAAAATTCAGTAACATACATTCATAGTAAATTACTAAAAAGTATTATTTAAAGTTATCTCAAGACCGGGCAGTGGTGGCGCACGCCTTTAATCCCAACACTTGGGAGGCAGAGGCAGGTGAATTTCTGAGTTCGAGGCCAGCCTGGTCTACAGAGTGAGTTCCAGGACAACCAGGGCTACACAGAGAAACCATGTCTCAAAAAACAAAACAAAACAAAAAAAAGTTATCTCAAGAAATATGAGCACAGTTTCTTAAAATAATACCTGTAGTAAATTATGTAGGAAGCACAGAAAGCCACATAGTTGATTGTTAGTATTAGATGACTGTGGGCACTTGGGACTCTTAGGCACTCTTATTTTTGTATGTGTTGTTTTGTATACTTGTAATTTTAATATCACATGTTTCTGGCTGATAACTTTCATAAAACAACAATAAACCCCTTTTAAAATTACCACTTATGAAGGCGACAGTCTTTTTTTTTTTTCTTGGTTTTTTTAAGACAGAGTTTCTCTGTGTAGCCCTGGCTGTCCTGGAACTCACTCTGTAGACCAGGCTGGCCTCAAACTCAGAAATCTGCCTGCCTCTGCCTCCCAAGTGCTGGGATTAAAGGCGTGTGCCACCAATGCCCAGCTTGAAGGCCGCCAATCTTAACTTTAGTACCTCTATAACAAAAACATAAATTTTATGTAGCATCTAACCAGGCACTGTTTTGAACTGTCTGTGTTGTTGTATACCGTCTCCATGGAAATTCTCTGTGTGCTGTATATAATCACCACAGATATCCTCTGTGTGTTGTATATAATCTCCCTGAGAGAGTTCTCTGTGTTGTTGCATTTACTCTCCCTGTGAGTTCTCTGACGTAGTCGACCTTATTTCCAGCACTCCTTTGAGTGGCAGAAGGAAGATGTAGGACTTCCTTCCTTGTTGAAATGAGCTCTTTAAGAATCAGATAGGCCAGAAACCCCAGGTAGGCACCCCCACCAGATTCAGCTTTTGGGGCAGCCTCCTGGCTCTGAAGAGCAGCTTGGGGTCCCTGTCTTACCTGAGCAAGAAACCATGAAGCAACAAGTCAGCACCTCATGGACTCTTCTATAAAGACCTGATTTTCATTTTGCTTTGTTCATTTGATTTCTAATCCATTATGCTTTCACACTTTTGGGAAAAATACAAAGGTGGATTACCAAAACTAAAAAAAAGAATCTGCTAAAAACAAGCATGCATGCGAGCCCGTATTCTGTTAGTTTCAAATGAAACAAAATTAATTCTACCGGATTGCTATCAACAGTTTGTTCAGGTCTCCTGGGACTCACAACAGTATTATTACCCTGCCAAGGGGCTAGCCTAGGCAAGAAATGCAAAAGCGTATTGTATCCATGAGTCCTCAGAAAGCCCCTAAGGTTTACCTGACTACCTACCTAGGATGTAGTCAGGGCTGATTTCTCTGTAAGGAGAGGACAACTTTGCTACTTATGTGTTCGTGTTTCTCCTTTGTCTTTTCTCCACGCTGGCCTGAAGAAGCCTATCATGGCCCTCTGTCTTTTTCTGTGGTAGTCAGAGCAATGGAGACCCAACATAGAGTCATCACCAATGAGTACTTACAACATCCCTGGTCTCACAAGGTGCTGCCATCATAGGTGGAGAGTGACTGTCTGGCACCCATGCAAGGAAAACTGTCACTTCTGCTAGAGTGACCCAATTGTATCATTGGGTTGGAATTTCTGTCTCCTTTGAAAACAGGAATGTGAGATGCAAGTTCTCTGCAGCAAAGCATTTGCCCTGTGCCTGCACATTGCCTCCACACAATTGAGCACGCCTGTTACAAAGCAGAACCTTGTTCTATGGCCACTATGAATTTTTTTTCTTCTGTGAGAACAGGACTCATGAGTTAATATCAGTAACCTTCCATGTAGCCTCATGGGGATGGTCTAGCTAAGGCATGAGTTCACAAGTGACGCATCACTATGATGAACCAGTCTAGTCCACTGAGTTAAGATGCTCGCCCTTTCTGCCATGCTTTTTCCACCCTATGAATGCTGGAATAGAAATCTAGCACCAGGTTCTTAGAATCTCTATGAGGCAGCAACAGAAAACACACAGAAACATTGATTTCTTGCCTTAATAAGTCTGTCTTGGCTATAGAGCTTAGATTCTGGGCTTCCCACATCTGTTCTTTGTAGACATCTGTAAGAATGGTATCGTGACCTTCAGTGTACAGTGAAGATGCTGACATCACTAGCCAAAAGTCACTGCATTGATAGTGAGTGATGAAGGTAGGGCTGTATCCGGGGCTCTCCAGTGCCTGCTACATATGATAGACAAAAAGGAGATGGTCAAGGAAGTGGGCAGGCCTACCATTTCCTGTAGACTGAGATGCAGTGTGCCAGTGTCCTGCACCCCACATTTCTCATGAAGCAAACATACTCAGGCACAAAAATATAAAATCAGAAGGTGGAGATGTGCACCTGCCTCTTCAGTCAGCTTTCATCTTGGCCATGCTTGTTGGATGGTGTGCCCAAATTGAACTGGTTAGGGTTTCCTAGCAATCTTAAAGGATCCTTAGTAATCCTAAGGCTTATCTTTCCATCCTATTTTCCTGTCCCAGTACTTCATATACAGCTGCATCCTGGGCTTGATCTCCTGCTCTGTTTTCCTGAGGGTGAACTATGAGTTGAAAATGTTAATCATGATGGTGGCACTCGTGGGCTACAACATCATTCTGCTCCACACCCATGCCCATGTCCTGGATGCATACAGCCAGGTCCTGTTTCAGAGGTGAGTGGACCCCTTCTTTGTCTGGTTATCCTTACCTCATTGATGTCAGTTTTGAGCCTGTCAGTGAAAATTATCAAAGTTTCTGCTATTGGTAATCAAGGTGAAAGTCTCTTTGAAATGATGGCTCAAGAAGGTGAGATGAATTTCTGAGTTCAAGTCCAGTCTACAGAGTGAATTGCAGGGCAGCCAGGGCTATGTAGAGAAACCCTGTCTCGAAAAAACAAACAAACAAAAACAAAAACAAAAGTAAAACAAGAACAAAAAAAAAAAAAAAGGGTGAGATAAGTTTTCATTGTTGATGACATAGACTATGCCTTGAGAAATGCATGTAGAGAGTATGGCATACTTTAGGGAGAAGATTTGTATAATATGAAACTTCCTTCCTTGTCCATCCATCCTGTCCTGCCTCCTTCCCCTTCTGTCCAGCCTGGACTTGAGCTCCTAAGCTAAAATGATGCTCACACTTCAGATATTCCAGTGGCTAGACAGCAGAACTGATACGTAGCATCGTGCCCAGCTTAGCAGAACTCTTGAAGACCCTGCCTTGGCCCTACTAACATTTTGTCCTGAGCCATTCTCTGCTACAGGGTTGTACCATATATGTATATGGTGGGGAGTCTACAGACATTTCAGTGTCTCTATCTCTCTGCACACCAGTCACAATTATTCCATAGCAGCTCATAGCCACCAAATGTGTATCCAGAAATCACCAGATTTCCCCAGAAGAGAGATCTGAAGGCAAAATGTCATCTAGTTCAGAAGAAAAAGTACCAAAGAAAATAAGTAGTTATTTTCACAAGTTATAGTGTAAAGATTCTTTGTAGAATTCCCCTAAATACCACTGTGTAGAGGGAAAAGGTCAAACCTAGAGATGTTTTTGGCTCTATGAAAAATATGACTCCCAAGACAAATACAATCCTGTTGACTTTTCCAGCCTCAGGATCAGATGCAGAAAAATATCTGATCAGAATGATATCATCACTGTTATCATACACAAGCATCTACTGGTTGATAAAGTCGTGTTTGGAAAAGTCTTCTGTTATCAAATTGCTTCCAGAAGCTTCTAAACTCGAAAGAGACCATTTTAATGATCATATTATCCATTTCACATCTCATTAGCAAGTAGTTCCCATCTAGCACTGGTTTATATACATATCAGGGATTTTCTAAGAATTCTTTGCCTTGCTTTTCTCCATATCATTTCCCTATTTTTTCAGGTCTGGAAGGTCTACACCAGGCCTTGTACATTCCTGGCAAGTGCTCTATCACTGATCTATATATTTCCCATTCTTTCTATCCTGTCCATTTTTTAATATTGAGAGTCTTCAAATACATGCATAAAAATGTTGATCCAGAAAGATGTTCTGTTGATAATGTGTAGCCACTTCTCCACATGCACAGTGTGGCCACCTCACTAGACTTTTCTTAACAATGCAAATGCTTTAGGAATGTGGCAACAGCCGTCCTCATCACCTAATTTAATTCTCACCCTTCTCCATGCTATGAAACCTGATAATCTGTAATCAAGCTGAGGGCATAAAGTTGCAGAAATGCATAACTGTATTAACAGAATGTTATTATTCCTTAGCCAAGATGAGAATGAAACCAGAAGTTAATTTTCCTATAAATTCTTAAAATCCCCAGTGAAGCATGCTTTATTATATCTCTACCATATGCAGTGAGCCTGCATTTCTTTCCTAAATAAATGCAGCATTGCTGATTTTGGCATACAGCTGATGGGCCTATTAAATTTTCCTCTATTAAATTTAAAGTGCTGAGATACATTATACATTTGAAGCAAAAGAGGAAATCAGATTATAAAGCTTTTGATGGGGACATTATTGTTCCTGGGTATGGAATAAGCCCATGAAGAGATACAATCTCCAAGAGGCCCCAGCAGTGACACAGTGGTTGCTAGGTACTTGTGCTAAGTCTTTGCCCTACTTAAGACTTGATTTGGAATTCCAGTTACTTCACTCCTACAGGAATGACTGCTGAATGCCAGCATCCTCTTCAGGGGCTTTGTCCACTGCTCAGCTCAGAACCTCCTTCAGAAAGAGCTGGCCCTTCTTCAGCAGATAACTGTAAGATCTGAGGTACCTACTTCACCCCCAAATACATTGCTCTGCTGAAAGAAAAGTTTTAGAAACATAGGACAGAAGAGCACATTGCCACCAGATTAACAATGTCCTTTAATACCAGCCTGAGAGGCACCCAAATGAAAAGCCATAAGAGTAGTTCAGTGTCATTCCAACATCTCTAACTTACCACAACATTCATGCTTCTCTGTATCCTGAGCTTCCAAAGCTTTGTCTGGGTGGTAAAGATTTCCTCACACTTTGCCTAGTTTATAGACTATATCTATCCTATCCTATCCTATCCTATCCTATAGGATAGGATAGGATAGGATAGGATAGGATAGGATAGGATAGGATAGGATAGGATAGGATAGGATAGGATAGGATAGGATAGGGCAGTACAGGATAGTTATTGATGCTGATGTAAGAGGGAGACATGTTTGCAAGTATGCTGTCTAGTCCTGCCGCCTGGAGAGTGAGCTTCTTCACATCCCAGCACATGAATGGCCTTCCAGGAGGGAGCTGCTCGGAGATGAGCAGCCAAGGCAGGCCTTCTGCTGGAGCCAGTGTGCCGCTGCAGTCCACATGGCTGTATCCCTTTCTAATCCTGTCCTAGGCATCGTACCCTCGACCCATCCTCATTCCAGATTTGCTTGCACACACTGGCTTGATACCATAGCTTGGCTATGAGGTTCAGCATCCCTCCCCTCCAGCAAGGCTTCTGGGCATGCTTTTCACTGTTCTTGAGTGTTTTCATGGGTCTCACTCCCATTCCAGCCTTCACTCTGAAGGTATGCCAAGATACACAGTAACTTCTGACATGTCTCCATCCTGGAATAAAGGTTGATATTTCCATCCTAAATAAACTAGGTATAGACTTTGATTTCTTTGATCTCATACACACCACACACACACACACACACACACACAGAGACAGAGAGAGACACACACAGAGACACACACACAGAAAGAGAGAAAGAGAGAGAGAGAGAGAGAGAGAGAGAGAGAGAGAGAGAGAGAGAGCTTTGTGGGCTTTAATTCTCTCAAATCAAGCAAAAGAGACCCAGGAACCCTGCTGTGCCTACAACAGTGCCTGACATGTTCTTGGTGATAAGTAAATGAAATACAATCAGGATGCGTTCTGAACAATATGGAGCCTGCAAACACTGGTAATAATGAAGACTCCCCCTCAGCTACCTCCTGCCTCTGCAGCACCTCAAGGTCAGGTCACTCAAAAGAGAGTATGGAGAAAGGCCATCTCTATTTAAAGACATTGCCAACAAATGAATGCAGTTTTCATGGTGTGTGGATAACCAGCATGGTTCCTCATGGGTTAGTGGGTAGCCTTTCCTAAGCCAGAATTGACCCTGATCATGAAAAATACAATACAAAGCCAAGTTCTGTACAAGACAGCCCAAATCGATGGAATCTTCTCCCTCTTCTTCTGAGTTCTCTTTTTCCAAGAAAACTACCAAAGAAGCCAGACGTCTGCAAGAGAGAAGCTTCAGATCATTGAATAATTCATAAAATGACATCAAAGGTGTCATTACCAATTCATGAATGCAGCGAGATCTCTCAGAAGGAAAGTAAGACTGCATGGGGTGAGAGCGCCTTTAACAATCCATTGTGGCAGATCACTGTCCTCCCTGCACGGGCAACATGTGCTCCTTCTGTATCACCTCATGGTGAATGATGTGTTTGGAAGGTGCAGAAGGAGTTGTTCCCACATCTCTGAGCTTATTCAACAGCCCTACATGCTGTCATGTACATGCTACATGCTGTCAACAGCCCTACATGTGAGGATGTGGCCATACCAGTCCCTAACAAGAACCTGGGCACTTTCTCCCACAGTTCTTAGCCAATGTTGCTGGGCCACTAAGCATTCATTCTTCAAGATGATGTGAAGGGCAGTGACAGCTGAGGGAAGTGCTTTTGCCTCTGTACTTTCCATAATGCAGGATGACTGCAGAATCTACAAAGTACCATCACGTATCCTAGGAGTATCTTCTCTTGAAGATTGACATGCCTCAAGATGCAAGAGTTATCATTTCATGTGATGTGTGCCAGGCATAAGGTAACCCCTCTGGAAGGCCAGATGTGTCTCTTTATTTTTGGAGATGCATGAAAGATGAGGAGTTCCAAGAGAGGAGCCATGAGAGAGTTCTATAGACTCAGCCACTGTGGTGAACAGAGTGGAATAAAATAAATGTTTTGAGGGTGGCACAGCACATGAATGCGTAATCAGCAGACACATCCAGAGCTTAGCATCTTCTGTAAGTTTGGACTGTTATCTCCAGTAAGTTCACATTCCCAACTTCAGCATCAGCTCCTTCTCTCAGATACTGGTGTAGGTCCTCAAAGCAGCAAACATCACTAAGAGGCAAGAGTTCAGACCCTCCAGATGGAATGTCTCTGTTTCCCTCATCTTTCCTACATCTCTTGAGAACCTCAATGTCTACAATCTGTCAAACTGTGATGTTTTGTTCACCTTGTAATCAGGGAATGCTGAACTAGTTAGCAGTTGAGAGAAAGAATTGAGGACTTCATTGTGTAAAAGAAGAGCAGAGAGACCCACACATCTGCCCCCTCGTTAGATAGTGGTGGGTATTCAAAACACCTACAACCTATTTAAGGTCATCTTTCTTTTCATTAGAATGTATTCTAATTATCCATTCTCTCACAGTATGTCCAAGTTAATTTTGCAATTGTTTTAAACTGCTTTGAGATTTGATATCTCAATCTCCCCAGTCTTGCCAATCTCTCTGTCTTCTTCCAAAGGTAAGGAGCATACCCTGTGCTGTCTCATGCCTTCCATCATCAGTGTAGGGAAGAAAGCCTAGCTGTCCAAGCTCTGTCACACCTTCCTTCTGAAGGTGTAAGGATGAAGCCATCTTTATCCACCTGAAGCAGAGTATATCTTGGTTTTAACTGACCTGGGGGAAAACATATTTGTAAGCTTGTTTTGTTTGAGTGAAGGATAGGGGACCAAGCCTGTTTCCACAGATTCTACAGAATAGAATTTTGAGGGTCCACTCTTCAGATTGGATGCTGAGTCTGTACACAGCCCATGGCATCAGGTCCCATTGCATGCATCTGCCTTCTACTCAGATCCAGTCTCTATACAGAGAACCCAGAACTGCACTAATTGGGGTGCATCATGATCTCCAGAGCTGTGCACTGCCAGCGCCTCTCCAGCCAAGGCTTATCCCTTCTGACCTGTAGCCACCTTCGTGTCACTCTCCATACTTGCCTTATTACCTCGGTCCGGTTATCTATGGTATAATATTTTGTCACTCTGAAAGGTTCTCAAGTCTTGAGCCACCTGTCCCCTGGATAACATAAGGACTGTGACTTGGCACCCCTTATAGGGAATGCTGCAGCCCTACATGAACTGTTGTCATTAAGCCTCCTACTAGCCATTAGTAGGCCTAGATAAAGTCACTGGGGACTCAGGATGAGAAGTAGCATCCAAAAAAGGCAGTCATGGTCATACATAGCCAATACACTCCCTCCCTGAGACAACTGGCCAGCACTGTGAAGGACTACCATATCCATCCCTCACATCCAGATGACATGAAGTGGCTCCAACAGGGCATGCATGGGCTGTCTCTTTTTTCATTTGAGTCCAGCATGTTTTCTAGACTGTTCTTTAACATTTGGTTCTGGGTAGTGTTGACTTCTGACCCCCATCATTTGCTTCATGGCCTGTTCTGAGCAAGGGGCAGTGTACAGATTCACCCTCATGACATCAATGTGAAAAGCTTTTATTTTTGCCTAATTTGGCATTAAAGGTTCCTGGGGACTCAAATGCCTTTTGTAACCAAAGCCAGATAGATTATGTCCTAATGCAATAGTATAGGAAAGAGAAAGCCAATAGACTAAATGCCAAATGATAAGTCAGCTGGGAACCCTGAATGCTGGGTGGGTAGGTGATGGGCAGAGGCATTATCTCTTTGCTGCTGCTGCTTCGTGTGTGTGTGTGTGTGTGTGTGTGTGTGTTGACCTGAGTGTGTGTTATTGGACAGAAATGTAGGACCTTGCAGTTACTAAACTCTCTACTGCTAAGCTACACCTCTGGTCCACTGGCCTCTTCTTTATGAGCCACAGGCTCCTGATCAAGGCCCTAAGGAGAAGACCTCTGAGTTATACAAGACACCAGTGACCTGAGAATACATTATCTCAGCTTGTATGTAGTTCATAGCACAACAGAAGTTGGGTTCCTTAGAGGTATTTTTTTAAATAGATTATGTCATCTAAGAAAAACATTTTAAAATGACACATTATTTATTTATTCTTATGTTTATGAGTAGTTCACTTGCATATGTATATGTTTCATTTATGTACCTAGTACCTGTGGAGGCTAGAAGAGGGTGTCAGAAAGATCCTCATGAGCTGCTGTGTGAGTGCCAGGAACTATACCTAGGTCCTTTGCCAGAGCAGTACATGCTCTGGACTGCTGAGCCATTTCTCTGGCCCTCCAGATATGAAGTTTTTAGAAGTAATGATGTTGAGTAGTTTTTCAGTGAAACCTTTCCCTGCCTGCTGTGCCTGAGCCAGGCTCCTGATGTCCCTAACATTCAAAGGTCACAAAGACCAACCTGAGACAGTGGCTCTGATGTTGTGTCTCAGATGAATGAAAATCAAAGACTAGAACTCTTCTGCAGTGGGAGCAACCTTTATTAAGTAGAATTATAGAAAAAAGAGAAATTGAGGAGACTTGAGAAATCAAGGGAAAGAGAGATGAACTTCGCAGAGTGCCAGGGTTTCCAAGAGAGGAAAAGCCATTGAACTCCTTGATCCGTGCATTTGATACCCACCCACGTAGGCATGGCTAAAACTCATGTCTATCCACCTCTGAGTTGTACATTATTAATGGTTTCCTTGACTGTCAAGGAAACCTTGACAGTCATGTGACCTTCCAGTCATGTGACCAGTGTCACTGCTCTCCAAACTTACGGGTGTCTCAAGTGCTGCCTGATGTCCCAGCTCCCTTTGTTCTCATACATACATGATTAACTCGTTGCTGTGCCATGTCAGAGAGTTAACACCAAGATGTAGCCAAAGTATTTCCTGGTTGCCTCAGATCCTTATCTTATAGGGTGGCCTCATAGGCAGAAGTTTCTGGCTAGAACCAGCTTTACAGTTTAGTCTGTTACATTTAGTTGCATTAGAAGCTAGAATATAAAGACAGGAATGTCTTACATATGCCATCGAGGATATTGGGTGGGAGTGCTTAGTCAGCTGTGGTCACACACCCGCAGCCAAGTCCCTCCTATCAGCTTCCAGCCCTTGTCATATTAACCCTTAATCTTCCCTGTAAACCCAACTTCTCTTTTCAGTACAACATCTAGGTGCAGCTTCGGTCTTCAGCAAGGGCACTTTTCTCTGAATCCGCAGGCAGCATCTCCTGATCTGTGAGATAATGTGGGTGTCCATATACCCAGATGACTTTTTCTCCCCAGAGTAATGAGAGTGTCCTATGTAACTCATCAGAGCCATTTACCTTCAGGATAGAGACTGGTTCAAAAAGGAATTCATCCATCTCTCTCACCCCACTTATCAAGGCATTTTTTTCATTTGGATTCCTGAGGGTTACAATGATTGCTAATTAGCAGCTTCAAGCAGATGGTCATATAGCTGCATATTAGTGTATGACTTCAGGCATGTGTGGGCCCAAGTCCCCAGAGTCTACTTATGGGTAGAAAGAAAGCACACATCACCATTAGAAATTAGAAATTTCCATTAGAAATCACTGTTAGAGATGTTTCCAGTTACACTGACTATATCTTCTGGCTTCACAATTCAGTAATGTTGCTACTTGACACCCTACCACCAAACTAGAAGAGATCAAAAAGGCTTTATCTTCATGATGTGTGTGTGTGTGTGAGAGAGAGAGAGAGAGAGAGAGAGAGAGAGAGAGAGAGAGAGAGAAGGAGACAGAGACAGAGAGACATGGAACAGAGAGAAACAAAGGAGTTGAAAGAGTTTGAACTATCATTTTATGTAAATAGCCGAACCCATTCAATGATTCAAAATTATGACACCACCCCCATAGAAGTACATTAAAATTTTAATTTCAAGGACCTCATAATTTGAGCTTATGAAAAAAATAGGACATCCAAAGATAAAATTAAATTAAAATGAGATCAAACAAGAGGAAGGTGGCTTGTAGCCCAGAATGACTGTAGTCCTCTAAGATCACATGTGAAGAGACAGACACACAAGTGCTTGAAGTCACCCAGTGATGATGAAGTCAGACCCCAGAGTGACAACATACATCATCAAGTCAGAGAACACCAAAGGTGGCCAGCAAGCTGCCGGAAGTTGGAAAGAGATGAAGGAGAGCCTTGGCTTCAGAGGAGTAAGGCTCCAATGTCAGCTTGGCTTCATATTGAAAGCCTTCAAAACTCTGCAAGAATGAATTTCTGTGGTTTGGAGTTGCTTGGTTTGCGCCTGTGCTGCAGCTGTAGCAGGAAGAGTGTGTGAAACAGAAGACTGGACTATGGGGAGTATATCTGGGACTTTATTTTTTTCTACACCCATCCACACACTCTTGAAGAGTGAAGTAACCCAAGAATGGATCTCTATGTGATTTCAGATCTCACCAGTCACAACATCATTTTGTCTGTGGAGGTTCCCTCATGAGGAGAGCCAACAGTTACCACTGGCAGTCCTTTTTGCTTACTCAATAAAAGATATTTTCGGGAGAACATTTTGAGAAAATTCAGTTCTTCCTGAATAGATGGGGAATTTCACAGCAGAAAAGGACTTCCACATACGGGTACACAATGTTCTCCAGGCTCTCTGGGTACTGCTTTTGTAGGTTTATTGGGGTCTGTAGTTTGTCACCTCCAAGATCAACAAGGAGAGCCTTCCTTTGGTTTCTTTCCAGATATCTCACTCCCAGTTCACTGCTGACTTTAGTCATTTGGAAGATATGAAAGACAGGAAGGACCATGGTGTCAACCCTTTCCACTGCGACCTCATTCATGAAGCATTAGTGTGAGGCATCCCCAGAATGGCATGCCCAGTGGCTTGATTATGTGCACTTTCTAAGTGTTAAATAGAAACCTAACCAGGTTCTGAATCCATAAGAGGACCCTGTCTCTGACTCCTTGTCTCTATGTATTTGAGACTGCTGGTCTCTTACCTAGACATCAAAAGGGAATTGACTCTGTTTCGTGTCACTGAAAAACTACCACAAAATTCTGACCTGTATGCTTAACTTTTTATTCTTAGTTTATTGATGCTCAAGAAGAGGTCATTTCTGTCTCTGTCCCTGGCTTACAAAGCTAGGTAACAGGTGCAGGCCGAAGTTCAACCTGCACCTTCCAAGGATGGTGGCTGTGCTATGCTGCTCTCTCTAACCACCCATCATAGTGTCTGTATGCTTAACATAGAGAAAGGAAATGAGTTTAAAATTCTCTGATGTCACTGTTGTTATTAGGTTTCCACACCCATTTAAACTGTGCCATTAGACACATTTGCCTGAAGCCAAGAAGGACTCCATGTCATAAAAGTCAGTGCTGATGAAATAGAAAAGCAACCCTACACCCATCTAGTAATTCTGGGAGAAATAGAGATCTCCTCATGATAGATGAGCTCAGCCTCTTAACACGGTCAGCAGGTGTGATCCAAAGGGAAGAAGAGCAACACAGGTGTGAGCTAGAGGGAAGAGCTCAAATGCATACCTGCAGGTGTGATCCACAAGGAAGAGCACAAATGCACACCTGCAGGTGTGAGCCATGGGGAAGAGCACAAATGCACACCCATAGCTGTGAGCCAGAATGAAGAGCTCAAATGCATACCTGCAGGTGTGAGCCAGAGGGAAGAGCACAAATGCACACCTGCAGGTGTGAGCCAGGGGGAAGAGCACAAATGCACACCTGCAGGTGTGAGCCAGGGGGAAGAGCACAAATGCACACCTGCAGGTGTGAGCCAGGGGGAAGAGCACAAATGCACACCCATAGCTGTGAGACAGAGGGAAGAGCACAAATGCACACCTGCAGGTGTGAGCCGGGGGGAAGAGCACAAATGCACACCTGTCCTTCTGTAGAGTTCTGAGGCTCCAGAGCGACTGAAATCTACCCTTCCTTACCTTTCACACTTTCCTTTCTGTGAAATTTACTGATCTCCTTTTTATTTTTTTTTTTTCAATTTTCCAGCCATTTCATTCTACTGTCACCATACACTTAATACTGAAATCACACTTAATACTGAAATCACCAGGGCCATTTGGGGAGAGTGTGCTGAGGGTCGGTGTATCTGCTGGGTGTATAAATAGCTGATATCACCCTGTACTTAGTACTGAAATCACCATTTGCCATAAGAGTGCTATGGTCCAGTCTATGTACCAGACGTATAAAATCTGATGTATTATCCAGAATGGCCCAGGTTGGCATGTACATCCCCTTTCACAGATGAGGGCCGTGATATTGGAAAGGGCTTCTCCAAAGTCCCTTAGCTCAGAGGACAAGTCCAGGCACCCTTACTTCAGAGCCCATTGAGCTACATCAAATCTTAGTATTTCGCTTGCCCTTGAACCTTCAGTGGGGAAAATGGAAATTCACAAAGTAAGATAAATAATGGAGAAAGTGATTGCCTACCACCATGTTGTTCATGGGACAGTGTCTGAGAAAATTACCCAGTGTTTTTCAGAACTTCCTTGTGCTCGAATGTGGGATCATTGCTTGCCAGAAAATGTAGAACACTGCCAGGGATTGTAACAGAGGCCTTCTTGCATTAATGCTGATGTGCTGAGTCATTGCCATGTCTGATGCAGTAAGAAGGGAAGGCTCAGCCCTGCTCACCAGCAGATAGACCGTGCTCCCCTGAATCTGAGGGCAGATTAGCTGTGAATGGGATTCCTGCCTCGTGATATAGGATTACATAATGTATTAATGATATACATCAGATAGAGAGAGTGTTGTATGAAACTACACCTGTCACAACTGGGAAACTCCTGTAGAAACTAACTTCCTTATTTCATTTTTATGCCACATACAGTCAATAATTTTAAAAATTACTTTCTCATTCTGAGAGCAATAATGAAAACACCAAAGAAACCATATATCCAATTATCCGTCTCAATCCCAGAGGCCTTAATAGAATGGGATTCTGCAAGTCTCTCCTGCAATATCTGTTAGAGCTCAGTGCAAAGTAAAAGTCTGTGCTAATTTGCACATATTTTTTATTTACTCTGTCCTCAATATATGGACTTAATTGTTTGTGGTTTTTATGCAAAATGGGGTTTGTGATATATTTGAAATGTGTACTTGGCTGGGATGAAATCTGGAAATGAACTGGGGATTTGGAAGTTTGTCACTACTGGGATTCTAAGTCTTGTGTGCATGTTGTGTGCTGTTGTGATCTGTCTGTCCATCTGTCTATCTGCCTGTTGGTTTGTGTTTTCAATAGACCAGGCATTTGGAAAGACCTGAAGACCATGGGCTCCGTGTCCCTCTCTATATTCTTCATCACGCTGCTTGTTCTGGGTAGACAGGTAAGAAGTTCTTCCTCTCATCTCCTGTGGTGCAGATCTGCATTGTAGCCATGTTTTTGTTTTTTTTTAAAAAAAAAAAAAGTCTAAGAATCAGAATCATCTAATCACTTATGAGAAAAGTAGGCAGCCAGGGTCTGTGCAGATAGGAAGAGAAAGGTTGCCACAGAGGCAAACTTCAGGACAAACTTTAGAACAACACCTGAACAAACTTCAGATACAGATATGAACCAATTAATTTCCTATTAAATCTTAAACTACAAATATGTTGTAGTTGGCTGGAATAATGGGGAAGGACCATGACCTGGGTCTGTCACAGTAAATAGCATACTTCTGAAAGTTGTTAATTTTGCCTCATTTGCAACCATTTCTCAAAATATGGTTCTCTGCTAAAAATTGTATTTTGTAATGCAAATGAAACTATAACTCATTTTTGGGGCTTCTGCCTGCTCCTGGTCTCCCAGGGAAGGCTGTGAATAGTGGAATTGAAGGATTACCATGCTTCTTCCTGTGCACAAAGTCAGCTACTAGTGATGATAAGACTTATCTGAAGCCAGGCAGCTCTGTCCCCAGCATCTGGTTTAAAGCATATGATATGGGCAGTGTGAAGCCAAGTGAATGATTTGGGCTAAAAGCCACCAATACTTCAGAGTGGGTGCATTATTAAATAAACACATGAACTTGTGGCAAATGCCTACAGACTTATGAATTTCAATCTGGCCTCCGGTCTTCCTGCTAGGTCACTATTAACAACTGCACAGTTGGGAAGTCTGTTTTGTTGGCTAGCATCCCACATCTGGAACACTTCCCCTACTCTGACATTGACACAGTATGAGTTGCAAGCTTCCCGGGAGCTAGCAGTGTGGCAGTACCCAGGCTAAGTTAGCCACATACACCCAAAATTCTATGTGAGCTTTTCATCTTGTCTCAGCCCCTCAGTGTCTATATTTCTCCATTCTTCATTCTCTGGCTTGCCATCATAACACCCTCTCCACTTTTTGTCTCATTCCCTTTATGCTTCTTCTGTGACTTGATCATTGGTTGCTTGTTTCTCACTACTGACAAGCTTGCTGCTCTCTTGCATACCCCCTATGCTTCCCAGGGTATCCAACAAGTTACACAGAAAAGAACTGAGCTTCCTTGTGCAATGATGCCCCCTGGTAGTCATTCTTCAGAAAATAGCAACCACCCACGAATTGTCTGCCTCTATGTGCCATGCCATTGAAGCTACGTCCAAAGTCTCTCTTGTAATAATCGCCACTCAGATCACCTTCCTTCACAGAGGAATTTAAGATGCTAAAGACGAACTGAATCCTACCCAGCCCCCATTTTTAATAGCAATAAAGATAGCCAGTATTCAAGACCACTATGTAATTGTGGTCATGGCCAATGACTGACATTTAATTAATTATAATAGATTTAAAGCAAATAAGTTAGTGTTCAATATTATGGTCGACCACTGGCATAATTGTGTTAAGGAGTCTTTGTAGGAAGCCATTTTTGCTCATTAACCTAATGATACACAATCTCCACATCTAGATACATAGACAAGGTGTTCCCAAAGGAGTAGAATGAGACTTTGTAGTCACTTATGCAGCCTTCGGCTGTGGATCACACATCTGTACAAAGCACATGGGAAACACCATGGCAAGCCAGGAGGCTTATCTTCAATCCAGAATCATCACAGGAATGTCGATTCATTACAGCAGAATCTTCTGGGATAAAAAAAAAAAAAAAAAAAAAAAAAAAAAACATGCCTACACTCATTTCCCAAATAATAAATAAGTTACAAACAGCCACCTATATTTATAGGAGGTGTCCAAGGGATGTGGCATCCATGGCCCCCGAGTGACTACTTCCCAGCTGGTTTATTACATAGATGTGTAGGCATGATTGCAAGCTACATTTATTGTGTGGTCTCCTTTCCCCATAACCATCTTCTCTTGAAGCATCTGCTTTCTGACCAAATCAGCAGCCTATAGATCATTCTAGTTGTATATGCTTAAGAAAAGCATAGACCAGGCTAAAAAAGTGTGCTTAGGAGTTAAGAATACTTGTTGGTCTCACAAGACATTCAGGTTCAGTTTCCAGCAAATATGTGGTGGCACACAGTCATCCATACCTCTGGTTCCAGGAGATCCTGTGCCCTCTTCTAGATTCCATAGACACTAGGCACACACACAGTACACATACATATATGTAGGCACATACACACACACACACACACACACACACACACACACACATACACATAAAATAAATACAACTAATAAAATTAAAGAAAACTTATCCAATATCTTGTACAGTTGCTGTATTAAAAGTCTATTTTATGAGTCTGATTTGGCCCAGTAAATGTCTTATTTAGAATATGGAAGAAGCCTATGTTTCATCTAGTTAGAACTGCAGCATGCTAAATGTCAAGTCTGTGTTCCAAGTGAGGCGCACCCCTATCATGAAGCCAGGCTGTCTCCACAATCCTACACTGAGACTGATGTCATCCTGTTGGGGTATCTGGAAACCAAAGATGGCCAAGTCATCTCAAGTCAGGCTCAGCAGTCTTGTGACCCCTGATTTCGTCTATGCAGACCAATAGGAAGCTCTATGGTTGCTTGGGGTGAATTTTGGAAATAGGCAAAGCATGAAGCTGCCTTAAGGCTATGATGAGTGTGACACTGCACTGAGGGTCACAGACACTCTTGACACACGTTCTACCTGACACAGTCTAAGAGATGATGGTCTGAGGAGCGAAAGTTTACAAAGCAAAGCTGTGGCTCCAGGTGCATGGGGTGGAACAACCACTGTTCTCCTCAGGCTGACAGACAGAGTGCTTTAGCTCTTCTCTTCAGCATTCCAATCCTTACAGTCACCTAGGCCTTATAGTCACTCTCTGCTGGATGTGTCACATGGCCATCCCCGCGGCTCCGCATCGAATCTCCCTCTTCATCCTCATGTTATCTTACACAGATAACAATCATTGGATTTAAAGTCCAACCTAACTCCAAGACAAGCTCAAGACAAGTTCATCTCCAGATCTCCATCAAATATATCAACTTATACTCTATGTTCAAGTAAGACCTTAGTAATGGCTATCAGGACCCAGGGTTTGGAACTACCTTTTGGGACACTCACTGTTCACTTCATTACAAGTGGTTCAAGATAGACACCTTTGTTTCCTTTTAAACATTTCAACATGGGTTTCTCTTATGAACACTGCTTATACATAGGAGCAAGGATCCGAGGTGGTTTTCATTGCTTGAAAAAGTAGTACAATGGAGAGATGATAGAGTTAATAGATACATAAATAGATATACATTATTGGTTGATGCTATAGTTAAATTATATAATTAACATGCAAAAAGAGCTAGAGATGAGATAGATAATGGATGGATGACTATATAGATGATAGATAGATAGATGATAGATAGATAGATAGATAGATAGATAGATAGATAGATAGATAGATAGATAGACAGATACACAGACAGACTGGTAGACTGAAGGATAATAGACCTGCTACATTTATGAGGAAAAGAAGTTTATCACATATTCAAAGTTTTAGACATTCAAGAGCAAGGTCCTGCCACCATCTCAGCTGTAGTGAAGGCCATCTTGGATACATCACACTGTACTGCAGGTTTGTGGGTAAGAAGGATTATATCACAAAACAGGAAGCTAGATAGTCTTCCAAGTCTCCAGTCCCTTCCAAGGAGATACCTCCAGTAACTAAAGGATCTCCCATCAAACTGCCCCTCACATCTTAAAGGTTCTATGTCATCATTGCCACACTGAAGACCAAATTTCCAACACTTAAACCTTTCAGGACTTATGTAAATTAAACCCAAACCATAGCAGGAAGATATGTAGGTGAAGGTAGAAGATAGATGGTAGACAGATGCACAGTCCATAGATACAGAGAAAGATAATCAAACAAACTGTCTTAGTCAAGGTTTCTATCCTGCACAAAACATCATGACTAAGAAGCAAGTTGGGGAGGAAAGGGTTTATTCAGCTTACACTTCTACATTGCTGTTCATCACCAAAGGAAGTCGAGACAAGAACTCACACAGGGCAGGAACTTGAAAGCAGGAGCTGATGCAGAGGCCATGGAGGGATGTTATTTAGTGGCTTACTTCCCCTGGTTTGCTCAGCTTGCTCTCTTATAGAATCCAAGACTTCCAGCCCAGGGATGGCACTGCCCACAATGGCCCTCCCACCCTTGATCACTAATTGAGAAAATGCCCCACAGCTGGATCTCATGGAGACATTTCATCAAGGGAGGCTCCTTTCTCTGTGATAACTCCAGCTTGCGTCAAGTTGACATACAAAACCAGCCAGTACACAAACTATCACTTCCATGCAGCTGTTTCCAAATTACAGATTTCATTCTAATAGACTAACAAATGTTTGCCCGTGATACCTGAAGAACACCTGAGCAGTCTCTTGCTAGCTGAGCAGCTCATGGAAACCTTGAACTTTCATGCAGGGGTCTTAGTGCCTGAGATGGCTCTTAGGGCATGGTCTCATTTACATTCCTGCCAATTGTGCCTGGCTTTGGATTTTCACCTGTGTCTTCTTGATACCCCACAATGGTCTGCTTCTTCTATTCTAGTTTAAGCCAAATATACTGCCCCTTTGCCTGCAGATCCAAAAAACAAAATGACGCATTTTCCAAGATAAAGGGCTTTTCCCACCAGTACAATACACAATTTCTATTAATATAGTGTGTGAGAAATTTGACTTAAATGTAAAGCTTTGAAGATTCAAAATGCCTCACTGTGTGAGGTGAAAATAAATGTGTTCACTAAGGAAGGAGATGCTTCTTAGTGCATCACATATAGTTTGAGTCAAACAGATTAGTGTTCTTTCAGGCTGAAGTGTGAATTTATTTTTTTTAGAATCCATACTTGTGCATGAGAGGGTGTGTGTGTGTGTATGTGTGTGTGTATGCACTATTCCAATTTGCATTGTAATTTTTATAATTAATCAAGCCAGTACAGCAGCAAATACTTAATTTCATTCTCCTTTGCATGTATGTGTCAGTAGCTAAAAGTTGCCCTCTTCATGAAACCCGTTTTTGACAGAAGGTTTTACTCAAGGTTACTGGTATCACAGGGGACACAAAATGATGGCAAGGCCAAAGACTACCTTTGTCAGCTAATAGATGTCTCTATCTCAACAGTATTAATAATACTGGCTCATATATTTTATATTGTATTATAATACACCATAAATAATGAACATGTATATTTTAACAACAGCCCCTTTCCTAACTCAATAATATCAACATACACTCTCATCTACAATGTACTGGCATTCTTAGTACACAGTGCAATGCTAAATGAAAAAACCTAAATGAAATGTTATACTTTATAATAAACAAACATGTAATTGTAGTAGCAGGGACTGCTTTCCAAATTCTAAGGATAAATTACCACCAGTTTAAAGTATTTCTTATATGATACAAATCATTGTCTAGGAAGTGTCCTGAATTTCTTATTTGTTCATCATTTTCATACTACTATGCTACTTTAAAAAATAATTCAAGCTGACTAGTGATGATCTAGAAGGAAACTTACAACTGTTTTCATCTGTAAGCCACCAGAACACCTAAGCTGATTATTGTCAATCTAGAGGAGGCTTATTGTCATTTTAACTTGTAAGCCACCAAAGCCCCCATTCCGTGTTGCTGGGATTCTCTCATTCCTCAGCTTCTTCTTTGTATTATATGGTGATTGACAGATATTTGGGTGGGACATGGGGATCTGCTGGGAGGGTGACTGTTCTTTGTGCTGCTTTGTTCTCTTGTTGTGTTTTCTCTTGATGACCTCCACTCTGGCAGGACAAGTTGCCTATTGTCTCTTCACCTCTGTGTCCTCTTGTAACAGAGTGAATATTACTGTAGGTTAGACTTCTTATGGAAGAACAAGTTCAAAAAAGAGCGGGAGGAGATAGAAACCATGGAGAACCTAAACCGAGTGCTGCTGGAGAACGTGCTTCCTGCACATGTGGCTGAACACTTCCTGGCCAGGAGCCTGAAAAACGAGGTCAGAGGGGCAGGCTGGAGCTGGGCGGGGTCACGGTGGGCTTGGAGGCTAAAGGCCTCTGGAGAGGCTACCATACTATGGCACTTCACACTGCATGTCCACAGTCAGCCTCATATTTTCCATTTCAAGGGGATATTAACTATTCATAGAAACACTGGGAAAAGCTTGACTATTCATAGAGACTTCGGGAAAAGCTAAGAGACAGAGCTTAATTGCTAGGACACTTGTGTAGCATTCTTTAGGTCCTGAGTTCATAAACCAGATGTGATGTCTCATTTGTGTAACATCAGCAAGTGAGAGGTAGAGGCAGCAGGGATCAGAAGTTGAAAACCATCTTCAGTTACATAACAAATTCAAGGATAACCTTGAATAAGGAAAGGACAATGCAAGGCCTTCTAATATCTAAGGAACAAATAATTTGTTAAGAATTTCTTCCAGGCTGGGGGGAGGGGAGTGACTCATGGGTAAAGGTGATTGCCACCAATCCTGATGAGTGGAGTTCAATCCTGAGGGCCCACATGGTGGAAAAAGAAGATCAAATCCACTAGTTGGCCAACTCCTCTGACCTCCACATACTCAAGGTGTGGCATACACATAGGCACACATGTGTGCAAACAGAAATGCAATTCAAAATTTCTTCCTTAATCATGTCAAGTTCTGAATGTTGAGAGGCTCAACATTCCCACACAAGTCCTCTAATTGGCCTCTTCCCCCCATCCATGGAGGACACTTCCATACCAACACACATGTGATAGAGACCAAGTCAGGAAGCCAAAATAACCCAGAAGTCCAGAAGCCAGCATTTCCATGTTGTCAGGTTACTTAGGAAACTTTCAAGGTCTTGGAATTTCAAAGACATTGAGATAATTCCTGAGGCCACGAACTTAAGAGCATGGGGTCCCCAATGGAGGAGTGAGAGAAAGGACTGAAGGAGCTGAAGAGGTTTGCAACTCCATGGGAAGAACAACAGTATCAACCAACCACACCCCCCAGAGCTCCCAGGGACTAAACCACCAACCAAGGAGTACACATAGAGGGACCCATGGCTCCTGCTGCATATGTAGCAGAGGATAGCCTAGTCAGTCATCAATGGGAGGAGAGGCCATTAGTCCTGTGAAGGCTCAATAGATGCCTCAATGTTTGGGAATTCAAGGGCAGGGATGCAGGATTGGGTGGGTATGTTGGGGAACACCCTCATAGAAGCAGGGGAAGGGCAAATAGGGTAGGGGGCTTCCAAGGAGGGGGAACTGAGAAATGGGATAACATTTAAAATGTGAATAAAGAAAATATCCAATAAAAGAAAAAGAAAAAGGCAGTACTTAGGAGGGGAAAAAAAGAGCTTCCCATTCAAGCACACACAGACTTGTGTCTACCCATCTTGAATGGAGAAAAATGGATATCTGAGGATACTTAACAGCATTGAGACTGTCTTTGAAATATGGAAGTGGCGTGGGCAATCAAGTATTCTGGTGTTTGCTTTTTCTTTAATATTGCTGAGCTGCAAGAGAAAGCAGAAAGATCTCTAATTGCATATAGTTTAAACCATGGGGTTAGCACTGCTTGCATCACTCTGTGCTTTAGAGCTGGCTAAGCACACTCTTCTCCACAGGATATTTGTTCTGGGGGTTGGGAGAGAATATGAAGGGAGCAGAGGACACCGGAGAGATGAACTCATCCCCAGATCAACTCAACCTGGGAGAATAGGCCGCCAAGCATCCTCCTGTGAGGAGGCTTGCAGCAGCTCAAACCCATGCTGAGAACAGACAGTCACATTTCCAACCACTGCTCTTTGCTTATGGTTTGGTTCCCCTGGGTATATTAATTTTCATTGACTTTACTGTGGGTTTAACGGTGCTTAATGTATCACATTTGTAGGTAGAGATGTACCGCTAGTAAAATTAAATTACAATTTACAAATATAGTAAGATTTGATGTGGAGAATCAAAAAGGAGTGACTGAGAAGTCTCGGGGTGCAGGGTGTAGCAGTCCTGTCAAAGTATGTGTTCCTCTTGTCATCTGTATTTTCTGACCTAAGTAGTTTTCTCAGAACCCTGTTTGTTGCTGGTCACAAGAAATTAAATCACTGTACATACTAAGAAATTATTTATATTGGTGGCCTCTTATACCTCTAGCTGTTTCTAGGTTTTACTTGTTTGTTATTCTGTGTTACCAGAATGATGTGTGTGAGTGAGTGAGTGATTGCATGTGTCATGTGTGCATGTGAAGATCAGAGGAAAGCCTTTGGGCTGGTTCTTTCCATTTACCATGCTTTCTATAAACCAAACTCATATCTACAAGCTTACATTGTTGCCCACTGGCCATCTTGCAGCTCCTGTTCATTCGATTCCAAATGCAGCCTGCTTCTATTGCTCCTGTCATGAGAGTCAGCTGGGGCTGGCCTAAATACAGGAACAGACAGAACAGAATGGCCACTCTTGACTCCTCTTGGAGGCCACAGTCTGTCACACACATCAGGAGAGTGGCTCTCAGGCTCTGGCAAGTCCACTGTAAAGAAGAGATCCCTGACTCTGAAAAGAAAGTACTAGAAACTAGCTGTGAGACAGAAGCAGCAAGTGACAGGGAAGAAGATTCCAGCCTGCAGGGAGGGACTGAAGGGAAAACTCGGAAGAGCCATGGTGCAGGCAGGAAGGCGATAAACACCCAAACATAGTTCCTCTGCCTCTTCAATAACATTCGTTCCTTCTGTGTCAATATGAGTGAAATACGAGAGAACTAGTTCATGGGCTTAAAGGATTCGGTCCATCACAGTGCCTGGAAAGAAGGAAAAGGTAGTATACTAAGACAGAACACGCCATAGCCCCAAGGAGACATTCCAAATGACATACTTCTTCCAATGGCCCTGCCTCCTCGTGTTCACTACCTTCTAGTGATAACAGAATGAGCTCTCTATTAGGTCAGAGCCCTCATGGTCTAATCATCTCTGAAAGCTCTTTGCTAAGACAGCCAGAGGCATCCCAGAAAATTCTCAGGCATTTCTCAATGCAGTCAAGTTGATAGCGCTGTGTCAGCAGTAATCAGAAGAGGAAGAGAGGAACAGGAAAGGAGCCTGGGGCTGGGCAGCTTGGCTTCAAATCTTACTGTCAATGTCACCTACTTCTGCAGCCTTCATCCAGGAGCTTTCCACATCTGAGCCTTGGTCTCGCCATCTGTAAAGGGAGAAAAGGATGACTTTCTCTACAGTTGTGCTTGGTAGATAAGTCATGGGATATTTAGTACTGAGTCCGAGAGAGGCAGGCACAGAATATCACACAAAGTCCTGAATCCACCCCGTAAGACCAAGTCCAAGGAAGCAGCTTCGTATTCCTCTGTGCCATGGTCTGTGGGGGGTGGTTGCATTTGAGGGCAAATGCTGGTAGCTTTGGTCATCCTTTACCACACAGTAATTTTCTGGAAATAAAAATACCTGGTAAAATATCAGGGCTTGTCATCACCTATATCAGCAAGGGTTCATCAGTGTGTCTTTTCCCCCTACCCATTGTATAAAGCAGAAAATAACCTCCCCTCATAGCAAGGACTCAAGAATTATTTAATCACTGTAGCAATTTGCTGAAGCTTTTGTTTTGATGGCTATCACTCCCTGTGCCTGTGCTCAGAGCCTGGCACGGAATGCATTGCTCTGAATCCAGCTTCTCGGGCATACCCTTAACCCTCCTCATGAAACCAGACATCCCATACACCTGCCTTATGGATAGTACACTCCTGATGGAAACCCAGAGGCTGGTCCTCTCCACTGTGTAGGCCTTAAACACAGATCAGAGCCCATTCTTCTCATCTAATGATGAGAATGATTGCATTTGTCACCTAGCTGATCCTTTCCTGAGGCCCCAGGTAAAGGGAATTATGTGTATGTTTAGCCAGGTGGTCTCCTTCAGGGAACCAAGGCTTGATCAGCAGACACTCTGTGGATATACTCTGTAAATGAGAGCCCTTCAAGGACTTCCAGCTCAACCCCCACAGCATTCCTTACCTATGCGTAGGACAGATTGGTTTGCACTACACTCTCAGGAGCTATTAATTACATGAGCTCCTGAACAGTACTGCCTGACAGTTTGGGATCATGGTACTAAACAATCTATACAGATATCAGTGGAGTCATGAGTAAGACCAGACACTATAGTGGAGTAGCTTAAGTCTGGAAGAGAAAATATCAACACAACTCCAGACATTTTCTAGAATACATCTAACTCCTCCCAGCCTGGTGAGACACTGGAATAGCAAGCATTGCCATTCCTGGCCAATCTTCTCCATTTGTTTTTATGTTCTCTGCACTTGTTTACCTCTCCAACCTTCAGTGGTTTAAGAGCAGGGTCTATATTGTTATTTTATCTATCTCCCTAACTACTGCAACCTGGACATTTCTCAATAGTTTGTAGAACAAAGCATTAAACTGACTCTTAGGTTGTAACACTAACAGACATTCAGTCTTGTGTCCCATAGAAACTACTGAACAGTGGGCAAAACTTGCGCATGTTCCACTTGAGACTCGGTTATAGTTTTGACCTGTGTGGAACTGACTAGGAAACTAAACATTGGGGAAAAATGTAGTGAAAATGAGACTTATTCTAAGGGCCATAATGAGGCCTCTCCTATAACTTGTAGCCTAATACTGACTGACTGACTGACTGACTGACTGACTGACTGACTGACTGGCTGACTGACTGACTTAGGGCTCTGAGTGATCCTGGAAAGCTCCTGAAACTCAGGATAGAGATAAAAATCCCAAGAACAAACTACACCCGAGCAACTAGGCCCACAGAGCTGGAAAGTTGGGACTATAACTACACTCTAAGGATCTTGGAAAGCAAAGATGCTGTTCTTCTCAGGCACGAAGGCTGAGAATGAGCATCAGCAGGGGCTTGACCTAGATCCTGTCTCACAAAATTCCCTGGATAGGAAAACACACTCCATCTGAGAACTAGAATGGTCTGAGAGCACAAGACTGAGGGGATCATAGCAACCAGGTGTGTGCACGCTATTCACCATGGGGGACAGGCGAAGAGCCCAGTAACGAGCAAGCAGTAAGTAATCATCAGCAAGCCATCAAAAACATGTATGGGGGCAAAGTAAGGTATCGCTGCTGAGGGCGACACAGTCAATGGAAAACTTGCCTGTACCCCAAACATTTCCTCCCCATGTTCACCATCCTGGGTGATTTGGAAAGGAACACAGCTAGCAGATTCTGGCGGGAAAAGAAAGTGTCAGAATGAGTGAATAAGATCCTACTGTACCCAGCCCCTCACCACACAGGTCAACTGGTCCAGAGTTCTGATCACTCTTTGGACAGAACATTTTAATTATTGATGAAAGGGCTTTGAATTATCCTGAGTGACAAGAAGACCCTTAAGGTTAGTTCCAGCTTTAGTGCAGCATCAGGGGAGAGCTTGATACATTGACAAATTAACAGAAACAGGACACAGAAGTGATTTCTTGGTGACAGTCCTTCTAGTCCTTGCATTCCAATAGCATAATCATATGTGCGTGCATCTAAGTTTGATGATGCTCTGTGAGAGCTGTATGATCACCCATTCCCAGTTGAACTGCGGGATCGTCTCAAGGGTTAGCTTCCTGCCTTCATCCAGTCCCTAGATCCTCTGGGGTGTCCCCAAGCTTAGGTCACCCACCAGTCAGCATGTGGTCCACTCTGGCTCCATGCCCAATGCAAAAGCTGAGAGCTGTCCGTGAGTTCAGGTTATGCTTCCAAGCCTTCAGGTTTCATCAGTGCGAAGGAAGTTAGAAACCACTGGAGTTCCCTTGGTTTCAGGTATAGTCGTCTAGGAATCCTGAATCTCAGAACCAGAGGTACAGTGTCTCTGCTTACCCCTGACATTTCTCTAATGATTCCCGATGACTGTTTTTGCAGAAGAGAGGATGAGCAGTGTCCATTCTACTTGTATGTATGGTCTGCCATGAATGCAGGAGCTGTTCCTAACTTATCTCTGAAGCCAGCTGAAAACCTTTTTTGGGTCCTCAATCCCTCTGAGTTTTACTTGCTTCTGACCACAGCTGTTTATCAGGATCATATGTCAGAACATCCCCTAAGCTTTTTAAAGTGATGTGGATGCTCAGAGCTCATTCTTAAGGATGAAGCTCATTTTCTCAGTGATGAGACCCAGGTATTCCCATTCTTAGAAACCCCATAACTGATTTTCTTATACATCCCCATCTGAGAACCACAGCATGACTAATGCCAATGTCAGTTTGGGGGTGGAGTGCATGTACGATTATCCTTAAGAAGAGAATCAGTGCATCTTTTACCACTTTTATTAAATGGTATCAGCCAGGATGGATTCCTAGCTGCTCTCTCCTCACTGGTGTCCTGCTTGCTGAGCTACAGCCAGCAATCTTGAAACTCGGCCTTGGCAGTCTCATGTGCTTCGAGTTGCCTATAAAGGAAAGGAAGTTCCCTTCACAGAACAGCTTTGTGAAGAGATGTCTGCACTGCAGGCCATCTCAACCAGAGAAGAAAGGAGATCCTTGATGCTATTCTTGCAGTATTCACCAATCTGGAGACAGTAGCTGAAAGCCCTGTAAGATGAGAGCTCCTGGGAATGGGAGCTTGGCTCGAATCTGCTTTGCCTTGAAGCTGTTATGACCTTCCTATGGGTTGTCATGCCCTGAAGTGTTTATTATGAAGGTTAAAAACTAGTCTTTCTACGAGGCACTCAAACCTGGAATTACAGTGCTGTTTAAGCCTGCACCCTGCCAACCAACAGATGGGCCTAGGTTCTGTGGGAGCAGAGCTCACTGACAGTGTTCTTAGAGAGTCACACCTGCTCCCTGCCAGGGACATGGGCAGGATCAGCCCCTGGAGTGCCGTTTCCACTCAGAGGTTGTCCGTCTGATTTAAACAAACTTCCCTCACACAAACAAACTTCCCTCACACTTCCTGGCAAAATCACCTGTTCCCATGGTGCACTGCAAACACAGTGGCACCAGGCCACTCTGCTGTGCCATGGACAGGCCCTCCACACCTGGGACAAACCCACCCATAGCCCTTCATTTCTGAAAGCCATTGACTATGAAAATGTCCCTATACAATTTAAATTACATATGTGGGATGTTGTGGTTTTACTGTCTTTATACAAAGGGCCAGGAGTCTCTCTCTACTTGAAGTGAAAAGATATTGCAAACAGATACAGTCAGGGTTCCATGCCATGTGAATAAATGGCCTGGAAAGGGGGTGGATCTCATTCATTCTTTCTGCTGCAATTAAAGGAATCACTTCCTTGCAAGAGCCAATAAAAAGGAAAACGCACTTACATCCAAAGGATGGGACTGTAACACACTATTGGAATACAGTATTGTTCTTCTTCGAGGAATGGATTTTACTTCCCTCCAGTTGCCTGAAGGGCACTTTGTTCTAACTCAGCCTCTGGTAGATGAAAACTGTCTGAGGTAGAGAGGACAGGTTTCACACAAGCACTCCTAATAGCTAGTGGCTGAGTGAACTTGTATCTGCGTTTTAAAGGTTTTTCTGTCTCACTGGCAGCTATTGAAGGGCTCAGGACTGGGTTAATTACAAGTCAGTGGGGACATATATCAATAGCATCTTCCAGGAAGCATGAAGAGGGTTCCATTAAAGCAAAGATGGACAGCCTTGAGTGGAGGCGCACTGAGCGGCTAGTGTTGCCTGTGTGGCTGGCAGGGAGAGGCTCCCAACTCTCCACAAACATTGCCATCTCTATGAGATCACACATCTGAAGGGCCTTTGCACGAAGGTCACCAAGTGCTCAAGTCTTCTCTTTCTCGGCACAGGAGCTATACCACCAGTCCTATGACTGTGTCTGCGTCATGTTTGCCTCCATTCCTGACTTCAAGGAATTCTACACAGAGTCAGACGTGAACAAGGAAGGCTTGGAATGCCTCCGGCTCCTGAATGAGATCATTGCTGACTTTGATGACGTAAGTGCTGAGACTTACCTGAAAAGCAGGTGTGCCCCGCCCCCACAGTGTGTGTTTCCTACACAGTTGAAATTAGTTCTGAAGAGTTACATTCCTTCAGACTTGTCTTTCCACATAACTCTTGGTAGCGGGAGCTCAAATCATAACCTGTACCTCACACACTGGATGATTTGCGGGGAGAGAAGATGCATTTTATTTTGAAGCTAATATAGCTGCAGGGAGCAGCTATTAAATCTACATCAAATTCATTAGTAAGACTTTCGAGAGAGGCTTAAGCTCCAGGAAAAATAATTGTCCAACCCTTTATATATTAAAATATAATCAATCTATTTATGGAAATAGATTATTGACATCATGGTGTGTATTTCAAGGTCTCTGGCAGATGCCAAATTGAGGTGTTTATGAATGGCTGACTTTATTGTTGACAAAGCATTATGTATGGATAATACATCATTTTCCAGAAGGGACATGAAATATAGTTTAGACTTTGAAATAGGTATCATTATTCAACTTGTAATGTTCTGTCTAATAGAGAATAATATTCCTATTTTCTGGTAAGAAAGAAAAACCCACACGTGTGATTTCAAGGCCATTGCAGCTGCACCATTCTTATTGATATTATACAAAACAGAGGACATTGGTCATCTGTGAGTGTACGTTCATCCTGATTCTGCACTGCAGCTTTGGATATGAGGATATTGTATAACATGAGCTATGCAGTTCCAAGTATCTGCTGGATCCTGTGTGCTCTCCATAACCCATCTCCACCATGAGTTCCCTGTGGATGTTCATAGAGGACTCACGACAATCAAAGACTTCTGCTCTTACACCATGTGTCTAGTGAAAGCAGTGCCATGTTAGCTGCAGTCTGCCTACAGCAAGATGTAGGCTTCCTAATATTGACAAGTGAATGACAGTGGCTGTGTGAATATGTGGCACCAGAATTTTCTCACATGATTTCTTTGTCATTAAGCCCAGAAGATTATTCTCTGAATAGCACAAGACTGAGAAAGCATGCCCCTGGTCTTTGGTTGCTGTTGTTCATTTGAGCCTGCCCTTCTGAATGAGTCTCCTCCCATCCCTACTATTCCCCCATGGTTTCTGCCTAGATTTAGCCTTCCCACCATGCCAGAATATGAATATGAATATAGAAGCCTATAGCTGATGCTGAGATAGAAATGTTAGATTGGGACCAATGGAAGGGTGAGGTCTTTATTTGGGGTGGCACAGACTGTCCTCAACACCGATTATTGCAGAACATGAAGAGAAGTCCTTACACACCAAATCAGTGTTGTTAGGTGCCTTTCATGAATGGAGCTGGGGAGTTATTTCCAGCCACTGTCTCTTGCATCATAATTTACACTGGTTCCTTACCTAAGTTTGACAGTTCGTGTGTATCCCAAGCACATCACTGTGTTGTCTTCTTCTCCTCAAGGGGATAGGCTTATGAAATGCATAAACATGTTTTCTCCCTGCATGCTCAAGGAGGGAGGGTGGCTTGCCCTTTGTTGTAGTCTAGGATCCTAGAATGACTCTGTAACACCTAGGCTTCTGTAACACCCAGCTGAGTGACTAAATGATTGTCTTTGCTCTGCAGCTGCTTTCCAAGCCAAAGTTCAGTGGTGTTGAAAAGATCAAGACCATTGGTAGCACATACATGGCAGCCACGGGTCTGAGTGCTGTACCCAGCCAGGAGCATGCCCAGGTAGGTACACACATGTCAACTGCCTAACAATGCATGGCTGTGTCGAGGGTCATCCTATAACCAAAACAGCCAGAACTCTATTGTGTGTAGCTGACTGTTCATATTCCTAGGAGGGGAAAAAAGGCAAGAGTTCTGGAGACTTCTTAGAGTCCTCTGAACTCTGATTCTGAAGAGAAGATGAAGCAATCAATAATTGATTGATGTCAGACAAATAGGCATATTTAAGACTGAATGATGCAAAGTCTTTCCTTCTCTTCACAAAGTCCAGTTCTGGGTCACTTTGCTAATTCCCATCTACTGCAAAAAGAAGCTTTTCTTATGTAGCTTGAGAAATGTTCTGCATGTAGGTACAGCAGTGTGTCATTAGGAGTCATTTTATTGCTATGTTCATTTAGCAAAATAATATTAGTACGTTTTCCCCTAGCCCCATGATCTTTGAGTATTTTCCATCAACCAGGAGCTGAGACTCTTCTCTTGCAGTGTTTTGTTTCTATATTAGTGTAGACATGTCTGTGTTACTTGTTGAATTATTAGAAGAGATCAATGAGTAAGACTACCACCCTATCAAGAGAGTAGACATCTTGAGCATCTCAACGTAGTTTTACATGAAGCCTTCTCTCTGCTGGGTATTACATGGAACACACCAAAATACAGTTTCCTGAAAGCAGGTGGAATTCAGAGATAGGAAGAGCTGACTCATGTCCACCTCTGTTGGAAAAAGGAAGACACAGCCTGAGCCTTGGCAAATCCTCCAGAAGTAACAGGGAGGTCTGTTCCAATCCTAATTTTCATGGGCAAAGAATAGAAAGAGTAATTCTGAGTCAAGAGGTGTCTTATGGTTGGAGTTCCTATGGCTGTGGTGAAATGCCATGACCAAAAATAACACAGGAGGAAATAGTTTATTTCATCTTAAAGTTTGTAGTCCCATCATCCAAAAAAGTCAGGTCATAAACAAGGCAGGAACCTGGAGCCAGTCAATGATACATAGGCCATGTTGGAGTTCTACTTACTGGCATGCTCAACCCAGTTTTTACACCATCCAGGACCACCTCCTTAAGGATGACACCATATACAATGGTCTGGAACCTGCCATATCAATCATCAGTCAAGAAAATACCCTCACATACTTGCCTACAGGCCAATCTGATGGAGGCATTTTTTTTTCAACTTAGAGTTCCTCAAATAAAGAGTCATATTGACAAACAAACAAACACAAACAGAAAACTAACCAGCTGAATTAGTTACTTTTCTAACTGTGAGGAAATTCCATGGCCACATGCCACTTATAAAAGAAAGCATTTAACTAGGGGCTAGTTTACAGCTTTAGAGAGTGAATCTATGCCCTTCATGTGGGAAGCATGGCAGAAGGCTGGCAGCCATGGTGCTAGAGCAGGAGCTGAAATCTTTTATGCTGAGACAACAACCATGAGGCAAAGAAAGAGAGCCAACTCAAAGGGCATGGGCTTTTAGTCGACTCTCAGTGACACACCTTCTCCAACAAGGCCACACCTCTTAATCCTTCTCAAACATTTCCACCAACTGGAGATCAAGCACTCGAGCATATGACTCTTCACACCACCACAGCATCACAATAAGTATCTTTCAGATTACTCTGACTCAATGATCATCTGTCTTCCACTTAGTTGATTTCTTTCCAAGAAATATTTCAATGGCAACACTAATTGATCAGTGAGAAAAAGGAGAAGAAACAGTAAAAGAAGCCTAAGAAATTCTCATTCATGGACTCTCGGTAGTAACCTCCCAAGCCAACTTAGAGCCTGAGGCAAAAGCCCTGTGCATGCTCTTGCATATTTTTAATAGTTTTTTTTTTTGGGGGGGGGGTTCACATCACAGTAATGTGTTGAAGTAAAAAATAATAATGTAAGATAGAGGTTTTAAAATGCAACATTGTTTAATGTAAGTATCTCATTTATAATCAAAGCAGAACTCATTATAAGTTTTTACTTTCTGTTTTAATAGAAAGGAACAGACTCTGTCAATGCCTTTAATGGCCTAGAAAAACTTAGCTACTAAATGTAACATGAAATCCTAATGTGTGGACAGGCCTTCTTCCTTTGCCTCAGGCTCCAAAGACGCGCAGCATAGCACTGTCAGAAACTATCTATCTTGGTCCTCATGGCCTGACACAGCTGAGAAATGCAGATAGAGGCCAAGAAATCCAAAGCAGAAGTTTTGGATATCTGGTGAGGGCTGTCACAATCCAAATATTAAGTGAAAAACTCTGGAGCATTCCACAGATAGAGAAACTGGCAAGGAGCAGTCACAGACCTGACCAGGGCTGTAAAGAGAACAAGAACTGCAGAGCAGGTTGCGGACCGGTATCCAAATGTGGCATGCACACCTCTTTGTCTGTCTGTCTGGAATACAGCTGCCACTAACACTGCTTTGCCTTTCTCCTCATCTGCCTTCGCTTGCTGCTCTCCACCTGCTGTGTTCATACCTGAGCGTGAATGTGAACTCCATTAGGCATCTCTGCTTCTAACCTACCTTAGCAACTCACTCTCTGCTCAGAGCCCTGTCCCTCTACCCTCATGAACTGTATCTCTGAACACGTCCTCTCTTGCCTCATCTAGAATTCTGCCTTCTGAACAGGCAGACGTCCAAAAGTGATGGTTTTCAGCATAAACAGAAAACAGCTGGATTTTTGCATCTGTCTCCTCACACATAGACCAATATCCACCCCTTCTTTCGTAAGGCTCTTAGGAAGATGGCATTTACTGTTACTATTCAAAATATTTCATAAAAGCCATGGTCTTTGTGAGTAATAGAAGAACTAGCAATAAAAGAGCTAATAATGGTAATACAGACTCTGTCTCCCATGATGATGTCCTTGTCCTCTCTGGTTGAACTGAGATAAGAGCTATTGGGGGGCATAAATGAAATATCATATCCATGCAGGATATTTCTACCCAGTAGAGGCCATTTGTGATTACAATTTTTAATTAGAATTTCGGCAGGTCACACAATGACGGCTTTCTGAAAAGGAAAATCCATTGCATTTTATGAGATAAAAAATGTCAATATTAATCTTAGTTATCTTTTCTAAAAAAGAAGAAGAAGAAGAAGAAGAAGAAGAAGAAGAAGAAGAAGAAGAAGAAGAAGAAGAAGAAAATGCCACATCTCTAAAATCTGCTTAATACTTAATATCTAAAGTTATAAGCAAAATATATTTGTATAAACAAATATTTATTCTTCACAGCCAAACATTCAATTTGCAGAATATGTAGACCTTCTCAAGAATTAATTGGATTTTCTTAAGTCCAAAAGGAGGCAAAATTATGTGAATTATGGCCATTTGGAATTTGGCTTTCATTTATAATTGCCTGGGCATTGTCTATTGGCAGAACAACATCCTTATCTACCCGCAAATTAAATACAAAGAGCCCTGTCAGCACTCATCTAGGCGAGGCTTTAGTACCAGCCTCTGTTCCCCTTCATTTGCTCTTTAAAATGGAACAGGGACTTCTTATTTTAAGCCCTAAGACAACGTGACTGGAAGATGGCAACACCTTTAAGAACTGACTGTTGTTCTTAAGAGAATCGGGCATTTGTCAAGAGAGAAAACACTCCAAAGAATCGGCTTGAATTCTAGACTGCTCCCATTGTTCTGCAACTCATGCCCTGGTGACTAACAGTCCTCTGAGGAAGTCTATCAAGGTTCAAACTGGGAGCTGGCCCACCTCTGTGGCCCTGACTTTTACCCTTGTGACCTCAGGCTTCTCGAAGCCCCGTCCTGGCAAACCACATTGATTCCTTTCCAGGGTTTTTAGACCTCAACCCACAGTAGCCAGATGGTGGTGGGTCAAGGATAGTTTTCTTGACCTGCAGAGTGTTGCCTTTTAAAGACCATTTCACTGAAGAATGATCACTCTTGCCCATTGTTGGCTTTGGTGACACTAAACTGCAGGAGTAGCTGCTTCCCTCCATTTGCTCTTCCCTGATTGGCCCTCCACTGTTCTACCCAGCCTCCCTTGTTCTACCTCTGAAGAGCTCTGTAGGCCCCACTGACTGCAAAGGAAGTCCCTGCCTTTTTCCTAGTCAGTGACCTCCAGTATTCTCACTGGTGGTAATTACTTACTGGTTATAATATCTTCCCTACCAATTCTACCAGGAAGTTAAAGACAACACACAAGGGAGAAAGCTCATTTAATCCCATGCTTGTGTCCTGTTGTAGTAAACGATGCCTTCAGCTTTGATTCCAAATTCCATATAGCTCAGCACCCCTTTGGAAGGATGTAACACCCAGGGCTGAAGCAAACCTGAGAGGGGAGAGCCTAGCAAGAGAGAAAGGGGCTTCCTCTCTCACCAAGGTGCGAGCGGCAGGTGTTTGTTCAATTCAAATAATATTTAAATTAATTCAGTTGCTTACTATATGTGAACAAAACGGGCATCAGGACTTAGGCTTCAGGCTTGGTTAGGACCAGTTAGCATCAGTAGATGGACTTCCAACTCCACCCAGACCTCGAAGGCACATGTTTCTCCTTTTCCATGCTGTCCATCACCAGCCAGCCCAATTCAGCCTCAGGCTCCATGTGAGCCCCTGAAAACTCTGAACTTGCTCATCCACAGCATCCTTAACTAGAGCTTGCTGGCAGAGCAATGAACCAGAGATACTTTCATTCAACCACCACCACTCCCTGAAAGCCTAAGTTATGAGCCACCCAGTGAGGCTCCTAGGAATTGTATGTGCCTGTTGTTAGCCCACAGATGATTTCTTTTTATACTATGCCTAGTCTAAGAACCTTGTTGATGACTGGTGTTCCGATGAAAGTGTAGAAATGAAGAGTTGGTGCAGCAGTTCCGGCGAGCACAGGAAATCCAGCAGGGATCCACTGGTAGAAAGAGAAGCATCTCAGTGTCTGCTGAGATCTCCCACTGCTAAGTTACAGAAGCCAAACTGCCCACTGGAGCCAGAGCCCCACTTCCTGGGAAGGGTGGAGGGAACTTTCACTCTCTGCTTAAGTGAGGTCGGAGGCTGTGCGCTCTTGTAGAAACACCACAGCTTTCACGGTATGTGATAGGAAAACAAACTTCTCTCTGCTTCTGTGCTGTTACTAGGAACCTGAAAACAGAAGGGGGAAAATGAGCCATCCCTCTCAGCTGTCACACCGAGACTTTCAAGAACTTGTGACTTGCCAGACACTTTGACCACTGTCAACGTCATTCAAAACTGTGAAAGACACCCTACATAGAAAGGGAAAAAGTCTCATATGAGGCTACCCCAAGGCAGCTCCTTACCTTGGTGTTGATAAGTATCCTCTGGTAATGGCTTGGTCTCTGCCTTCACTGAACGATGGCAAAACCTTTAGGAGACAGTTAGATCCATTGAAAACTACCCTTGAAGGAAATATTAGGACCCGGCACCTTTCTCTTGATCTTCATTTCCAGCCACGAGGAGGTAAACAGCATCTATGCCACATATACCTCTATTAGATGCTTCCTAGCAACAGGCCAAATAGGAACAGGGCATGCATAAATGTATATTTACATATTTATGCATGTGTATATATACACATAAATCTTTTTTATTTATTTATTTTATGTATATGAGTACACTGTAGCTGTACAGATGGTTGTGAACCATCATGTGGTTGCTTGGAATTGAACTCAGGACCTCTGCTCCCTCCAGCTCTGCTTGCTCCAGCCCCAAGCTTTATTTATTCTTATATGCAAGTACACTGTAGCTGTCTTCAGACACACCAGAGGAGGGTGTCAGATCTCATTATGGATGGTTGTAAGCCAACATTTGGTTGCTGGGATTTGAACTCAGAACCTTCGGGAGAGCAGTCAGTGCTCTTAACCGCTGAGCTATCTCTCCAGCCCCCACATAAATCTTGAAATACAAACTGCTGAGTCTGTTTAGTGTTGCTTGTATGTATACGATTTCAGGGCTGACCACTTCGTATTAGAAAAATGGTTTAAAGGTCTCATCCCTGGGCAGGGCTAATTCTCCCTCTTTTTATAGTCATTGGTTACCTGTATTTCTTTGTTTAGGCATGTGGCCCCATAAGACTTACACATTAGCATGTCTCTTGGTGGTATCTCATCTTATTTAGGCCCCCATATTGTGGAGGGATCATGGGTGGAAGTTTCCTTGTCATTTAGGAAATATGAATTCACAGTGACTTCCTAGTCACAATATCTCTTCCTTGCCTTCGGTGTTCCTGAGCTTTTGTTTGCAGAAGCTGTGTTATAGATGCTTCTGCTGGCCTGGGTGCCACAAGATCAGTTATTTTCTGTACTGTGGTCAATTGTGATTTTCCGTCTCTGTTACAAAGAGACATTCCTTTGGTGAGGGGCAACCATTACACTTAGCTGTGGGCATAAGCATAACTATTGATAATACAGTTTATTTAAAATATAGTTAGGGATTATGCTGGTCTAAGGAAGTTATGTAGTAAGTTCTCCTCTAACATCCGTGACTTCACTAGCCCTAGATAGTTGTATAGAGAGTTCTCCACACCAGGCATGATTTACAACCTGTTGTGAGTCCAATTAGACAGCTGCTCCATCTTAGTTTTTGTCTTACTTTGTAAGTGAGAAAATCAAAGTTCAGGGAAGTTAAGTAACTCACCCAAAATCACATACATCTCCAGTGACTGGAGAACGCAGCATTGAGTCTGCTTCTGTCAGACTTGGGCAGTATTCACAGAGAGCCTTCTCCAGCATAAGCTGAGGGTAACAACACACATCTCTCTCTGCTCACCGGGGCAGTGGGTAGATGTCACTGCAGAGAGCTGGCAGGTATGGCCAGAGCTCCTGAGAGCACCAAGAACAAATCTTCCTTAGATGACACCCTGAGTTTCTACAAGACCAAGAAAGCTGGAATTGGAACACCAGAAGTTTCCCAACATAGAACATAGTCACACAGCAAGGGACTAGTGGAAGGGGAGAAGAGGGGAAGTCATCTCAGCCAGGGACTGGATGTTATCAAATAGTCACCTGCATTTTTAAAATCTCAGTAAGCACAGCTTTTCATTCAGCAGCGTTCCTTGTTAGTTAAGGTTTCCAAAACAACGAGCTTAAAAATAATATGCTTCAGAAATCAAATGTGTCATCTCTGGGTAGCTATGCATTAGTTCAATATTTGGAACTATCTGGTAGAAATAGTTATTTAAATCATACAAGAAATGACCTCACCATCCTGCTGTCAAGTATGTATCAAGAGCTCAGGTCTCGGGAACTTTCAAAAAGTATTGAGTTCTGCTGCAGACTATAGACTTCTTTTTCAAGGTTTTGCTGAACCTACATAAGCTGTTGGCATTGTGTTTGAACCCTCCTCCATGAACTCAATCTTGACTTACTACTGAGGTCCCTACCAAACCTCCATTCACAAACAACTGCATGAAAACACAGCATGTGTTTTCTGTAGCATGTGACACACTTTGTTTCACCAGAACTCAAATCATTTCTTCCACAAAAATATGTCCCCTTTTTGGACACTTTTGATTGTATCACTTAAGATCCTCCCTGATGACTCAGTGACATGTTGCTCTGTTAAAAGGCAAAGTGTATTCACCTCATTGCACAGGCCTTGAACCCCAGTTCCTCACAAACAAAGACAAAGTTCCTCACAAATGGAGACAAAGGCATTAACAACCTTTGGTACAAGCCTCACTGCTCTTAAAAGAAAAAAATCCTTGGTTGGTGGTTGAGACCCTGGGAGCTCCGAAGGTACTAGTTAGTTCATGTTGTTCGTCCTAAGGGGCTACATAGAGGGGTCTGATTGTTCAAGCAGCATGTGTATGGTAGAGGATTGCAAAATCGATCATCAAT
>NW_022196914.1:29936151-29961016 GCF_008632895.1 Mastomys coucha | reverse complement strand
AAAAAAAAAAAAAGAAAAAAAGAAAAAAAATCGCACCATGGGCTAGTGAGGGAGCTCGGCAGTTGAAAGCACTTTGTGCAAGCCTGGCAATATGAGTTCAATCCCCAGAGTTTGTGTAGACGTGAAAGGAAAGAGACAATTCCATGAAGTAGTCCACACATGTTCCCCTACACAAGCGTCATACATACATCATGACGATGATGGTGGTGGTGATGGTGGTGATGGTGATGATGATGATTATGTAATACTGCATCTCCACCAGAATCTTTTGTAAGGATTTATGGCAGTGTTGACAGGATTTACGTCAACTTAACACAGACTGGTGTTATCTGAAAGGACGGAGCAATTGAGAAAATGCCCTTATGAGATCTGGCTATAGGTTATTTCTTATATTTTTGGTTGTGAGCCTAGCCTTTAATGGCTGAGCCATCTCTCCAGCCCAAGGTTATTTCTTAATTAGTGATCGATTGGGAAGGATCAAGGCCATTGTCATTGGTGTTATCCCTAAACTTGTGGCACTGGATTCTGTAAGAAAGCAGGCTTACGCAAGCCACAAGGAGCAAGCCAGTAAGCATCATCCCTCCATGGACTCTACATCACCTCCTGCCTCCAGGTTTCTGCCCTTGTTTTGAGTTCCTACCTTGACTTTCTTCTAAGATGAACAGTGATGTGGAAGTATAAACCAAATAAGCAGCTGAAGGCACTTTGTGCAAACCTGGCAAGATGAATTCAATCCCCAGAGTTTGTGTAGACATGAAAGGAAAGAGACAACACCATGAAGTTGCTGCCCTTACCTCCCCAAGTTGCTATGGTTATGGTGTTTCATCACAGCAAAAATCACCCTAAGACAATGGTCACAGTACTGTTTCACTTGTTTGCTTTTTCTAGAATGATGTTCAGCTGACAAATTGAATAAATCTTTCTCTCTTAATGAGAATCCTAATCTCTCTTGTCCTTTCACATTTACATTGTTTTCTTCAGTAGTTCTCAGCTTAGAATAACCCTTTCTCTTTCCCACCATGCCTTCCCCCAGGGGATATTTGTCAGTATCCAGAGACATTTAAGGAGGGGGGTCATTTCCACTAGAGATATAGAATATTAGTACCAATGGGTAGAGACAGCAATACAAATAAACACTTTGTGATGTCCAAGAAAACCGCCAGAACACAGAGATATCAGCTCAATCAATAGAGCCAAGGTGGGAACCTGCTTTGGTGAGGCATCTCTCCCATGTCCATACTGAGCCGCTGGGCCGATTCACCAAGTTGCCTTATGTCATTGTCTCCTTCCTGTCAGCTGCTCCCTCGGTTGACTCCACTTCCTGTTATCTTGTTTATGTCTGCTCTCTTCCTGTTCTTCTACTTTGCCCCTATAGAAGTTCTAAGAATTGGCTTTCATCTTCCTTATCTATGGAGAGATACCCAAAGCCATCTTATGCATGATAGAGAAAATGGTCTGTTATTTGGGGTGAATAAGTTCATTAAATATACAGCAATAAAAAGTAAAAAATAAATGTAACTTCATATGAAGTACTTCATAAAACACTCAGGGGTGAGTGAAGGACAGGATTTCCCTGTGTTAGTCTGCATGGGCTCGTAAAAGACACCACAACTGATGGCTGGCTCTCTGTGCTCATTGCCTTTTCATTCTGGAGCTACAAGTTCAAAATCAAGGCATTTCTTGAGCACCTCCTGAGGTATCTGTCCTGGCTAGATGGCAGCTCCTTCCTGAGTCCTCACACACCTGTCCCTCTGTGTACAGCTGATCTCAGCTTACTCTCACAGGAGTATCCATTCTGTAGGTTAAGGCTCAATCTAGTAACTTCACTAAATAGCCTGTTTAAAGATTTATTTCCGAAGATATGAAATCACATTCTGAGTGTCTAATGTTAGACTTCCACACAAGACTCAGCCTTCAGCATGCCCATCTTAAGTCCTGAATAGGCAAAGTAAGGAGTGTGTTACCAGAGCTGAGGGGAGCTGCCATGGAATAACAGCTGCCATCGGGGAATGGTGGGCCTACTCTAAATGGTGAGAATCAAGCTCCATCATCAAAGCAGGCCCTCTCATCTTCATGAAGCTCCCACTGGTCAACTGCAGCAGAACCCAGAGCAAGGCAAGCAGCAGGGGCCCCTTGGCTGGGCCAACCTTGGTAAAGTCGGGTATGTGGACAATGAGCATTTAGCTGCCCTCAAAGCTCATTGCTACTAGTACCTTACATGTAAAACATTGGAGATCTGAGGTGGGCCACATCTCTGAGCCGTGGTGCTTTCTCCCAAAGATGCCTGTGATGTTAGGCCAATGTGTTCCAGAGGTTAATGTCATGCTTTGACTCCAACAGTAGATTCAGATAAAATATTTTCTTGAGATGAGGTTTAACTCTCACAAAGGTGTGAGTCCTTCCTTCAGGATGGGCCCAGGCTCATGACTGACTGATGATGTCATTCTGTGGTTTAACCCTGTACGGATGCCTTTGATCTCTTCCAGGAACCTGAGCGTCAGTACATGCACATAGGCACCATGGTGGAGTTTGCATATGCCCTGGTGGGAAAACTGGATGCCATCAATAAGCACTCCTTCAACGACTTCAAACTGCGAGTGGGTATGTTGTGCAAAGTGATTGGAGCAACTGTAAATGTCTCGGATGAGGAATAAAGCCTCAAGAAGTGTCTTAGTTAGGGTTTTATTGCTGCAAAGAGACACTATGAACAAGGCAACTTCTCTAAAGGAAAACATTTATTGGGGCTGGCTTATAGGTTTCAGAGGTTCTGTCCATTATCATCAAGGCAGGAAACATGGCAGCATCCAGACAGGCATGATGCAGGAGGAGCTGAGAGTTCTACATTTTCACCCAAAGGAAGCTAGGAGGAGACTACTGCCTTCCAGAGCCCACCCCACAGTGACACACCTACTCCAACAAGGCCAAATCTCCTAATAGCGCCACTCGCTGGGCCAACCATACTTAAACTATCACAAGAATCAATGGGGACCCTGGTGCTGGTGAACCTAAGCAGGCACTAAGCAGCAGTGGACCCAGCTGCATGCAGAAGGGTCTAGAGAAACTGTGAGCCCCAGAATTACTTTTGTGCAATTTGAAAAGAGACACTCCCTTTGGCTGAACTCTGGGAACAGAAGCATGGTTCATCAGGTGGAGTTGGTGCTGTATCTTAGTCTCCAGAGCCTCCAGTCAGCCAGAGGTCTACCTAACACACAATCGTTTACTCACTGTGCCTTATGCCTTGGAAGCTGCCATTGCTTTGCTGTTACCAACGACCTGCCATCAACCAGCTTTTCGACCTGTGCCAGAGATGAGATGCCTTTGAATAGAGTGCATCTTAGCATGAGGGTGGTGGCTTACATACATGTAATTCCAGCACTGGTAAGGGTTAGAAGCAGTAGATTCACGATCATCCTCAGCTACATAACAGTTCAAGAACAGCCGAGGCTACACAAGACTCTGTCTCAGAAACCAAACACTAAAATCCAGTCCTGCATTCCCAGGGTCACACAGACTTGAGGAACACAAAATGTTATGTCCCAGGTAGTTTTTCCAAGTTCCTTCCATCTTGGGGAGATTTTTAGTATTTTAAAAAAAATCGTAAGTTCTAGTTTACAGAGGAAAAAGAAACTTCTTGATTTCTGAGAAGTTTTTTTTTAACAAAATTTAAGTTGATATTTAGCATATTTCATGATGACTTGCCTTTTCCAAAGTCTTACTTTAAAAAAAAAAAATCAGTGTTTGAAGCCCTCAGCTTAGCACACAGCTGGCATGTAATATATGCACGGTGTCTGCAGGAATTTGTGATTTGTAAGAACTTTTTTGACAATTTTTTTTTTTTGTTTTCTTGGCAACACACTTTGCCTCTTCTGTTAGTCCACAGACAAGCAGTTCCTGTATCAGACTCCATCTGTGTGGTTTATAACTTTTTTTTTTTTGCATACAGATTTCTACTTTGAGGGGGTGGAAATATCTAGATATTTGAAGTTATTTTCTTCTTTCTCTATATATGTGACCTGAATTCTAAAAACTCTCCTGATGGCAAAGAGATGCTCTTCTTCACACATACGGTTGATTGTGAGCATCCAAGCATGTTGTGCTTTGTAATGTGTCACTTCTATGAGGGTAAGCCTTTATCTAGACTCCACAAACACAGAAGTCAGGGAAGTGAGGGGACCAGGACTCTGCCCTGCCAGCAAACCATCCACATCACACTTCTCTTGGATTCTAGACCAGAGCTTTCTTTATACAGTTTCTTGATAGCCTGGGAAATAGTGTCCTCAGACCCCGATGCTACTGCTCTGTTGCTAGAATGAAATCTCTGGATGCTTCCATTTAAAAAAAAAAATTGTGCAGCTCATAGTTTTTGAAGCTGATGGTACAAGATAGATCATGTGCTGATGGTCCATTTGGCCTATGGTTTGGTCCTCATGGTTACATCACAGTATGGGGCAATGACATCATGATAGCTGTATATGTAAGAGGGATCACACAGCAAATTGGGAGGCCAGAGAGGCTGGCAGGTTAAACTTACTCTTTGCAACAGTCCATGAGAGCTGAGCTAACACTCACAGTGACATAATCGCCTCATAATAACATAATCAATAAGAAGACCCCCATAACCTGAACACTGAGCTTTCTGTGTGACCATTTCCAATACCATTTCCAAACATTTTATGTTTCCATACATTGTGTGGTTTCCAAACAAACATGAAGCTTAGGCACCAATAAGCAGCAACCTGCTGCAGAGCTGGTGAAGTCCACAAATCCTAACTTCAGGGTCACCTACACACACACACACACACACAAAGCAAGGCCAACAAAAAGCAGTGAGCAAAATGACCAGAAAGAGAAGATGCTGTGCAGAGAAACAGAAGTTCAGAAAATGTACAGGAGCAAAGACTGAGCTCTGCAGAAAGAGCATTAGACCACAGAGCATTAGACCACAGAGCATTAGACCACAGAGCATTAGACCACAGAGCATTAGACCACAGAGCATTAGACCACAGAGCTGCAGGCTGCACTAAAGCAGATAAGTCAGGCGGGACCTCAGTGCTTTCTAAAGTTGCTCGCTGGAGTGGAGAAGCAAAGCCATCCTGGCCTATGTTTTGTAGTCAAGTATCTCTGCTGGAAGAGCAGAGAGCAGACACCGTTGTATCTTCCAGCCACACAGAGCTTCCTTCTTCCACTGATAAAGTTAGGAAGCATGCAGTGAACCAGTGTGGACCCAGGAGATAAGTGACAATGTGGTTTGAGATCAGTCACTACTGATTAGTCTTGAGGGAAATAATAAATGACCTCCCTCAGTAGATATTTGTTGGGTGCCTGCTTTCTTCCGATTATTCAGTAACTTACATCTCTCCAGTCAGCCTACACATCAGTTCTGCATCCTGATGTTTTGTTTGTCTTTGAGTCCCCCTTCCCTGAGCCCTCGGGCACCCCTAAGACATGCTCCTTGCCTGACTCCAGCACAGAATACTATCAAGTGACAGTTCACATTGGAAACATGGAATAAAATTAACACAAAAAGCAATGGCTCCATCAAGAGCAAGATTCACTCTAGATGTAACCTCTTCTGCAAGCAGAAATCTACAAACAGCCAGAAGAAATGCTGGCGGGTAAGGGGATAGAATCCCAGAAGGAATCCCAGGCCAACATCTTGACCTGACCCCTGCGTGCTCTGACCCTTGGAATAGACCTGGATATCTGCAGCAGAAGTTAAATTTCGCTGAGTATACCACAAAAGCAGAGAGCAATGTATTCGTCACCTCTCATACCTGCAGGATATTATGGGCTAGTATTTGGATTTTGTTTCTGAGCCTAGCTTCCCACTGTAAAAGAAAAAAAAAAATCTCTCCCTAAAATCCATCACTGGGCAGGTCTGCAGTCAGAATCTACATCTCTCAGGAATGCCCTTGTTAACCTTGTTAATACTGTTGTGGTAATGCTTCAAGGTGAGTGCATAGATGCAGAAGAAAATGTAACCAGGGAATCACAGTAGCTATCCCAATGGCCCTCCCTTTCTCCAACCCAAAACACTTAAAGGTCTGTGTGCATGAACTGAGTTCTCCAGGCAAGAAATCAACATAGACTTTGAAGTGGGCTGAGACATTCCCAGGTCTCCTATCAGTTAGAGACATTGGTCTGACTCTTGATCTATTGGCTTGTGATAGTAGGTGCTATCTCTATGCCCCTCCCCTAGGCAAGACACCCTCTAACACCAATCAAGCAATAACCAGGCTTCACGATTTCAGCTGATCAAAAAGGGACCTCGCTTTTATGGATAGTGGTGGCCCAGGATGTCTTATTCATCTGGGGAAATAATACATAGAGCCTGCATACTCCAATACTCCCACAAATCCTTTGTGCCAGAACTGGGCCAGCCAGGGCAGAAAGAGCACACTGGTCGACACTTGGGGTCGGAGGAGGCTTCCATCCCAGCAGGATGACATTCTTCTCTCTGAAGAACAAAGAACCAGAGGGCCCAGATCCAACAGAACCAGAACCTGAGATGCCTGGAGGTTGGCCAAGTGTGTCTCTTCCTCACACAGAGCAACCTCAACCAGCCCCACTCCCCTATCATCTCAAGGCTCACAAAATCTCATTGATTCTAAATTCCAATGTATTGTATATGTGAAGTTCCAGTGATTTTTTTTAAATCCCCAAATTTGAGTTCGACCAGGCTCTTTTTTATCACACATGTTAGTTGTTTTGGATTTCAGTGCAGACCTGAGTAAAAAGCTCTCTCTAGAAATTCAATGGAATCCACTGGAAAACAGGGTAGCAAAATATATCACCATCCAGAACACATTCAGAAGCAGCAAGTCCAGGCAGGTAAAGACCACATGTACAGGTAGAGGCAAGAGATGTGTTGTTGATGACCCAGAAGCCACTCCTGGCTTGCACCCCACTTTCTGCCTCTGTGATGGCACCTGATTCTGTTTCCTTACCCACAAAATCAGTAATAATGGTGGCCTGACCCACCTCCTAGAGTTGTCAGGACCATTAAGGAGAGTTTATGTGTGGGAGGCATAAAGGGTAGTTCATGGACGTCAGAAATGCTACCTTAGTGTGGCTATGAAGGCCACTGTGTTTGTCACGTGGGTGAAATGGAGGTAAGGTACACTGAGTTCATCCAGTCAGGGTACAGAATTAAAACTGAATATTTGGAAATGAAACATTATCTATATTCGGTATGATAGCTCACACCTCTAATATCAGCACTTAACAGGGAGATTTGAAATTCAAAGTCAGTCTGAGCTGCACCACAAAGGAAACAGACAAGATGAGACTTACCTAACTGTGAACTCTGCAAGAGTCTTGTGATGCCTTTTCACCTGAAATTCCCTATCGACGTCAAGAAAACAGTTTGTCATAACACTGAGTGTTTCAAAGCACACAGGTCTTACAACACAGGAAGGTCGATGGCATGATAAACACGGGCCGAGCTCTGTAAGGCACACTGACAGGCACTGTAGCATCTTGAGATGATAAAGTTGGGGTTGCTCTGGACTCTGAAGTCTTGTAATTCATGGATTTGGTTGAGATTTGTTTAATAGTGATGTTTCATGAATAATTTGAACGCTTTCTGAGTTAAGAGAGTTACTGCAGTTCGAATCTTGCTAATCAAGTTCTGACATGTTGCAGGTATCAACCATGGACCTGTAATAGCTGGCGTCATAGGGGCTCAGAAGCCACAATATGACATCTGGGGCAACACTGTCAACGTTGCCAGCAGGATGGACAGCACCGGGGTCCTGGACAAAATACAGGTAATGCAGTCTCTTCTCAGTCACCCTTGGTTCAATGGGAACTCTCATTGATTATAATAGTGATGATGATGATAATAATACATTACAACAAAAAATTAAATAGCCAAGCGTAGAGTTTATTTAAACCCTTTTATAGGGAAAAATCTTAGTTTTTGCATTAACTATTAGGAATGACACCAACCAGACTCTAATGATGAGAAAACAAATCCTCTGACCAGAAGTGGCCTGCAAGGCAGCATGGTGACCCAGAGTCCTGAATGCCCCAGGGGGAAGCTGCCTCCCTGTACTGAGAGCCCAGGAGATGCCTTATGAACTATTCCCTTTTCTAGCCCCATCACATATATAAAGACTTTGCAGGGGAGGTCTGCAGCTCAAAACTCAGGCAGTCCTGACTTCCTGGGAGGGGAAGTGTAGAAAGGATGAAGACTGGGAAGTGAGAGAACTGACGGTAAGCCTGACAGGAAGGACAGAATAAAATCATCCTAGTGAGATATCTCAAGAATTCTAAATGACCTCAAATCTCTACAATCCACCCCAGGGAAAGAAAGACAATATCTGACAAATTAAAGCAACTGAAAAAAATAAAATCATTTCATGTTAATATTCCCACTGCTCATTTAATCAATTTCAGCCACGGCTACAGTAACTCTAGTTAAAAACACACTAATCACATTCTGGGGGGCGGGGGGAAGAGTAGAGATCACTATAAAGATCGTGAGAAAAAAAATCTGTTATAGGAAGTGTGATGGAATTTTTCCAATTCTGTAGTTGAACAGTGGTCAACCAGTCAAGACAGAGAGTACAAAAGATAGGAAGGTGGCTACCCAGAAGGCATCTGTGTCCCCTAGGGTTGGTACTTTAGCTCATTTAACTCCTGGTTCCACTCACGTGCTGAGCTTATGTCTAGAGCAGGAAACATGTCAGTTGCCCAGTGCCCTCACACTCTGGAACAGCACTGCATTAGAGACAAGGGGTGCACCGTGGTCATCACAGCTGTGTGGTCACAAGTGTGACCACAGAATAAAACAGGACATGTTTTGAACCATGATAGAAAGTGAGCCAACAGATCAGAAAAAGAAGTTGACTCAAGGTTGCTTTCAAACACTGTGGGGAGCATCTCCCTTGAATCTCTATCTAGGCACTAGTCAATGACTTCCTCTCTACCTACCCTGGCTACTAGACAAATGTCACATCTATTATATATTCAAGGTCTCTTAGGTCCACTTAAGGGGGTACCCCAACAGCCACACCCAGTGATCCCATTCATCAGGAATTATAATCTCTAGTTGTTGCCTGAACTCTCTGGTGGCAATTAGGGTTTCCTGTCAGAGACTGGGGGGATGACAATAGATATACATAAGTAGGAACTTAGAGACAGGGAGCTTAATTGTGTGTGAACATGTATTTGGCTCATATGCCAGTAATGTCTTTGGTCCCATCTTGGCTAAGACCACTGAAGTGTTTGGGAGTTCTGATCTCTAGTCTTGTTCCTGAATGCTTTTAAGGTTACCTCTTCAGTGGAGGGTTGGGATGTTATAGCACCTTTGTTCTGTGGAAGCTTTGGACCTGTGCTTTCTCTTTCCCAAGCAATGTTAAAAATACAAATGTCACTCAAATTGTGATACACAAAGGTTAAATTACATCTCTAGCCTTATGTGGAGGCCTGGCATCCGAAGCTACCCAAAAGGAGATGGGAAGGATGGTCAATCTTTAATGAAACCATAGGTTTTCCTTCCCAGAAGGCTCTTTGAGCAGATGCTTACAACCACTTGCAGAAAGAATGATGGTTTCGGTCTACCTGCTTTGCTCCGTACCTTTTAGTTTTTTCTTTTCTTTATCCCCTTTTTGAATATTGGTCTTTGGTGAGTATGAGCAATGCCTGCAGGACAGAGGCAATGAAGAAAGGTGCTATGAAGTTGCTAAGGGGAAAGACAGAGGCTAGATGTGGGCATGGCCAGAGAATGCCCCACAGAGGAGGAAGACAGTCTCTTGTAGTTTTGGGAAGAAAATGAATGACATGGCATAGAAGAGAATGTAGGAGGCTGCTGGCCATCTGAATATTTGAAATAATGTATACCATACAACAAAGAGAATAGAGTCTGCCTCCTATTTCATTTTTATTTTTAATTATGTACATGAGTATATTGTTACCAATCACTGTGAAACATGTCAGTGTCCTGTGTATTTCTTCAGGACTTCTGTCCTAACAATCCATGTGATCCAGTGTATCTCAGACAGGTGGAGCATCTCAGACAGATGGAGCATCTCAGACAGGTGAAGCATCTCAGACAGATGGAGCATCTCAGACAGGTGGAGCATCTCAGACAGGTGGAGCATCTCAGACAGGTGGAGCATCTCAGACAGGTGGAGCATCTCAGTCAGGTGGAGCATCTCAGACAGGTGGAGCATCTCCACAGACTGACTGAGGAGGAACTAGGGCAGATCTCTATGGAGACTAATAAGGTTTGCAGGCTGCTGCTTGTGCTGACTCGGAAACTGGTGTGAGCACCAGGCAGGCTTCCTCCTAGGACGCAGCCTGCTCTCACTCCAAATGCGATAGAAATGCAATCTTTTTATGATTGAAAATTTCATAAATCATTCTTCCAGCTTCACATTCCCTTCCTTTTTAAAGCCCACAGAGTCCACGTCATGCCGCTAGTATGTGCATGAATATAAGGCCATCTACTGGTGCACAGGAAGCCTCTCAGGAGCCATATGCCTGAAAGAAACTGACTCTCCTTACCCTAGCAGCAGTCAGTTGCCAACAGCTCCCAGCTAGGGATGAACACCCTAGTTCCCTCTTCCATTCTCAATGCTGTGTAGCTTGCCCTACGCAGATACATGCAGACACAACACAGTCACACTCTTATATGAAGCTGCCCTCTTGTGTCCAGAGAACACTGTTTCACTCAGCCACTGCCAGCACAACCTTTACATCCACTCTTCTGTGATGATCCCTGAGCCTTGGGGGCAAAAGGTGTGATACAGAGATACCACATAGAGCTGAGCAGTTCATGATCTCTTAGTCTCTGCATGCTGGCCAGTTTTCAGTCTCTCTTAATTGTCATTGAGTGAAAAAAGAAGCTTTTCTGATTAACGTTGAGAGATTCATTAATTTATAGGTAGACTCATAAGAGCTTAGGGGGCAATTTATACCACACCCATTTAGCAGAATGGCAGTATTGTCTCCTAGAGCTGTGACCTTTCCAGCCACAGGTATTTGACCCAGTTTAGTTTACGTGGATTCTGTCTTGTGGTTTATGTACTTGTAGGAATATCTTGCTAGGCCCGTCATTGTCGCTTGCAGGTTCATCAGTAAATAAGGTCGTTGGCTGTTTTCCTCCATTAGTATCATGCCTAGAATATTCCAGTATGATGAAAGCTAATCAGCAGGGGTAAAGCTTCCAGGTCTGTACCAAGTTTCCCCATGCCCTGTGACTCAAGTATGTGGTGTCTTCAATAACAATGTTACCATCAGGTTCTGATGTAACCAAGAGCAGTGGCAGTAGCCTGTAATGTTTTTCTCCAGGAACCAATTGACCACCAACTAAAAAAGAGGTAACCATACCTAGCACCGGGCTTTTACTTGATAGCCTATGGTGTCTGAGAGATGTATTGCTGGCGTCCAACCCGACCCCCACATTATAGGATAACTCATTTAAACTCCAAAGTATGTATACACTTTAGGAAGTTTCTACAGTAGTGTATCTCCACAAGGTTTTCCAAGGTATTTGATGTTAGTTATCCCTCCTCCATAAGCCAAAGGTGTCTTCATCTTGAATATTACTTGGCATTTTTGGCTTCCAGTTTTTTTTTCCATACCAGCAGTTAATTAAGCATTATTGATGCTAATATTCTCTGGTATATTTCTTGTTCTATTAATTTTTCAGGAATGGAATTCTTTTCTATTTTTTATTGCATATTTTATTTACATTTCCCAGTCCCTTCCCCCTGAAGCCCCTTATCCCATCCTCCCTCCCCCTGCTTCTATGAGGGTGTTCCACCACCCACCCACCCACTCACTCCCACCTTCCCACCCTAGCATTCCCCTATACTGGGGCATCAATCCTTCACAGGACAAAGGGCCTCTCCTCCCATTGATGTCTGACAAGGACATCCTCTGCTACATATGTGGCTGGAGCCATAGGTTCCTCCATGTGTACTCTTTGGTTGGTGGTTTAGTCCCTGGGAGCTCTGGGAGGTCTGGTTGGTCAATATTGTTTTCCCTGTGGGTTACAAACCTCTTCAGCTCCTTCAGTCCTTTCTCTGACTCCTCCATTGGGGACCCCATGCTCAGTCCAGTGAGCATTCAATGCCTCTGTATTTGTCAGGCTCTGGCAGACAGCTATATCAGGCTCCTGTCAGCAAGCACTTCTTGGCATCTGCAATAGTGTTTGGGTTTGGTATCTGTATATAGGATGGATCCCCAGGTGGAGCAGTCTCTGGATGGCCTTTCCTTCAGTCTCTGTTCCACACTTTGTCTCCATATTTCCTCCCTTGAGTATTTTGTTCCCCCTTCTAAGGAAGACTGAAGCATCCACACTTTGATCTTCCTTCCTTTTGAGCTTCATATGGTCTGTGAATTGTATCTCAGGTATTCTAAGCTTTGGGGCTAATATCCATTTATCAGTGAGTGCATACCATGTGTGTTCTTTTGTGGCTGGGTTACCTCACTCAGAATGATATTTTCTAATTCTATCCATTTGCCTAAGAATTTCATGAGTTCATTGTATTTAATAGCTGAGTAGTACTCCAATGTGTAAATGTACCACAATTTCTGTATAGGAATGGAATTCTTGAAGCAGAAACAGGAAGACTTTTTGACCCTGTTTGAAGTGGGTTGCATTGACTTGGGAAGTAATCCCTTTGTGTTTCTGTGGCCTGCAGGTGACTGAGGAGACAAGCCTCATCCTGCAGACGCTTGGCTACACGTGTACTTGTCGAGGTATCATCAACGTGAAGGGGAAAGGGGACCTGAAGACGTACTTTGTAAACACTGAGATGTCAAGGTCCCTTTCTCAGAGCAACTTGGCATCCTGAGAAGCTGTCTCTTCCTGACAAGAAGAATGTACTTGCAGGAAGGTACCACGCACTTTCTGACTTCAGCCCTTGCCCTTCGTCTTGATGTACGTGCTCTGTCCCATCCTCTGGAGCCCTTGCAGACTAGTTCCTGTGACCCAGTGGCATACTGTTTGGTGTCTGCGTGTGCCCAGATTGTCCTGCCACTTGCACTGTGCTTGCTCCTAAGCAGGAGAAGGAACCATGTCCTGGAAGGAGAGCATTGAAAGAAGTGACGGAGGAAGAGGTGAAGTGAACACACATTCTTAAGGCAATAAAACTGGGGGGTGTATATTATCTTCTGGTGCATGTTCTTCTCTGGAAAATATGGTAGCTCGTAACTGCATCCCTAGTCTGATATTCAAACACACAGTATTTGTGAATAAGCTGATCCTGTCACTCAACATGGAGTCTGTGTTCACCCACCCGTGTGTCTCATTGCCAGTGGTCATCCGTGGGTCTCAGCTGAGACTCTCGGCTTTTGTCACCTTGCTGTGTTGTCTTGTGGCAGCGGCATATTGCCATCCATCACCAGAATTAGTCCTCACAGCCTAGGACCAGTTTTGTACCAAACTCGTCTGATGTTTTGATGCCATTTGTCTTTTGTAAAGTTAATTCATTAAAAGTTTTATGTACTTTGGTGTATAGTGCCCGAATCTTTTTTCTTTTTTCCTTGTTTTCCTCCTGTGGTTTAGTCTAGAATAAAAAAATGTGTTTTCCATCTCCCTTTTCAGAGACAGCTTAGAAGCTGGTACTGAGATAGACTCTTGGATAATGGAGATAGTGTCAAAGTCTACGATGCAATAAATTATGGTATGGTTTTATGGGAGGAGAGAGCCTGTGCTCAGTGTATCTGATGGTCTGGTTTTAATTTTGCTATCTTTTGAGAACCATTTAAATGATAAAAAGCCATTTAGAGCCTCAGAGCCCTTTCTGCCTACTAAGACCTCTTGTAGGGCATTACCTTGCCAAAGCTTGCAGATGCAACCCACGTAAGTACCTGGAACCGGCCATGTAAATCACGTGCCACAGTAGCCTGGACTGTTAAGCTGGAAAGGCTGCCTGTGGTATCTGAGGAAGCTTAAGAAGACTCAGACCCAGTGCTGCCAATCCAACTCTAAAGTTGCTTGAGTTTGGCTTTTTTTTTTTTCTGTTTTCTAATATAAAAAAAATTATACTTTGCCAAATGATGAGAGAGAGAGAGAGAGAGAGAGAGAGAGAGCAATCATGCATTTTTAAAAAAAAATTGTTTAAAAGAAGCAAAAGAGGATAAATAACAGGCTGGTTTCCCTTTTTGGTTCAGGGCAGGAATCTGTAAGAGCAGAGGATCAGGATAAAATACTAGGAAGCAGTTGATTAGCCTACACACAGATGTGAAGCAAACACAAGCTTCCAGTCTAACTTCTGGCTCTGAGTTTTACTAGCTCCATGCCTTGGAACACATCTCTTAACTCCTCTTAGGAGTATTTTCTTCTGTGCAAGCTCATAGGATCCATGAGCTAATGACTGGGAGCTTGGCAGTGGGCAGCGTGCTCCCGCCAGCGTGCATGGCACAAACACCACTGTCTCGCCAAAACTTCCACTCAGGACTGTTCTTTACCACCCAAGTGTGAATACAGCATGGCTTTTTCAATTTTCTGCCTCAATCAGGTGTTTTTGGATCCTGTAATAATGCTAAATCTCTGAGCGGCAGCTGAAAGGAGAGATGTGGTGTTCCAGGATTCCTCTTCCCTCTGACCAAATTCTAGGCTATCATACTGGAGGTTCCAGTGGGTTCAGCCATCAGCAGAGGTGTCTGTTGTGGCTCTCCTTCTTGGCATCTCATACTCCTGGTGTCTCTAGGCCACCATGCCCCGTAAGTACCCAATTGAGCAATTCATCAAGTTTTCTTCAAACAGTCCCCCATAGAAAGACTCTGGATTGGGCATTGTAGATAAAAGAACTTGGAAGGATAGAAGCCAGAGCTGAATTTCCTGTCTGAAGCATCAATAAAATTTGATAGTAGCTAAGGTCCTTGTTGGCATGTATGCACCTTACACAAGTCTGGGCTCATACCAACCTCTCCGGGTGGGATCTCAGCCAACATAGCCTCACCCCAGACCTGAACCACTAAGGAAGAAAACTGACCTAGACCACATTTACAAATTCCCAAAGGGACTTTCTTCCATGCATTACATTTTAAAAATCCCCAAGTGGTTCAGATCACCTTCCCAATTTGAGACTCCCTCCCCTTCAATTTATAAATGAGGAGATAGATGCAGAGACATCCAACCTGTCTAGTGGCTGCTGTGTGGTCAAGGCACTGCTAAGGTAGGGAAACTGCCTGTTTCATAAAATCACAAGCAGCCACTCCTGGCCTTGGTCAGTTCTTTGACCTTGATAAAAATATCATTAGAAACATGCAAATCTGAGGAGTCGTGTAGAAGTCCCTTCACAAGTACCCCTCACCTTTTAGCATTGCAGGAAGCCTCTCCTAAAAACCATTGGTCCAGTTCCCTAACTCCCATGCTCCCATGTCACTGTTTGGAGCCGGCTGAAGTGTGCTGTCAATCAGCCCTCCAGTTCTCTTCGCCTCCTTATCGAGCTTTGGAAGCCATCAGCCATCAGAGCTTCTCTGCCTTCCTTTGCTTATTTATCAATATCCATATGCAGGAACCAAGACCAAACAGTGGTGGGGATATGATAAGTGGACACACATTCTACTAACACGGGAATCTACTCTCTAGGCTGGAGACAAGGCTCAGCACTTGACATTGCACACTGCTATTGCTGAGGCCTCGAGTTTTCTTCCCAGCATCCATGTCTGGTGCTCACAGCTGCCACAACTTCATGAGATCTGACATTCTCTTCTAACCTCAGCAGCACCAGCAGCTGTGCACACACCCACACACAGACATGCACACATACACGAAAGTTAAAATAAATCTTAAAAAAATAATAATATCCCCCTTAAGATGTCTCTACCTGGTATTCATTAATTGGAGTGGAGAAGCCAACAGAAATCCTTTTTATTTTGCTTTCCTACCTACTCCATGTAAAACCTTGATTGATTCTATCCCTTTGTAAAAGCAGGTACCTTCTGGTTGGGTTATGCACACCTTCTACCTCAGCATTTGAGAGAGGGAGGGAGGCAGGTGAAGAGTCTCCAGGCCAGCCTCAGCTACAGCATGAGTTTGAGTCCAACTGGAACTCTACAAGACCGTCTTCAATCTCTCTACCCCACCACCAAAAAAAAAAAAAAAAAAAAAAAAAGATAAAGGAAAATAAAAACAAACAGTAGATTAAGGGTATAGGATCCACTCTGAAGTAATGAAAATAACACAGTTTGATATGAATTTATTCCATCTACTTTTAGTTTTTAGCTATAAAAATATATAAATGAGTAATGCTTAAAAATTTTCTATGACCCAGATTTTTGCATGTTTTTATATTATTACAAGCATGGTTTAATGTGCTCAAGAGCACCTCACATATATTACAGTTATTTATTTAGAAGAAAAAGAGCAACAACACTGAAAAATTCAGAATATAAGTATTTAGGAATTACTCATCCTTGAAACAGCCAGCAATGCTGGACCGTGCGTCCTTAGAATAACCACCGTGCAGATCCAAAACAATAAAACCAGTGGTTGAACACCAAAATTAATGACATCACCTGCCTGTTAACTGCTCAACTCTGGGAAACTCGACCACAGTAGATGAGAGATGCTTTCTTCCAAAAGACATATTCATTAAAAATATATCTTAGTGCTTGAGTGTGTGTCAGATTCTCTTGCAAAATAAATACTTCCAACCTAGGTTAAAATCAGCTGCTTCCAGAAGAGGAAACTACTGTCCAAAGTGAGAGCCATGGGCTGGAAAGGAATCTCAGCAGCACAGTGTGCAAGGCCGAGGGTTCAAACCTCAATGTGAAGAATAACAAGGGCAAGAACAGCTTCAGTGCCTCGGGGCTGTAAACCCTGAGCAAGGCTGTGCTCTGGTACTATTCTGATTAGCATGAAAACTTGTCAAAGTTTGAGAATTTCACCTAAAGATGATAAAACATCAGCTCACAGAAAGAAAACGCAGCGGGCAGACTTTTCCCAGAGTCCAGCCTGAACCCTGCACCTGTAACAGATTCTCCCTGGAGGAGTGGCAGTATGGATGTACGGGAGCTTTTATGCTCTGTTGTGCAAAGTTTATCTCAAGAAAACAAAGTGTCCCGTCTAGAGTTCAGTCATGTCGAGGGCCATTTTTGTTTGCATCATGGGCAGGGAGGTTTCCCTAAGAGACAGAGAAGGAAGGACTCACACGATGCTCCCGTGAACCCTTCCCCAACGAATCGAATCGTTGCAAAGTGGAGAGCCAACACACAAAACAAACACAGCTGCGGCCAACAGGAGGCAAGCTTTTCTTTTATTCAGGGTCTCAGAATGAATCAGTCAGTGTCATTTTAAATAATGACAGCGAGAATCCTTACACTAAAGCTTTCAACACCAGGACCGCCTTAGATATGCGTGTGCTTATCCTCCTGAGGTCAAAGAACATTCTTACAGCTACAGGTTGCATGAACAGGAAAATGGGTTCGTATACTACCTCACTGGCTGATAGGGTACCTCAGAGTGCCCTATAAACCACACAACTACTTCATGCTGGAGTGATGTGCCCAAAGCCGGGCTCCTTGATGCTGGGGATCTCATTCTTCCTGTAGAAGTCGATCTGCACGTGGTTCACACGGCCATAGTCTCTGTTTAGGGGCTCAATGGGCTGATTGATGCGTTTCCCATAGACAGAGGACATCAGCACGGGCACAACCCTTTCTTGTTCCTGGGAAGATAAAATTCACAGACAACACTGCCAGCACAGAAACCTTTATACCCACAATGCATCAGTACAATGGCCCACCCATCAGATGTCTCACCCAGGCGGCATCTCAATGATGCTAGCATACCTATGTTTGCAAAGCCAGAAAGATTCCAGTTCGTCTGTGCATGGCCCTCTACTACCCTGCTACCTGGAGGAGACATATGATGCTGAACCAGACACCACTTGTGGTCTGACTTCAGGTCCTCCTGTCCCTCCTCTTTTCTCCCCCTCCCCTGCCCTCTACCAGCCTCTCTTCACCCCCACATATAGAACAACAGCCTGGAGATTCAAGAGTTTGTTCACTCCACTCATCCAGCTTGTCCATTTCACTGACAGAGCTCTAATCACTCAAGTCCCTGGATGGCACCGGAAGCTCCTGACCCTTCTCCCAGAACCTCCTCCGCCCTTTCACTACCTCTGTGCTTTAAAGGGCTCTCCATGCATGTTGTCCATCAACATGAAACCAGGTTGTTTCTTTGTCTTTTGCCTCTTACTCTTCTCTGTCAGAATGTCAGCTCTACAAGGACAGGGCTTGCTCCTAAGTCCCTTTATGCTCCCTCCAGAGCACCAAACAGTGCATCATCAGAGCCACCTTCTTCTTTCTCATCAGAAAACAAGAATTTCAATGCCAATGCAGAATGCACCAACATAAGCAAATTTAAAAATCCCATGACTGTGAAGTAAGTGATACCATGTGTCTTTATCACTGAACTCCAACGCAAGAGTGCTGAGTGTGGCAAGATGTCGGGAGACAGTGGCCTCACTCACAAGGAAAACAAGCACTGGGCCACTGTACTAAATCTCCAGCCTTGGAGATCTTAATTACAGTCACAGAGGAAAAAAGCGAGTGGCTCATAGAAACCCCGCAAGAAGCTTTTGTGTTATAATCTCCATGCGATGCGTTGTCTAATAGTCTCTGTGTACTCGGCCCCCGACCTTTAAAAAGACTGTCATTCTCAGTGTGGACTGAGGGTCTGGTCAAAGGGAGAAATGTCTGGCACAGAGCAGGATGGTCCAGTTTAGTCCAGAATAGAAAGCACCCCCAGTACCCGTCTACCTGCTAGGACCCTGACAGAGGTACCACCTTCTTTTGGAAATATTGGGGAGGTCAAAGCAGAGCTACACCCCATATGGTGGGGACTTGAGGACTAGACTTGGGGAAAATAAAGACCAGTTTCCCTAGAAAAGCTGTTGTAGCCAGGGCTCAGTGGGCAAGCAAGTATGGACTCCTGTCTATTGAAAAGTGCTTCCTAATTTTACTCTCCTTAAATTGTCTGATTCCCTAGAACAAATCAAAAATAAAATAAGGCAAAAATGGAGTCACAGAACAGAAGCATCTTAACTTCTCAGCACAATAAAATAAATGCCAGCTACATAAATAGATCTACATAAAGCATCAGAACACAATGTCAAATATTTGCATGTGGTCACATGTATATGCATTAGTACATGTACATACATGCAAATAGAAACATATACAAGACTGTGTTCATACATGTACATGTAGGAAATACATGTATGTATGTGCATACATCTCCGCATGTTCTTGTATTTCACAGAGATAAAAATGTAAAAATGTGTACACAGGCACACACACACATATATATTTACACAGTTGATATACACATGTGTATGCACATGGACACACATAATGCATGTGTGTAACCAGTATATATATATATGCATATGCACATATGTAAATATGTATTTGTGCACATACATTCACTCTGTATATATGTGTGTATGCATGGGTAGTCACATGCATATAGTTTATACAATCTGTTAACATTATCCTATCTTACCTCCTCATTAAAATGAAGCCCCAGGCTCTTTGCATGTTCTCTGTCATCTCGGTGTAATTTCTGGTTATAATCTAGTCTCCTCTTAAAAAGACAGTCATAGAGGGAGACGATCCCTGTCTGGGAATAAACGGAGACAGTCACAGGTATGTTTGAAGGATGAGGCACTGGTATCTGAGACAGCACTGAAACCAAGACTCTGCAGTAGAGACTGGAGAGTACAGAGTCTCCTTCATGTGAGTAGGCACTGAGGAGGGACACCCCACATGGCAGGCCCAGCTGTGAGCTGGAGCAGAAAGGAGCTCGGACCCCACCAGCAAATGCAGAGTGTGTTGAGGACCAAGTCTGACCACAGATGTTCAACAGCACTTCTTTTTGGCTCTCTGGCGTTCCTCCTTGAGAAAGTCTATTCCCTCTGACACTGCTGCAAGAGTTCAAACCTTAGCTGTAGCTCACGTTGCCATGAGGAAATAGTGTGGACCAAGAAATTCATAAACAAAATATCTTTCTCAGTTTAGAGGCTGGATGTCCAAGGTCAAGATGTGGGCAGATTCAGCACCCATGGACGCTGCTTTCAGCTTCACACATAGCACTGTCTTGCTGCACCATCACAAGTGATAAAGACCACGGAGGCTCACTCGAGCTTTGGAGGCATGAAACCTGTTCGTGAGGGCACCACCCTCAAGACCTGATCTCAGAGTGTCTAATATTATATAGCCTTGTTCTGCTCTGAAAACTCAGCAGTAACAGGATGCTATGACAATACAACCAGGCAGGAGTCATCCTTCAAGCTGATGGCCAGTGGTCAAATTGCTTATATGCAAACCTACCTCTTGAGAGACAAAAATATTTTTCTAAACCATATGCACAGCTACAGAACTTCAAAACTGACATCCATGAGTACATGTAATATGCCTACATATATAACATAAACACGCATTTATACATACATAGATGTACATACACACAATTTGGATATTCTGGAAGAGAAGCTGTGAGCATAACTATGGTCTATAGATCTCTGCATCTTTTCCTCAACTTTTTCTTAGTCAATCTGCTTATATGGTACCCAGTAGAATAAGTAATCCATGGGTTAGGTGGTATTTAACCGTCATCTCACGCATCAGGCTTGTTGCTCTGGATGTCCCAATTCCTTCAGCAATGAAACCAGACTTGGTTTATCTGTGGGACTGGAATTAATCACCAGCTGTCTCACTTGTGCTGGGGTGATTTGGTTTGGCTTGTTTGTTTGTTTGTTTGTTTGTTTTTCCTAACAATGATACTAGAATGATTCCCTCTGTGGGACAGAGACAAACTAACGTGGGGAAAGAAAGGATGCACAAACATGTTGAGCAGGCTGGAAAACACAAATGACCCTGTTTACAGAGTGCAGGCACCCAGCATTTCTGGTGGCAACAGTAATAGCTAGCAATGCAGCATCCAGCAGTGAGGGCATTCATGGATTGACCACCAGGTAGACTTCGGGAGACAGCTCACACCTGGTAGTACCTGATGTATCTACCATCCAGGGAAGGAGACAACGTGATTTTTAAGAATTGCAGTTCCAAGATTTGTAAGAGTTCTACCAGATATGCAGGTAGAATGACAGAATCCTAACTTCACTAAATTCAACCATTCCTGGTCTGTCACTAGAAGGTGTGGCTTCTCTCTCTGCATCACAGCTGTCATTTTGCACCACCTGCCCTGGGTGTTGTGTCTCCTGATCAGGTAACTCATGATCTAGACAGGCGTGTGAGAAACAATGACTCCAGGGAGAATTGATTAAATTCAGCATCCAGTGCGGTGAAATTGGCTAATTCCTTGTATCTTCACATCACACTGTAGACAAAAGTAAATTCTAGAGGAACTAGGAAAATAAGAGCAAAAGAAAGCCCATGAGGGACCTCCCACGCATAAAAGCAATAAGGAAAATGTCACAAAGAAAACATCAATCACTTTGACTCCATAAAAGTAGGCATTTGCTTATCAAATAAATCTAAGTTTCTTTAAAAACCCATTTTAAGTCATGACAAAGAAATCTCAGTCTTGAACACTCAGTGCAGATCTGTTGCTGCAGAAGCTGGTGGGCCGCCAGCCCTCACAGATGGAGCAATGCTTTCTGGGAGAAACAGAAAGGGCCCTTCAGTAACACAGAGGAAGTTCAAACATGACACCCACTCTGCAGGAATGGTGGGCCCATCCCCCTTCAAGGGAGGATATAAAGATCCAGGCCTTTTGAGGCATAAAGCTATTGGCCGAGCTGAGGAGAGGCCCACATCAAGACAACACTAACCTGGAAGCCCACTGTAGTGTTTATGTGTGTACTACTGTGAGAGTAAATGAATCCATGTATGAAAAGGTAGAGGTGTACCGAGCTGTATGTAGGCCATCGGATCTTGTGGAGATGGAGTGATGGACAGATGGAGGCACTGTGAGCCACCTGATATGGGTGGTGGAAACTGAATTCAGGTCCCTTGGAAGAGCAGCAAGCACTTTTAACTGCTGAGTCATCTCTCTCATGGCGACCAATTGGATGGTAGTTAGGCGTTCTGGTCTGCTCTCAGCTTTCTGTTGCCTGTCTGCCCTGGCTATCGCTGTGCTGTCTGTAGGGTAGGAGGAGATCAGCCACAGCTGACAGCATTAAGGATGAACCCTTGTGATCAAGTCGTTCTCTGAGGACAGTATGCAAAAGTAGACGTGGACCACAGGGTTCCCCATCACACGCCCAACAGTGTTCCCACTGGGTGTGTAGCCTGCTCAGGTAAGGGGAGCCGCACAGGAAGAGGGGGAGCACCAACAGTAAGGAAACAAACTTCCAGGGTCTGCCTGTGCTGTGCTTCTTGCCTCGCATTTTCGGCCAGGCCAACCCTCCTGAGTGGAATGGGTCCTGCTAGGGGGCGGAGCTTATTCGAGAAGCAGTCCCAACTGCCAGAAGAGCAGATTCCAGAAGAAAGGGAGCTTGTAATCACTGTTAAGAATGCTCCGCACCACAGAAGCCTATTGCAGTATGCAACTTCCCAGGAAAAAGGGGAAAAGCAGTCTATTGCTTTTCATTTTAACGAGGTCTCCTAGAACTCTGTAAATAGACGTAGCCAAGAGTCCATGCTGCCTCCCTCCCAGTTCCAGGGTGTTGTTGCAAGAGCCTGCCTGGCTGGGCCTTCTTGCTCTGGATTAGGAAGTTCAATGCTTCTGGGCACGGGCTGATGAGAACCCAAACACTCCCAGCCCCATCCTATCCGCCCACCCCACCCGACCCCACCCCGGCCACATGTGTGGTGCGTATTCAGAATGTTCCAGAGTGGGGGAAAATGAGTTTTTCTACCACTGAAGAATAAGACTAAAAGGAAAAAAAAAAATTACTAGCAGACGGGCAGCTTCACAGAGCAAACCACTATCCATCTCCGGTGTCTGAGCAGAGCCGAAGTGTGTCTTCCATTACAGAGCTTTCATCTTTTGTTCTTGTATTCCTTTGTGGCTTGAAGCAAGATGATTTTAATAAAAACCAATCGGGACTGAGATGCTATCACAACACAGACTTGGTGCTGCACAATTAAAAACCTCTCGGACTCGCTTGCCTCTCCCTGGGCTTGAGTTTTAAAGGAAAAAAAAAGAGCAAAACAGAAAATAGTAACTTGTGATCTCTGCCTTTGTCTGCTTGCATTTTGAGCACTGCTTAAATGTGGTAACGCTGTGTGCTGCCTGTGGCATCTGATGTCCTCCCTTCATTTACCTCTTGTGCTCCCAACTCCTGATACTGAGTAGTCTCTAGCCAGTTGGGTGCGTGGCTGTCATCTGTGCAACGGTTGCCTGTGTCTTCCACTCCCATGTTTCACTGGGTCTGTTCTTTCCGCAGTTTGGGAATTAATCCCGCTGTGGAGTTTGGTATCCATTGTTAGGTATTAAAAGGGCTGGACTTGATTTGAATATATTGCAAGAGGTGGTGACTTCCAAGATGGCTGACTTTAGGTGGGGTTATCAGGGCAGTCTGGTCGCTCTATAATGAGTGAGACAGAGGCCAAAGAAACACAAGTGTGTACAGTCCCAGCCTCTCAGAAGGCCATGCACTCCCGCAGGGAGCACATGTGGACGTTCCCGGCGTCTCAGTGTGTCCTGACTGCTCCAGAATTCTGAGGCCAGTGAGACCATTAGTACCTGTGGTTTCTGGAAACTCAAGAACCGTGACCTAAATAAACATTTTCTCTATAAAGCACATAGCCTTGGGTATTTCATTGTAGTGATGGAAAATGAGCTAAAAATAACTGTAAGGGGCCATAGTAGGCTCTGGGACAGAAACAGAGCGAAAGAACTTCACTCTAAGTGTGACCAGAGTCTGAGCATGGAGAAAACACACACACTAAAATATGTAAAATATAATAAAGTGCTAAAATATTACAAATAAAGTACGGAGCATGCAGTCGGGCAGTGGTGGTCCACGCCTTTAATCCCAGCACTTGGAAGGCAGAGTCGGGCAGATTTCTGAGTTCGAGGCCAGCCTGGTTTACAGAGTGAGTTCCAGGACAGCCAGGGCTACACAGAGAAACCTTGTCTCGGAAAAAAAAAAAAAAAAAAAAAAAAAAAAAAAAAAAAAAAAAAAAAGACAAAGCATGGAAAAGTGAAGTGGCTTAAAAGAAGGAATGCTAAGCCCTTGTGTGCTCTGAGCTTGTGGGTGTGGTAAGATCTTGTGTGCTCTGAGCTTATGGACATACCTTGGCATCTCTGACAATCACACAGCTAGCTGCTATAGCTAGAACTCTGCAGGTTCAGGTGCTGTGGGTTGAGTTTTATCTCCCGAAGCCCTCATGTTGAAGTTTTATCCCAGAGAATACAGAATGCTACCCTGCTCTGAAGCAGGGTTGCTAAAGATGTACTTAGGTAAGGTGACATCATGCTATCGTAAGATGACACTGTGCAATGTGACTGGTGTTCTTAGAGAGTAGGAATTTGAAGAATAGAGACAGATATCAGAAAAGACAGTCTGAACAGGACAGAAGGATGACTATCAAGAAACAAAAGCGTTTCCCTCTGAGTCCACAAAAGGGACCAAACTTCCGCTCTCCAGGACTCTAAAAGGTGAGTTCCCACTGCTCTAAGCCACCAAGCCTGGGCTACTTTGTGCTGTACTAATGCCCAACACATTCTATAAAAGCAACCGTGTCTGGAACAACTTGGAAGCTAAAATGGGATTAAATCAGAGGCTACTGAAGCAGGGCCAGAAGCCTAAGGAGCACACTCCTCTGTAAACTGAGTTTGCGGATCACCTGAGTGGACAGCATCACTAATACACAATTACACTTGGCTCCTGATGACCCAGGGCATTGCCCTTGTTCCTGCTCCTGCCCTCCTGCCCTGCTGCCCTCCTGCCCTCTTGCCCTGCTGCCCTCCTGCCCTGCTGCC
>NW_022196914.1:29919539-29935563 GCF_008632895.1 Mastomys coucha | reverse complement strand
CCCTCCTGCCCTCCTGCCCTCCTGCTCCTCCTGCTCCTCCTGCTCCTCTTGTTCCTGTTCCTTTAGTGAAGACACGTGACCAGTTTTACCCATTAGACTGTGATCTGAAGTGACATGTGATACCTCAGCTAGAAGTATGGAAGAACCAGCACCCAGACCCAGGCTGCTTGGAGGGGGAGCAGCCTGTGAGGTGGCTGCTGAGTGGCTTAACTGTGCAAGGGCACACTGCTGACCCCACTGGACCTTTTGCATAAGAATCCAAGTCAAGGAGTTCTGTGGGGTTGTTTGCTGCAGCAAAACTGGCCTTGTCCTAAGTGAGCCAAGTGGGTAGCTGAGAGAGGCATTTGCCTCCTATGGCCTGCAAGGCCCAACCTCCACCCTGAGGTTGTAGGGTTTACTACATCCCGCACCTCTCCACCACCCAAAGCTCTCCTCTTTCCAGAAATTACACTCTCACACAAATAACGAGTGTTACATTTAAAATAAACTGGGACCCAAGTCCTTTCTTTTCTCCTCCTTTCATATGACATTAAATATAAACATGCTCTTCTTTATTGAATTGAATCACTTAAATTCTGTGAGAAAGAAACAAAAGAGATGTGCATACTTTCATAATCTTTTTGACAATTTGACACATGCCTATGCACACATGTATATGACAATGCACTGTGATCATATTCATCCCTGTTACCCTCTCTCATCTTCCTCCCACACTTGTATAAGATGACTTTCTTGTACTTCCATGTGCGTGTGTGTGTGTGTGTGCGTGTGTATGCGTGTGTGCGTGCATGTGTGTGTGCGTTTGTGTGTGTGCGTGTGTGCGTGCATATGTGTGTGTGTGCGTGCGTGTGTGTGCGTGAATGTGTGTGTGTGCATGTGTGTGCATGTGTGTGCACGTGTGTGCGTGCATGTGTGTGTGCATTTGTGTGTGCGTGTGTGTGTGCATGTGTGCGTGTGTGTGTGTGTATGTGTGTGTGTGTGTGTATCCCACTGAATTTAGTTAAGACTCAGTGTGCTTTCTTTTTTGTTTGTTTTTTTTTCAAGGTAGAGCTTCAGGGTTCCTCTGTGTAGCCCTGGCTGTCCTGGAACTCACTCTGTAAAACAGGCTGGTCTAGAATTCAGCCATTGCCTTTGCCTCCAAAATGCTGGCATTGAGGCCTGTGCCACATATTTTTATGTAACTGCAATGAGTATGATACTACAGGCTCACCAAACACATTTCTATTTGAGAACAAGTTAAAGAGTCAGTTCTCTATTTTCCTGTAGTAGTCTGGACTAGGAAGGTGCCAAGGCATGCCATTTCTAGACATATAAGCTCATTCTCTGTGTATGGAGAACTCAGGGGATTCAATTAATGACTCCAATGTCCTAGAGACTATCAGGATCTGGAAACTGTGGAACCACTGAGAGAGAAACCAGGCCTGAATAAGAATAAGCCAGCCAATACTCCAGCATGCACAGGGAAAGAGCCTGTGTGATCCCTTCCCTGACTGAGAAGATTCCAGCAGGTGATAGCTGCTGAGGGATGGAGAGTCAATTTTCTTCAGGAGTGAAGACTATAGGAATTTGGCCCAATGCTCCCAATACAAATTTGCATATGGGGAGCACTGGTTTGACTCAGGTGCATCATGAAGAGGAGATGGAAGACGTGGTGGAGGAGTAGATAGAGGAAATGGTGAAGGAGGAGGGAGAGGAGAATGTAGTGCTGAAAGAAGAGAAAGAGGTAGAGAGATGGGGGATACAGAAGAGGACAAGAAGAGGGAAGAGAAGGAGGAAGGGGAGGGAGGAGGAAGAAGAGAACAAGGATGGGGATCAGGAGGAGGATGAGGAAGAGAGATGGGCAGGAGTAAGAGAATGAAGATGGGAATGAGGGAAGGGGATGGATGAGGCTGGAGAAGAAAGGAAGGAGGAGGAGGTAAAGGAGGGAGAGGCATCCAATAAAGGCTGCAAGTAGGGAGGGGAGGTGAATATGACATCAAATGTGTCATATTCATATACATAATTATCAATGAGTATATAATAAGATTCATGTTCTTTTCAAATAAAAATATAAATAACCCTCATTACAAATTTATATATATTTTTTAAAAGAGGCACAGTGAGTTGTCACATCATTGTACCAAGAACTCTCCAGGACTCAGATTGGGCAAAACATGAGAAATGAATCAGTGCCAGTCATATTACACTTATACCATCTTCATCCCAATATGGCCCTTATATGAAACTAACTGCTCACTGCAGAAAAAAAATCTACCTCATTACTAGTGATTGTGGATTCCTTTGTTGTAAATATTCTCACTGTGGGGTCTGGAGAGTTGGCTCCATGATTACAAACACTTATCTAGGCAATGGATTTGAATTTGGTTCCCAGCCCCTGCACAGCTGACACCCACCTACAATCTAGTTCAAGAGGATATGACACCCTCTTCTGGCCTCTGTGTCCACCAGGCATACACAGACATACATGCAAACCAAACAAACAAATAAAAACACATAAAAAAAATAAATCTTAAATGTATTAAGAGCAAACTCTGCCGCGATATTGGTTAAGCCTCTGTGTTACTCAGGTCCATCCTACCTAGCCCATCTTGAGTAAAGTGGAAATTACTTGTCAGTGGCTGCTACTCCTCTCTTCAAAGCTACTTGCCCAAACACATATGACCTAGTTTCAAAACTGTAAATCTCCAAGGTCATTGATTCCGTAAGGGCCTTGTCTGAGTTCTGGTAAGCCCAGAGCATCTCCTTGGAAGTCAGGCTAGTATGCTGAGCTAAGAGAATGTTAACAATATTCAAGACTAGAGGGCTGCAGCCTGTCAAGAATAGATATCAGAACAGTGAGTGACTGTGCCTCACTGTTCTCCATGGCTTGCCTGCAGACAAGATCCTGTTCCTTCTCCTGGCACATTGGGATCATAAGTTTTGACGATTTTTACAACTCCTCAAATAATCTAAGAATATTTTACTCTTGAACTGAAGTCAGTGGAATTCCTCTCCACGGACTCACTTCTGTCTCACACTGGAAGAGTGCGTGGACTCCGTGCATCCTGCCTTGGTTCGCAGACCCACCTCATCACTGAGGCTGAAGAGTCAGCCTCTGTTGTCTGTGTCATTTGCTTACATCGATTCATTTCTGCTGGAGGTGGAATGTGCTTTGTGATTCCTAAGAGCTCGTGGTCCCCAGGCGGCAGTGGTGTAAGATGGTAGTGTGCTTTTAAGAGCCAGGACCTGTCAGGAGGCTCTTAGATCACTGAAAACACGGCCTTTAAGGGACTGGGACTGGGGGACTGCTTCCTAGCTGCAGATGTAGCTACTTACCCTGTCATGTCTTCCACTACCACCCATACCTACCCTGAGATGGTGCAGCCAAATAGCAGAGACTCCACAAGGCCAAGGGTAGCTGCTGAGAATTTTAGTCCTCAAAAGTCTGAGCTAAGGAAACTTGTCTTTTCTTTTTTTTTTGAATTTTTTTAATTTCATTCTTTCATTACAAAAACAGTAAAATAATAAGTAAAAATACCCACAAAATAAACAAAGGGCACTAAACAAAAAAAATATATATTTTCTTCATTACTCATTTATGCTGAGAACCTTGGAATCTTGTTAGGGAGATGAAAAGTTGGTGTGATATATCACCTCATCAAACTGTGGCATAAAATATATGAGAATACACTGCCTACCACATGAGCCGAGCAGCAGAGCTGGGTAGAGCAGCTTACAGTACTACTACCCGAAGCAGAGGTGGTATTACTATGAGTCTAAATTAACCCTGGTCTACTTAGAGAGTTCAAGGCCAGCTGGGCTACATTATCAAATCTTGTCTCAAATAAAAAGAACTTTTAAAAGAAAAAGAATAATGGGAGACAGGGAAGTTAGGAAGGAAGGAGGGAAGGAGAAGGAGAGGGAGTAAGCTTAGACATCGAAGTGTTCTCTTTGTAGTCATGACGACATAAACAGAACCCCAGACCCTGCAGTTAAAAAAAAAAAGCCAGGCACAGAGGCTCACAGTTAGCATTCATAGAGTTGAGAGGTAGAGACAGGTAGACCCTTGGAAGTCACTGACCACCCACTCTTGCTTCCTTAGCAATCTCCACATCAGTGAGAGACCCTGTCAACACCCCAGGTCATCCTCCGGCCTCCATATGCATACCCAGAGACATGTACACCCTGCTTACCCACCAACGAGAGAACTGAAAAACATACACATGGCTGTGGTGTATGAACCTCTGTGTGTGAACACAAAATCAGACCCATATCACTGCATGTAGGGGCTCGTGGCCAAAAGACATGCCATGCCTGTGTGTGGGCAGTATTGCTGGTAAGAATGTTTTCCATGCAGAAAGACACACTGGCCCCTTCCTCGCTCCTCCCTTGTGGCTGAGTTCCCAAGAGAAGCTGGGCCCCTCCATTTACAAGATTCCACCTGCCTTGGAGGAAGGCTCAATCTTGCTCTGCTACACACTCTAGGACATGCCATTCCTGGGGACAGGTCACTGGACAACAGGCTTGCAGCTAACTCAAGGTGAGAGGCAGGTGTGATCGATCGACCGTATGGGTAGAGTACTGAACCACACATACTCCAAACAGAAATCCCTGGTTTACTAAGCGCTTTTTCTTAAGAGGTGGCTTAGGGCTTCCATTCCATATATTCATCCCTCTTTTCCTACCACGCAGCAGGTGTTTCTGGAGTACCCAGGGTAAGCCAGTCCCTGGTTTGATTGCTGAGGAGACAGCAAGACAAAAATCAATCCTTGCCCTACCCTGGGGACAGCTGATAATTCACTACAGGAAGAACAACAGTAAGATAAACAAGTGAAATGTTTAGTAGGCTAGATAGGAATAGGCACAAAGGATAAAGGAGAAATGAGAGGGGAGGGGTGGGCGTGCAGGAAGGTGCTCTGCATTCTACTAGCATGGCTGTGAATCTACTGGACAGCCATGACAAGACCCCCCTAGACCCTACCAGTAACCACAGAATGGTTTATCTTCCTCTACAGACACTTTAGAGGGCTCGAGCACACGTGATCAAATATGACTGATGTCTAAGGTGACAAGGCACCATGCATGCAGGACTGAGGAAGCACACCCCTGTGTATTGGACCCTGGCTGCGGTCCTTGGGACTCTCTGCCTTGCAGCTCTGAACAGACTGCACAAGCCTTTGTACACTGGAGGTTCTTACTGCCCTGGATGAAGGACGTTCTGCAGGCAGGCAGGAAGAGCTTATGGCACATAAGGACACCATCAGCCCTCGCCTCCACGTCTGTGATTCTGCACATGCAGAAGGGATTCTGGATAATCCCAGCAAAGCCAGAGTGGGGCCTGTGGAACACAGCTTTCCTCAAAACAGCTTTCTACAATCCACCCTAGCACGCTGGAAAACACATTCTAAAGCCACTTAGGCGATTTCTTTTTAATGTCACTGTTATACTTTGAGGGATTTAATCAAAACCTTCATAAAAGGGCATTCTCCTCTGACTCGGCTTTTCCATTTCGGGGGCAGAAACGCTGTGCACAACAGAAGGAGAAAAAAGTAATTTAAAAAACGCCTTTGAACTGAGTCTGCTCTGCAGCCTCTGGAAGCGTATTTCTTAGGGAAACACAGGCTGCTAGAGCCCCCTAGGGAGCAGTACCCGAGCTGGCCACATTTTACATGGTGGCTTGAGAGGACAAATTTGTCATCATATTCAGCCACATTACTGGGGTTTTAAATAAGTTTGCAGCCAGCAAAGCATGAATGTGGTGGGCTCCCTGGGGTGGATGAGTTAGAAGATCAGGGACACTTGCCATATGCTCCTCTGCATTCATCCCTGACAGGGAAGGGGGCTGGGTTCTTAAGAGATGGACTGCTGGGAATGGGCAGCTAACTGAAAAGAAATTAATCATTAGGAGCTACAGCTAGAAAACAATTGCTAGCAGTATTTATACTGGATAGTACTGCATCTCATGCCACACTGGTTAACTAAATCAAGTGTGTGTGTGTGTGTGTGTGTGTGTGTGTGTGTGTGTGTGTGTGTCTATATGTGTCTGTATGTCTGTGTGTCTCTATGTGTATGTCTATGTCTGTGTGTGATTGTGTGTGTGTATGAGTATGTCTGTGTGTGTCTATGTGTGTCTGTGTGTCCGTCTTTGTGTGTGTCTCTCTGTGTTTGTGAGTCTATGTGTGTCTGTGTGTGTCTGTATGTCTGTGTGTTTCTATGTGTGTGTGTCTGTGTGTCTATATGTCTCTGTGTGTGTCTGTATGTCTGTGTGTACCTGTGTGTCTATGAGTGTGTGTGTCTGTGTGTGCGTAAAAGCTGTTATCTTAGTTTTTGATGTCTGTGTGTCTGTGTGTCTCTATGTGTATTTGTGTCTGTGTGTGTCTGTATGTCTGTGTGTATTTATGTGTGTCTGTGAGTGTCTGTGAGTGTGTGTGTGTGTATGCCTGTGTGTGTGTGTGTGTGTAAAAGCTGATATCTTAGTTTTTGAACTGCTAGTGTGAAAAACTACACTACATTCTAAAGTGGGTTCTAACAGTAGCCGGGATTGTGGTGTTGTCTTGCTTTTCATCAAAAAGCACTCTATTCTAATTTGCATAAAGGAAAGTTTCCTGTAGCTGCCCCTTATCAGACAGAGCACCTGACACCCAGTTTATCTCATGTGACCTGGAGAACAGTTTTGTCTCACGGCCCTTACTCAAACAGAACTTATTTTTAACAAGTACAAGGAAGAACCTCCTATGGTGTTTGTCCATGTGGGTATGCATAAAATACCTATATGAGCAGTTTTGCTCATAAATGGCCACTGAAACAAAATCATGTCCATGTTCCTTCGATTCCATAAGTAACCCAAGAAGCCAATTCAGATTAAGTTCCCAGTGTACCTAAACCATAACCTTTCTAAAGCTGTCACTGGTTCTGTGGTTACCCTGAGGGTTTGCGTTTCCACTTAGGCTGTGTTCATTCCTCGCTGACACACCACCACTCAGGGAAGGCAAGATGCAGTCTAAGATCTGGGTCCCAGCTCCAGGTGAGAAATGGCAGGACTGGGACAGAGTTCTCAAACTCCTGTGCACCCAGACTGTGCTGGGAACATCGAAGAGTTGAGAGCCATCCTCCTGTGTGTCCAGAAACTGCTGGGGACTTTGAGGAGTTGGGAACAGGGCCACAGGTCTTCGATGAGCCTGTGGAGGGAAGAGTGGGTGCTGAGATATGGAAAAGCTGGAAAAGAGCCTCCTACTGGAGACTTAGGCATGGCTCTGTAAGATGAAGTCATTTGAGAGGGGAGACCTTTCATTAATAAAGTGCCTCCATAAAACTGGACTGTCCCCATAGGAGGAAAAACAATATGAACCAACCAGAACCCCAGAGCTCCCAGGAACTAAACCACCAACCAAAGAGTACACATGGAGGGACCCTTGGCTCCAGCTGCATATGGCAGCTGCATATGGTGCATATGTTGGGCATCAATAGGAGGAGAGACCCTTGGTCCTGAGAAGGCTCGATGCCCCAGTGTAGGGGAATGCCAGAACAGGGAAGTGGGAGTAAGTGGGTTGATGAGCAAGGAGGGAGGGGATGGGATAGGGGATTTTTGGAGGGGAAACCAGGAAAGGGGATAACACTTGAAATGTAAATTAAAGAAAATATCTAATAAAAAAAAGGCAGCATTACAAGGCTTATTTCAATACCTTGTCAATAAAAAAAAATTTTTTTGAGACAGGGTTTCTCTGTATAGCCCTGGCTGTCCCGGACCTCACTCTGTAGATCAGGCTAGCCTCAAACTCAGAGAGCAGCCTGACTCTGTTAATAAAATTTCTAAAGCAGCACTAACTAAACTTTCCTTTGAATATCAAAAAAAAAAAAAAAAAAAAAAAGACTAGGCTGCAGGAAAGCCTGTAAATCATTTTCTTAATTAGTGATTGATGTATGAGGGCCTAGCCCACTCTGGGAGGTGCCACCCTGGGCTGGTCTTCCTGGGTTCAACACAAAAGCAAGCTGAGCAAAGCCGTGTTGAGCAAGCCAGGTTCCTGCCCTCAGTACTTCTGTATGATGAACTGTTCTATGGGACTGTCAGGGAAAAAACCCCTTTGCTTTTGGCCATGGTGTTTCTTCACAGCAACAGTAACCCTATCTAAGACCCTGTTCTTATTGTTTTTGCCATCTAGAGGCAGGATGTTCCCCACACCCTGGACCTTACAGACACTGTAACTAGAGCCAGCCCTTGTTTCCACTGCTACCCCAGACATGATACAGACAGACCCCAGGGGGCTATGCCACCCTAAGCAGATCAGCCCTGGAACTCCACTGACCCACCAACAGATCATGGGCAGAAGGAGTGACACGGTGTCCTGACAGTACTCACTTGGGACGAATAGTGGCTTCTCCACTGTTCCCAGAGGAACATCTTGTCCCAGTTCCCACTCTCAGGACACATTTCACTTACATCAAGCTCACATCTGCCCATCTTCACTTCCTGAGGTGTCTACACCCGTGGTTGTCATGGTCATATTCTTAGCGGCCTTGTACCTCAGCCCAAGGCCTCTCTCTTGCCTGCTAACCATGCCTGCTTTACTAGTATCAATGTATCAAATTACTCTTCACAAGCACTAACATGGGGCCCTGACCCAGACTCCGGTATTAACCCTAGCCAACCCCAAGACCAATTCCACATTTGTAAACCAGGAGGCTTCCACGCTATCCACAGTTCTGAGCCCCTGTACAGTTTCTCTGGGCTCTGCAGCTCAATGCAGTTTGTCCTGGGCACCACCCTCTGCCCTCGTACCTTGGCTAGCAGTCCTCAACACTATCCTATCCGAAGCACTCAGTCCTTCCCAACCCTCTAGTCACAGTAGTACTACCACACCTGAAGCCCTGTCCTATCACTGTCTGGACAGCTCCAGCAATGTGGCCCCACCCCAGGCCTCTCCCTAGCACTGAAGCCCCGCCCTCATCACGTTCCTTACCGCCCTTAGGCCCCTCCCTAACTGTGCTGTCCCTGCCTCCCTCCCTCACCCTCCTCTCTCTCTGTTGGACCTGCTAACCTGGCCCTCGCGACCGAAGTAGCTGCGCTCCTTGGGGCCCTGGTGCCTTGGTGGGATGTAGCTGAAAGCTGGTAGCGCTGAAATGGGCAGAGGTCGGGGTTTGCACCGCAGGGTTTCAGCAGTAATTTCCTCCTCCTCCTCTTCCTCTTTTCCCTCTTCTTCTCCCGCCTTTTCCACCTTTATCTCCTTCTCCTTTACGCCACTGGGCTCCATCGCTCACTGCTCCTTCTTGGCGGGTCCCTCTATCAAGTTATGAGGCTTCTGCGTCCCTTCAGGCGTCTGTGCTCGGCTGTTGCCTGGCAACTGCTCCTTGGTCTCAGCATCCACTTAGTGACGTTGCTTGACGCCTCCTTCTAGGTTCTTTTCATCACACCCTGAGAGAGACCTAGCAGGGTTGTCTGTGGCTTTCTAGGTGGGAGCCGCCTAAGGGACTACACCCAATCTTCTACATCTGATTCCCAGCACAGTTTGTTGTAGTCTCCGGGCATTCTTTAGCTTTGCAGATCATGACAGAAAAGCTACTATGTGTCAAGATCTGACGGAACAACCCCGAAACAAACAGCCCTGGGTCACAGCGAGCTTGCAACCTGGGGAAGTCAGATGATAAAGATAAGAAAGGCTCCAGAGGTCAAGGACAGCGCGATCCGACAGAAAATGAGAGCCACTTGTATATTGCACAGAAGCATGGGCCACACACCTGTGCCTCGTGTGTAGCTGCAATTCATATGTGGGCAAGGCATAGGAGCAGAAGAGAGGGACCGTGGCATAGGAGTCAAGTTCGTAAGATTTAAGGCAGCTCTAATCATGCCCCCTTCTCAGCTCCCGGAACCCCACTCCCTCCTTTCCTCTATTCTCCCTTGGCAGATTGTCTGAGTAGACCATGGGTTGGAAAAAAAAAAAAAAAGGCCAGGAACTTTCCTACCTTAAGCCAAAGTCTCAAGGGCTTTAGTCTTGCTGGAAATCATTTAATGAGGTGGACATCTCCCTGGAGCTTGGAGATGCATAGAAAAGAGTGCCATCGCCTTTCTCCCTTGAACAGAAGTCACAAGAGAATGCCTGTTAATGTTATCCCCCATGAAAGTATCAATAAAATAAAGTAAAATACCCTCTGTAATCCACTCTCAACCTTTCCCACCTTTCCCAGCCTTTCCAAAGACGGAGAGGTCAGCTGAGCCCTTTTGTAAGCCTTGTATAATGAGAAAGTACACACACTTGAGCAGGTAGAGAGGTTGACACAAAATATGGTGAGAACTTGGCTACAGCATAACCCAGACTGAAATTATTCCATTATGGAAATCCCTTTCACAGCCATTCAGACATAATTCTGCTAGCTGCAATTTCATTCGGCAATATTTTGTTAGCAGTAAGAGAAAACTTTACTAATAACACTTGAGTTAAACACGATCTCTAGTTAGCTTTAACTGTCAGGGCCGCATAACCTGGAGTCGCCTGAAAAGGGACTCTCAATAGAAGGATTACCCCCATTAGATTGTCCTGTTGCCATAGGAGGACCCAGGCTTCTGTACATGTACTAGTCCTGGCAAGATGGTCCCAGACTGTATTTCTTCTTACAGCTAAGCATGAACTTACAAGCAATCTGGCTAGCAGCATTTTTCTATGGTTTCTACTTTGAGTACCTACCCTGACTTTTCTCAAGGATGGACTGTGGCCTGAAGTGTAAACCAAACTGAACCTTTCCTCCCCTGAATTGCTTCTGTTCAAAGTATTTTATCACAGCAAGGAAGGGGGATGAGCATGCATAGAAGGCAGGCTTTATTCAGGGCTATGGCTACAGGTGTAGGGACTACTGCAATGGGCTTTCAGCCTGAGATCAAGATCAGGCTCAACTACCAAGTCTCACAAAGTTCCTGAAACTAACAAGATGCACAGGGCATCTCGCCAGGCAACCTTGGCAAGTGAGACCTTGGAGCAAGTTTGGTGATACGGATTAAGAGAGGAAAAGTGAGGGTATAGGGGATCTGACCAAACCCACATGGCATAACACCTCCCGAATACAGACCAGGTAACCAGGGATCCCATGGAGCATTGTGGACAGTGCAGAACTAGTGAGGGAGGCTAAGCATGGCTATGAGTGGGGGGTAAGAGTTTTGTTATACTATCTTGGAGTTATTTTGCTAAAAATTGTTGAAGGAAAATGCAGATTGCCTGAGATGACATGTGGGACGGAAAGCACACACCTATTCACCTCAGTCAGTGAACCAAGACAGCAATTACATCAAAGTATAACTTAGAGAATAAATGTGTTCAGAGTGATCACTTACAGGAGTGTACAAGAAGGGTTACTTACAGAAGCAAATACAACTAAAATGATCTGTGTCAACAAAAAGCCCAGCCCAGTCAAAAAAAAAGGGGGGGTCAATTCACAAAGCTCAAACTATTGAGATCTCCATGTGACTTAGAGACATCTCCACAGGTTAGAGAACCTTCTCCAAGCAGCTCAACTTACTCTTTTCTCTTCCCAAGCAGCCTTTCACTGCTTCCAGAACCTTGGCAAGATGCCCTGTGTATCTTGTTAGTTTCAGGAACTTTGTGAGACTTGGTAGTTGTTGAGGTCCTGAGCTCATGAGCATTTCCCTTCTTTCCTGGAGGGAATTTTGAACCTAAAACTTGCAGGTCTATAAAGAGGGCCCTCCAGAATGGAACATTTGAACCCACAGGAAACTGCTAAACAGGAGATGAGTCACAACGCTGGCCAAAGTTGAGCAGGCAAAGAGTTTGTGACTTTATTAGGCTGAAAGCTCTCCAGGGTGTGGCCACTTGCATCTCTTTTTTAATCTTAGATGGTTCAGTAGGTACTCGGCAAGTACTTGGTGACAAATAAAAATTGCTGCTTTAACCAATCCCTGGCACTATGAATGATGTTCCGCTGTGCTTACAGACAGGAGCGTGTTGTCCTCCGAGAGGCTCTACCCAGCAGCTGACTCAGACAGACGCAGACACCCACAGCCAAACAGTGGATGGAGTTTGGGGACTCTTATGGGAGAATAGGAGGAAGGATTTCAGACCTCAAAGGGGATAGAACTCCACAGGAAGACCAACAGAATCAATTCATCTGAACCCTTGGGGCTCTCAGAGTCTGAACCACCAACCAAAGAGCATACACAGTCTGGACCTAGACCTCCCTGCACATATATAGATGTCCACCTTGGCCTTCATGTAGGTCCCAAACAACTGGAATGGGGGTTACCCAAAAGCTGTTGCCTGTACATGGGATTGTGTTCTGCTAGCTTGACTGCCTTATCTGGCCTCAGTGGGAGAGGAAGCCTCACAGAGACTTGAAGTGCCAGGGTAGTGGGGGATATCCAGGAGCCCCCACCTACTCAGAGAAGAAGGAGATGGGGAAGGAGTTGATTGGGAGGGGTGACCATGAGTGGGATGTAAAGTGAATAAGTAAAACAATAAATTCAATTTTTAAAAAGTTGCTTTAGCTTGAGTTTCCTCTAAATTTGAGTCTAACTAGGGATTGGATGCTTGTGAGTTATTTAGGAGGTAATTCCAGGGAGCAGGAGAAAGGGCCAGGACAACTGCGAAGCAGGAGAGGCTGGGTCAGTCCATGAAGTTGGCCTGGGGCCTGGAAATTGCATATCCTGAAACCCTGAGATTGATTGGCATCTAAGATTCATGCAAATATCCCTCTCTCCCACCTCTGTGTCTGTCTCTCTCTCTGTCTCTGTCTGTCTCTGTCTCTGTCTCTGTCTCTGTCTCTCTCTCTCTGTCTCTGTCTCTCTCTCTCTCTCTCTCTCTGTCTCTGTCTCTCTCTCTCTCACACACACACACATACACACACACACACACACACACACACACACACACACAAAGTATCTTGGTGGCTCCTTTAGCTCAATGCCATAAACTTTGCTGCCCCCTAGTGACAGCCTCAGAGAATATCACTGCCGCTTCCAGAGTCCCCTTGCCTACTAACAATTTTCACCTATTTTCTTTTCTTTACTGCCCTTTTTAAGATATAACACAATTACACTTTATTCAAAATTATTAAATATGTGCTGCTAAGAGCTACTGCCTGGATATGCTTGTGGTCACGGCAAACAGACACAAAGATTCGGAGGCACGGAAACTCGATGCATAGAGACCCAGACATGACACTTGGTGAAGCCAAAACTATGTATCAGCCTATTTTTATAACACAAACACTCTCAGGATTAAAATATAAGCAGAGCCAGGGTTAATTCTAGCTTTCTTTCTTGGGAGCGTCCCCACTAGCCAGGTTCGCTGTGTCCTAGATCCCACCTCAGCCTACAGATCCCTCAGGGCCTGGGCAAATGGGTTCTACACGTACTTCAATAGTGCTACTGCTCTGTGTGAGTCCCCTGGTATGTATAAGTGAAATTTGACTTATGTAGTCCTTACAGGTTTAACTTTCTTATGGTGAGCCTTAATATCGCTAGAATCCTTATATGAGGACACACTTCAAAGAGAAGGTGGTCTTGTGAAGAGGCGAGGACCTAAACACACCCCAATGGAAGACAGCCATTTTAAAAGGTAACAATCAAACCCAGACATTATTGTGGATGCCAACAAGTGCTTGCTGATAGGAGCCTGATATAAGTGTCTCCTGAGAGGCTCTGCCAGTGCCTGACAAATACACAGGTGGGGATGCTCTCAGCCAACCATTGGACTAAGCACAGGGTCCCCAATGGAGGAGCTAGAGAAAGGACCCAAGGAGCTGAGGGGGTTTGCAACCCCATGGGAGAAACAATAATATCAACCAACCAGACCCCCCAGAGTTCCCAGGGACTAAGCCACCAACCAAAGAGTATGCATGGAGGGACCCATGGCTCCAGCTGCATATGTAGCAGAGGATGGCCTTGTTGGTCATCAATGGGAGGAGAGGCCCTTGGTCCTGTGAAGGCTCGATGTGCCAGTGTAGGGGAATGCCAGGACAGGGAAGCAGGAGTGGGTGGATTGGTGAGCAGAGAGGGGCAAGGGGATAGGGGGTTTTCGGAAGGGAAACCAGGAAAGGGGATACCATTTGAAATGTAAGTAAATATCTAATAAAAAAAAATAAAAAGATAACAACACATAAATACACACATGCACACACAAACACACCAATGGGAAGTATGCCATGTGTCAATACCAGTGCTCCCCAGGGCACTACACAGTACATGAAGTGGTAAAGCATGCTCTCCTAAGTCTTCAAAGGTGCACATCTTGCTGATACCATGACTTTGAACTCCTAGCCTGAAACCGTGAGGTCTGAAACTTTATTTCACCACTGTGACCCACACACTTTGTGGTACTGTTACAGAATCGCTAAGAGCATAAAACACAACTTGTCCTGACTTGCTTTCTACTGCTTTAAAAAACCCATGACAAAAAGCAAGTTGGAGTAAGAAAGTGCATTTTAGATGACAGCTTACAGTCAGTCCATCATTGAGAAGCAGGGAAGAAGCTCAAGCAGGAACCCAGAGGCAGGAACTGGAGAGGCCATGGACATAGATGTTTACTGGCTCACTCTCTTCCTGGTTCTCTGCTCAGCTAGCTTTTCTGTAAGGTGCAGGAATGGAATAGCGCTGCCCAGAGAACTGGGCCCTTCTGCATCAAAATACTCCCACAGGCAAGTCTGACCTGGGCAACTCAAGTTCCTTCTTCCCAGGTAACGGTCAACTGAGGCTATTCTCTCCATCAGTGTCCCATGTGGCTCAGATCCTGCAGACCAGAAGGATGGCCTCATAGCTCAGATCGTACGGGCCACAGAGGTATCTCATGAATGGCTCAGAACCCACAGGCCAGAGGGATGCCCACTACCTCAGGTCTTTTCTTTAGACACTGAAGCACAAGTCCACGACCAGCAAGTGAGGAAGTGGAAATGAACCCAGGCATCAGGAGACTTGAACAACTCTTACTACGCTGTTGCCTCTCAAGACCATGCTGGAGCAGCGTACTTGGCCCTGCCTAAAACAGAAGGCACAGGAGACACAAGAGTATGACATGGAGTGCTCAGCAGAATGGAGAATGGTAAGCTGCACACTGTCTCTGTGCGAGGTCACAAGCCCAGCTTTCTAGCTTACCTCACACCTGTCTCTAGAGGGACACAAATCAGGCCACAATGTGCAGGAACAATGCACCTTCCTCCTTCCCTATCTCCCTCCCTCCCTCCCATTCCCCCTCTAAGCACCCCCAGCCCCAACCTAATCAGCTCTGCTATCCTGCTTCCACCATTCTTACCAAATATCATTCCCACCAAAATAGGAAGGGAACAATTTCTTCCTTACCCTTATTAGAAACAAAAACGCACACCTCTAAAACATATATTTTTATTAGCAGATAACTCCTAAAACAATATGGACAATTAATTGTTACGTTGCTTTATTGCATTTGAATGATCCTGCTCGATGCGGTGAAGGCATCTAAGATACTAGTATTAATAGTATTAATTTCAAATTTACCACCAATACACATACATATACATGGTATAAGAAAAACTACAGACCCTTTTCAGATCCCAAGTCTGTAAACATAATTTCCATAGAGTGGCTATTTCACAGATTAAACTATCTCTCTTACAAACATCATCTTTTTCACTGTGAATCCTGAAGCCAGCTTCCTCTGTCACCAATGCACAGTGGAGCTTTGAGAAAACAGCTTCCTTTGTAAATAGTCCACCAACTCAAGTCTTGACGTAAGCAGCTCCAATTCATGATAGGGAACCTGTGGAAGGAAAACCACCATTAAAACTCCTGGTGACTCTGCTGTCCCTCAACCTTGGTTCTTACATCCTCCTCCACCAGAGGAAGGACAAAGGTCATACCTGAGGTCTGCACCTGGAGTCCCCAGCACTTAGAAGGGCCAAAAGCACCTACTGGCCCAGAAGGGTAGCCGAGAGAAGATGTAAAGGCTAAGTACACACACAGTTTAAGTACTGAGGGGAGCCTGAGAAGTAAACCTGAGCTGGAGGCCGATGAACCACTGGAGTTTACATAAAGCCAGAGGCAGCACCAAGGAAAGAGGGAGAAAGTGGAGAGAAA
>NW_022196914.1:29893921-29919529 GCF_008632895.1 Mastomys coucha | reverse complement strand
AGAGAGGGAGGGGGCAGGGGAAGAGAACAGACAGGGATGGGGAAAGAGAAGAGTTAGGAGGAATGGGGATCTATGTGGGCAGAATGGATAATGCAAGGCCCTGGGTACTAACAAGGAAGTCTCTCATTTAGGCTGTGAGCCATAAAGAAGCAATGATGTCTGAGCACACACTACATGGCCAGCTCTTAGAAAATTAGTATGAGAACGAGCAGGACACCATGGAAGGTAGAGAGAGGTTAGTAAGTAGTAAAGAGAACTGGAAGCATATATCCATGTTTACTACAACCCCCCAGCAGACCTTACAGAATCCCTATTGAAAACATAATGTTGCTCTTACCCTCTTACTCGCCCCCTTGCTCCTCCTCTCCCCATACCCTTCCCCTCCCTCCATGTGGCCATGGCCAGCCCCCACTTATCTACTCTCTCCTTCTCTCTGCCTCTACTACTCTCTTAACTCACCTCCCCATGCCCTGAATAAACTCTATTCTACATTTTTAAAAAAGGAAAAGAAAAAAGAAAACATAATGTTAGAAAGACTAAGGGTAGTTGAAGACCCTGAAATCACCTTGCTAAATTTACCCATTAAATCAGACAGAAACTGAAGCAAAAGCTATTCCAGTAACAGTAATTCTGAAGGCAGAGTTAAGCATGTTGATAAGGAAATAGGTGAAAACACCAAGCTTTGAAAATCCTAACTACAAAATGTGAGTCAACGAATTTAAATTGAATCAACAAACTCCTAAGATATAAACGAGACTGAGCATTCATGGTCTACTGAAGTGTCATGCTACTTACTGTTTAAGTAAATTAAAACAGAGGCTGGACCTGTAAAATCCATGAGCAATCCATGACAATGTCCGGGAGGGTTTGGGAGCTAAGCTCACCCTTGCTTAGATCAGAGATGCTATCAATACCCAGCTTGGGCCTGTTCTTGTACATGGAATCAACAGAACAGAACTCAAACAAGCAATGCAAAAGTATAACTAGGGGCGTTCCTAAAAGACTGACAGACAACAGGAAGGCTGTCATCAATGGACTATCCTAGACAAGCCAGACACACACTCATCAGACAGCAGGAAGGCCGTCATCAATGGACCATCCTAGACAAGCCTGACACACACTCATCAGACAGCAGGAAGGCCATCATCAATGGACCATCCTAGACAAGCCTGACACACACTCATCTGGCTCCACCTCTCTTCTGCTCATGGGCTGCAGTTCACTCCAGTAGTCTTTAGAGTTGTACTGTGTGTCTGTGTACATAGCTGAAAAAGCAAATTTTGGTAATGGACACTGCTTTTTCAAGGAAAAACAAAAACAGAGACAGGTGATACTATACCTGAACAACCTGGTAACCAAGTAACTGCAGGTGTCTTTGTTTAATGGCCTCTTTTCCAAGTAAGTGTTTACTGCCCAAGCAAAATCGCTGTGGCCCATCAATACACAGCGCCAACCTGAGAAAGCAAAGGTAACTGTCATTTATGAAACGATTCAAAGTATGCCTTACTTGTCAGAAATGATCTGTCTAGCCCTATGTGTCACTGAATGAATCCTGAGTAGACTGCCCTTTAGTTTGTTGAAAAAACATTTAAACCTATTATTGCTTACTAAATGAAAGAATTTTTCCAAAACTGGCATGTTCAGCATTTATTTTCACTTGTTTTCCCTTTTACTGAAAATAGATTCCTTTCTCATAACAGTCCTCCTGATGGTTTCCCCTCCCCCCACTTCTTCCAGGTCCTCTCCACCTCTCCTCTCTTCTAGATCTACTACCTTTCTGTCTCATTAGAAAAGAACAGGCTTCTAAGAAATAACCAAACATGGCAAAATACAATGAAGCCTATCAAAGTTGGACACAGTAACACAACAGGAGGAAGAGTCCCAAGAGCAGGCAAGAGAGTCAGAGACCCACTTGTTCTCCTTGTTCTCACAATTGGGAATCCCACAAAAATACTAAGTGAAAAGCTGTAACGTACATGCAGAGACCTGGTGCAGAGCTAAAAGCTATAATATACACATAGAGGGCCTGATGCAGAGCTAGGAGCCCTAACATATACGCAGAGACCTGGTGCAGACCCATGCAGGCTCTGTGCTTGCTGCTCCAGTCTCCATGAAGCTCATTATTTTAAGTTCCAGAGTAGCTTGTCTATCATAAGAAAAGTATTTGTTTGCAAGCTTAAGTGTTTAGCTTTAAACCTGCAACTTTCTTTACCTTTTGTGGATATCCTCATCCACTGAACATGGCAATACAAATCCATCTTCATCCAATTTAACTTCAACATCTGGCAAAAGAAAGGAAAAATCCCTCAACAACACTATCTTCCTGTGTTCCTTGTGCTGGTTCATTTCTTCCATATTGCCTTTATCAGAGGGCCGAGGCTGCAAAGTAATGGCCACAACCAACGATGAGAATGGTTATTTAATTGGCCCTACAGACTAACTTTGAACTAAAAAGTCTCAATTACTCTGAAACAGTGTTTGAAGCAATCAACAGTATGCCGAGAGCATGTACTCTTTCTGCTTCCTTGTGCAAAAAGGAAGGGGCCTGAGTCCTTCCATACAGAGTACAGAAAACCCTCAGAGTTAAGCTGACACCAAGGCAGTTGCAGACCTGGCCCCTGCTTACAGGTCTGCTCTCTTCCCATGTCTTAGTCAGTGTTTTTATTGCTGTGATAAAACACCATGACCAAAAAAGCAAATTGGAGAGAAAAGGGTTTATTCAGCTTATACTTCCACATTCATCACCAAAGGAAGTCAAACATGGAATTTAAACATGGCAGGAACTTGAAGGTAGGGGCTGATGCAGAGGCCATGGAGAGGTGCTGCTTACTGGCTTGCTCAGCTTGCTTTCTTATAGAACCCAAGAGTACCAGCCCAGGGATGGCATAACCCACAATGGACCCTTCAACCCTTCATCTCTAATTGAGAAAATTCTGGATCTCATGGAGGCATTTCCTCAACTGAGGCTCTTCTCTGATGATTCTAGCTTGTATCATGCTGACACACAAAATCAACCAATGTAGCATGTAAAGAGAGCACCCCACATCTGAAATGAGGCTCATGAGCATGCCACATGTGCTTCCTTCCCTCACAGACTACCATCCACTTTGTAAAAAGAGCCCTATCAAAGAGAGAAGTGAGATGTGTCATAAACTCAGCTTTTGTGATTATTCTCTTTAACTCAACAATCTGAGAGAACAGTTAGGGCAGAGATTAATGGGAAGAAATGGCCTTCTTCACAAGTGCTATACAACAGGACACTGCAGTAGATGAGGGCCATCTAATTTAATCATCTAATGAGCTGAGTGTGTCTACCTGAGGTGTGGCTAGAGCACCAGTGTGATGAGGAACTCAACTTAAAACTCTTCAAACATGTACTTAAATAGCTCTGTATGCTGATGGTGCCACAGAGAACACAGGCCTGGATAACACAGCAGCCAGGATGCCACTGAGCACTTACGACTGTACTGACTTCCATCAGTCTTGGAGGTCATTGTTCCTTCTTTCATTCAGCAGATGAGGGATGGAGCAGAAAAAGGTTAAGGTGCTCTGCCCAGAACAACCTGCTACTATGTGGCTAGTGTGTGAAGCTCAAACTCAGAGTCCTGGCTCGACGGCAATGCTGCTGACCTCCCCTGCTCACCTCCAGGCAAGTTCTGTCCTGCATCTCACAGATGTCTGGCTACTAAGGCCACATATAGTTCACCATTCACAGGAAACTTCTGACAAAACAAGCCCCCTAGCTACTTACCTATGGTGTAATAATAGGGTGTCAACACCTTTGAAGCAAAATACAATCTTGATCCTAAAAGATCAACCAGTCCAATCACCACAGACTTATAAAGATGAAGATCCATGGGCGTCTCTAGGGAGCAGCACGGAGTGAGGAATGACTTCACTTGATATTTAGGAAGAAGTTTGGGGCCCTAAAATTCATACATGTAAACATAAAAAAGGAAATTCAGATGTAAGGCCACAGAGTGAGTTGAAGGCTACTGGGATAAAAGACTGACACAAAATTACTTTAAATACATGGTATGTTTCTAAGACATGGGTACATCATTTTCTCAAAATGGCAATACACAAGATGGCTGCTATAGCTCACATTTTTTAAGTGAGTAAAACACACACAGGGGCACTCAGGTTAAAAGATTCTTTGGAATGCTCAAAGGTCATAATCACTCTCAACTACAGTTTTTGTTTGGTTTTTGAACAAGGGTTTCTCAGTGTAGCTGACTGTCCTGGCCTCGACAGATCTGCCTGCCTCTCCTTCCTGAGTGCCGAGACTGTAGATATGCTCAGCCACCAGCACTTGGCTCTCACATGAAATTTCACCAGTAGTGCTTTAGTTTGCTTTTCTTTTGCTGTGATAAACACCATGACCAAAAGCACGGAGAGGAAAGGGTTTATCTGAGTTTATATTTATACTTCTAGGTCCCAACCCATTATTAAGAGAAGTCAGGGCAGAGAGCTCAAGCAGGAACTGAATCAAAAAGCACCAAGGAATGCTTACCGGCTGGCTCCTGGTCAGCTAGCTTTCTTATACAGCCCTGCCTACTACAGCGAGCCACCCTTCCCAAATCAATCATCAAAAGAATGTAGCACAGATATGGCCAATCATATTGAGGCAGTTCTTCAGCTGAGGGTGCCTCTTCCCAGGTTGTGTCAAACTCAAAAAAACTACTCATGGTAAGTGGAGAATGTGGTAAAAGTGACATTTCAATTTCTAAAGAAAAGAGAGTGGGACAAAACAAAGGAGTTAACAATCTGGCCAGTTATCTGGAAAACAAGATAACCTTTACTACCCACGGCAGAATACAAGTCCCAGCTAGTTTAGATGACTAGTTAACCCATGTATCCTATGCATCCTCTTCAATGCATTCAACACACACACACACACACACACACACACACACACACACACACACACACAAGACTCTGGGATAAGCATGTGGTAAGGATGACTACAGTTAGCCCAGACATCCTGTGCACCCTCTTCAATGTACTCACCACACACACACACACACACACACACACACACACACACACACACACACACGAGACTCTGAGATAAGCATGCAATAAGGATGACTACAGTTAACCCAGGCATCCTGTGCAATGTACTCACCATACATACACACAAACAGGAGATTCTGAGATAAGCATGTTGACACATACTGTGTAGTGGCCAAATATGCAGATTCCAACACAAATAACAAAATTTTAAAAATTAAAGTTCACATACAAATCCCTAAATTGTAAGTATGTTAAGATCAGAAATGTCATTTTAAAAGCTGAGTCAAATGTGTGGCAGAATAGAGATGAGATATTACTGAGATAGGAAAGTCAAAAGTTACAGAAATCTATCTGCAAAAGTTTTTAAAACTTCTACATAGCAAAATCATCAATATTGCTTTAAAACATAATAAAAATTAAAGGAAAAAAGAAAACATGTACAATAGTTATAACTGTTAACCCTTGTCTCTAACTGAGTTAAAGCTGTAGAAAGACAACTTGCAGGAAATCTAAATTAACATTTGGAAGTATGCTCGAGGCCATTATTGCTCATTCAAATGCAATTTAAACACATGGCAGGGCAGACATTCTCAGGAGAGAAATGACAAGGTTTCAAAGGAGAGACCCTCTCAGGAGAAAAATGACAAGGTTTCAAAGGACAGACCCTCTCAGGAAAGAAATGACAAGGTTTCAAAGGACAGACCCTCTCAAGAGAGAAATGACAAGGTTTCAAAGGTTGCTGCAGCTGAGGCAGGAAAACATGGCTGTCCCCTTTACCTGTGTAGCGCACAGATGATATGTATCCCTGCTAGGGGGGAATGCCCGCCTCCATCCAAACTTCATTCAGGAGCCCCTCACCTCAACCCACCCCTGTTTAAGAATCTAGTTCACAAGTCTTTAAAAAAGACTCTAGGATGATAAAACATGCAAGAATGTTTATTACAGCACTGATAACAGAGACAAACCAGCAAAAACCTGAAATGCTTTGAATGGAAAGTCAGAACAATGCCACGGAATTCAAAGCCAGGGCCTAGGCTCCGTATCTGGGACTCAGGAATGGCCATCACATGCTGGTCAGAAACAAACTGCGCCTCCTCTGTCAGCCCCATGGCTTCAAATGGGAAAGCAGCACGCAGGGCGTGCATACCGTTTACCTCAATCTGGGCAGAGAAGCTGCTCTTGACACTATGCTTTTAGGAGTGTGAGGTAGACAGACAAAAGACTCTGTAAAGACTAGAGTCCTGTCTTTTATTCATGGACATTACTTTCCAAATCAGACACTCTCAGCTGTGTGAGCACAGAGCAGGAGTTGTGGGAGCCGGGCCTAGGGATGCCATTTCTAATTCTACACAAGCTTTGTGAGTTATGAGAACAGGCCGTGTGGAAAAGGCAAGTGCCAGCTGAACTAAAGCAACATGTTGGGCATGGCTGAGGAGACACTCAGCAGTAACTCTGCCTCTGTCCAGTCTAGAGGAACACAGCAGTGATGTGAAGTGCAAGAGCCTGCTGGGAAATCTGGAGTAGTGAACCTCTCGTGTCTGATGAGGTCTAAGGAACTACATGGCCAGAAACCCATCTTCTGGGACAAGAATGAAGAACGGGGATGGGGAACCACAAGGTGTCGGGAACAGTCCAGCCTAAGAGAAAGTTCTGCTGTTTGGGACCAACTCAAAGGAAATTGAAGATGTCAGAGAGCACAAAAGATGAACACTCTGGGGACTTAAAGCCACACCGCTCGTGTCTCTATTCTCACCTTATAGAATGGACACTCTAGAACGGAGGTTAAGAAAAGTTGAGTCAGTTGTGCCAGGCTCAATCTATCCAAATATGACTCTTTACCTGAAAAAAAAAAAATTTAAAAACTGTTGTTAGAATGTTGGCAAGCAAAGTGAGGGATTATGACCATAAAACAACCCAGTTACTCCTGAAGCAAGCAGTTCTAAACGACACTAGAGCTATGAGTCAATGTAAACAGTGTCCCAGCACATATCCCGTTATTAAAGTTAATTTCTTAACCGCCTCACCTTGCAGACGTTGAAGGAAAAAGGGGCTGAATATTTTCGACATGAAGTTGATGGGATGGCGTTCGATCAGTGCACACGAATGAAGAAGCCTCAGTAGCATCTTTGGTGGAAAGTGATGGAAGTGAGCAAAGAGCACATTCTCTACTTTCCTGAACAGGGCAGGGGCATTTGGTGGCACGTAATTGAGTTTTCCAAATGGCTCGATTAATTCGAAAATCTGACTAGGTGAAAGTCTTTCCAACTGGCAAACAACAATCTCTGCGACTACATCAAAAATGGGCTTGGAAAGAATGCGCTTCCTACTGCAGTACCCCATTATGGAGCTGGCCACGGCAGGGTCCAGGGAGAAGCACAGAGCAGCCACGTGTTGCTCTAAAGCCTCCATGAAAAACCTGTCACCATACCCGAAATAAACGAACGCCTCCAAGACCTTTCTGAGCTCTTCATTCGTAAAGCGGGGAATGTATCTCACAACGTACTTGCCCAACTTTGTAAGCAGTGGGTGTGCATGTGTCTGGTCCAGGGCCACTAAGGCGGTGAGAACATGGCTAATGGATTTAGGGCTCAGGTAGGGAACTATTGAAATGGAGAAGTTGTTTACAGTGTTTAAAAACGTCTGGTGTTTGTCTGCCTCTTCAGGACATGCCTGCAGAATTCTATAAATGGACACAATATCTTCTGGGGCAAACGTTTCCAAATTTTCACTTTGCAGTTGACAGATAACCAGTTTCAGAGTCTCACAACTCGCACCTTGAAGCCTGGCCAGACTTTCCCCAAGAACACAGAGATGGCGGACTCCCAGGCTGCCTCTTCGGAGACGACGCTGGCATTCTGCCACGAGGCTCAGCACCAGGCTACTCTGAGGATCTACAGGCAGCAATATAAGCAGAGACTGCAAAGCCATCACCAAAGCAGCATTGGTCAGGTGTGAGGGATCCTGCTCGCACTGGAGGCACAGAGCCCGGAAGATGCGGTTCTCTAGTACTCCTTCCGGCAGCCTTTGCTCACCATCTCTCTTCCCTATCTCACAGATCCTGAGTAGAGCTGCTGCTGCCAGAGGAACAGGGAGGGTGTCCAGGGCACTTATGAAACTCAGCACTTCCTCAAAGGAGGCGAACCTGCTTAGTCTCCTGAAAACCATCTCTTCATCCTCGTTTTGAAGACTCTGTTCTGGCTGGTTCCATTCCTGTGCGAGATAAAGGTCATTTCCGTTTTCTGAGTGGAAGTTTTTACAGTATGCGTGATGGAATCTGACCCTGAACAGCTCAGGTCGTAGGGAACAGAACCACACACGGAGGCGATTTGTGACTACTTTTTGGACATGACTGGCAGAGTGAATTTTCAGAGCAACCACAGCTCCAGGTATCCAAAACACAGACGTATGACAAAATGCCCTCCGCAGGGTGATGAACGCCATGCCATAGGATTCACAACACGTGACTTAGCATATAAGAGAAAAAAAATGATCAAATGCTAAGAAAGACAACTTAACATCAACATTTATGAAGCTAAAAATGAGTATCCCATGACAAAGATTAAAAAACAAGAACTTTACTTTTCCTATCAAGCCAGGAAACAAGAGAAAACCTGGGAAGAGGGTTCCCACTTTCCTGGTCCTGACCTCCACACCCAATTGGCTGACACCAACAGTTTTACCACAACTAGCCAGGCTACCTGTAGAAGACATCCACACCCTTTTCTAGGCAGTGTCACAAGGTTCCTTTTTTTCTCTTAATGAACTATGCCTTAAATCTAAATTCCTTGAGTCATATGTGTATGTAAGGATCTCAGATTAATGTTTTACCACAACATACCTTTAGAAAACTTTCCTCGTCAAAGGCCACAGCGTTCTAAGGACAAAGTAAAGCACCAATGCATGCCTCCTTTAATATGTAAAGTTGGTTGCTGATTAAATAGACCCCAAACTCCAAAATCATATACATCGGTTACTACTCAGGCTTTCAGGCCCACATATCTCTTCAGTTTTCAAAACAGCCTATTTTCTGATTCATCAGAACTCACTGGCTTAGCTGCATTCTGGCTCATTCTGAATTTTCTTTTCTGTGGCCCATGAACACCTTAGTGTTATCAGGTACACTGAAGCATCATAGAGCTGACTTCCTGTGGCCTCACTATGTCTGGGTGAGATGATGGCTCCTAATCATAACTGCGATCGCTGTCCAGCCCTTAGTTTAAGTCCTGCCTATGGGCTAGGTTACAGTAATTCAGTTCGTCTGGTTGACGCTTTTCCTGCTAAAGAACCTACAGCACAAGGAAACCACCGTGTCCAGTGACGCTGGGAGCGAGACAAGGAGCTGGAATTCAAATTCTACCTCCAAATCTTGACACTCACATGCTGGAGGAAGGAAAAGTCAATGTTGATATTTGCGAGAGAGGAGGTGCTGCCGACAAGATTCAAACTCCGGGTACGAGGCGGACAAAGCATGGCAATACGCGCCGAGAAACTGGGCTGGGGCTCACGCATTTATTACAACAATCCCAGAAAAGCAAGCGGAGCAGGGCAACGGCAGAGGCAGGCGCTGGATCAGAGCCCACTGGAGCGCGAGTGGGGGAGCCGGGGGTCCTAACCCCGCGGAACTTACCGAGCGGCTCCGAGCCGCAACCGGGACAGGACGGACACCGAGCTTCCGAGACCAGGGTCCGTAAGCGGACACCGTCCCTTACAGGGAGGACATCCCGGCGCGTGCGCGGAACTAAGGCACCACCCACATCCGGCGCTCAGCGATTGGCCCAGGTCCGCCCGCATTTCTATTGGCGGTCGTGCGGAGCATGCGTGCCGTGCAGTACACGCGTGCGCAGTGTTTGCGGACGGTTCCTGTCTGTGGAAAACAGGGTCCCGCGCGGGAATTCGCGCCTGGAGGTATTCCGCGGGGGTTGGCGGGAGCGACGGAAGCGGCGGGGGAGCCAGGACTCGCGCCTGCGCAGTGGGGATGCGTCTCTGAGTTTCCCGGACCGCGGGGGTGCTTGGGGGCCGCGGTGGGGAGGAGTCTGCTCAGCCACCTTTCCCAAAACCACGTGAGCCCACACGTGTCGCGTTGCGAGTCACCTTTTGGTCCTGTCAACTCAGTAGCAAAGCTTCCTAAAGGACCTTTAAAGGTTTTGTGTCCTAGCTCCCCAGCAGATAAGCCAAAAGTGCTTAGAAACTATCGTTGGTTCACTCAGAAAAAGATAAGTTTTCTATAGACTGGCTGCCATTCAGCGTTAACCACTGGATAGAAGGGTGGAATGTGGAATCCCAGAGCCCTTTATTTTTCTCTTAGTTATCTCCGGGTTAAGGCATGGATTACAAATACCGTCCCTGTGTAAAGTCCATGTACATTGACTACTGATTTATGCAACGATGCGATCTTTGATGACGACCAGTACTTGCAGGAAACGCGAATTCCCCAGTTTTACAGGAACGTTGTACAGTTACAGTTTTTTTTTTAAACGGCAGAAACAATAGCCTTTGTAAGTAACACTGTGTTTGAGATTTGCTTAGTCCCTTCACTATTGAGGCCTATGATTCTAATCCTGAGTACAAATGAGCTGAGCAGAAAGGCAGATCACTCCTACAGTTAGGCACTTCTGAATGACACTTGCAAGACCCAAAAGTAGCTAGAAATCAGGAGTGGATTTCATGCCATCATGTGCAATCAAGAGCGTCACTTTTGTATATATCCTGTCTTAATTCTCTCATACTGTGGTTCATTTAAAATTACTGCAAAAAGAAAAAAAAAACAAGTTTACAGAAGGCTGCTTCAAATTATGTTTGGGTGTCCTTTCTTCTCTTTGTGGTTTTTAGTCTCACTGTTAGAGTTACAGCCGATGACCTGAGGGGATGAGAAGGTTTTTGTTACTGTATGCTACACAGCGAGGACAGGCAAAGGCCATAGCAGAAGAAATAAGTGAGCAGGCTGTGTCACACGGGTTTTCTGCAGATCTTCACTGTATCAGTGACTCAGAAAAGGTAAGGGCAGCTCTACCTGTGTGTTTCCCTGTACTTTGTTGTGGAATGAGGCTATATACATACCCATTTTTTGTTACAGGGGGCTTGCACAAGCTAGCCTTGAACTCACATTGTAGCTCTGGCAAAACTTGAACTTGGGATCCTCCTGCCAACTAGCTGAGATTAAACACAGAATTATATATTTGAATTAGGTTAAAAAACTCACAACCTCACTTGCACTGCAGCCTGTCTTCACTGGGATAACCTGTGTTGCTCCTGTGTTCTTTCCTTTTTTTTTTTTAAGTGTGTTTATTGGGGCAGAACTGTGCTCTTTGTAGGACAGGCTGGCCTTGAACTCTAGAGAACCACTAGACTCTGCCTCCTAAGTAATGGGATCAAAGGCATACACAGCCATGCCTGGCAGTGCTTTGATGTTTTAATTCTGGGTACTCAGGGTCTGTTATCTTTGTTCCTTCCTCACCTTGACCCAGTGTACTGGCTGGTTTTGTGTGTAAACGTGACACAAGCTAGAGATATCACAAAGAAAGGAGCTTCAGTTTTGGAAGTGCCTCCATGAGAACCAGCTGTGGGGCATTTTCTCAGTTGGTGATCAAGTGGGAAGAGCCCATTGTGGGTGGTGCCATCCCTGGGTTGGTAGTCTTGGGTCCTATAAGAGAGCAAGCTGAGGAAGCCAGGGGAAGCAAGCCAGTAAGTAACATCCCTCCATGGCCTCTGCATCAGCTCCTGCTTCCTGACCTGCTTGAGTTCCAGTCCTGACTTCCTTTGGTGATAAGCAACAGTGTGGAAGAATAAGCTGAATAAACGCTTTCCTCCCCAACTTGTTTCATGGTCATGATGTTTGTGCAAGGATAAGAACCCTGACTAAGACACCCTGTAAAACCCCTTTGCTCTTTTTACTTTGTGTGTGTGTGTATGTGTATGAATATATATATGTATGTATGTACATATACATGTATATGTAATATATGCATATATGTAGAACCTACCCATTTTACTGCCTTGCTGCTCAGCGTGTCCCCCTGACAATTTAATGGGCCTGTTTACTTCTCATGTTTTCCTGAAGTACAGAATTCCATAAGAGCCTGGGGTAGATGGGGCTTTTCTTGTGTGCAATGTGGAGGGGGAATGTTAAACTCTCCTGGCCTCCTGGTGTCATCAGCAAGAGTGACCTAAGAAGGCTGTGTTCCTCTGAGTTACTGGGCAGCGTGATTGAGGCACCTAGTCACAGGACTGCTCTCTAGTACGTGTTTATGATAACTCAACCAGAAGAAAAATTAGAAGGAAGCGTGCAAGACAGGAAAGTGGGCTCATTGCCTCCAATTGCTTTGTCTTGCTCTTGCCAGTGTGTTAAATCACAAATCACAGTACTTACTGCATCCTTGTTTTATAGTATGATCTGAAAACGGAAACTGGCCCGCTGGTGATGGTTGTATCCACCACGGGTACAGGGGAGCCACCTGACACAGCCCGCAAGTTTGTTAAAGAAATACACGACAAGACACTACCCACAGACTTTTTTGCGCATCTGCGGTATGGATTATTGGGTAACTGACTATTTCACTTTTACTATATGCAGTTACTACTTTGATATATGAATATATCTCTCGAAATCTTGAAATAAAATTGCATGGGTCTTTTTATTTTTACATAAATATTATATTTATATAAAATATAGAAATATTAATCATTCTCCAGTTTGTACCCCAAAGCAATGTTCTGATCCTCTCCTCCTCCTCCTGTCCTGGGTGTGTCTGGTGATCAAACCCAGGGCCTTGCATGGAGGGGAGCACTTTACCACTTAGCCACACCCCAAACACTGCAGAACCTCTCCAGTAGCCGTGGAACATTTTCAGAACATTTTAGAAGCATTTCATAATGTTCACTTAATGTCTAGGCCTCACTCCAAACCTTCTAAAACAGAAGTCTTTGAAGGTGCAAGCACTTGGTATATTTCGTTGTTTAAGATGACAGCAGGTCACAAAACCAAGTTATGTTCTTTGGGAACGTTCTCAGTTATGTTCTCTAAGATCTTAACTTCAGCATTGTGGTTTTCAATCCCTAGCACGTTAGAACCAGCAAGTAAGTTTTAATAATTCCTTTACATCGGCTTGCCCTGCCAGCAGTGACTCTGATAGTCGCAGGTAGGACCTGTTGTCAGTAGTTAGCTCAGAGTGTGAAACAGCTTGCCACTAAGGCTAATGACCTGATTTCAGTCTTCAAGACCCACAGACAGAGTCGTGCGCTTGTCCTTTAACCTTCACATTATACCATGGTGCACACGTGTGTGCATGTATGTGTCTATATAAATACAGAGTAAATTTTAACTAAAAAAGTAAAGGGGCTATCAGAGAAAACTGTGATACTAGAGAGACGGTGTGGGTCCATACTCTGGCCCGTAGTCTGTGTGATTCACCTTTGATTATTTTGCTTGGGAGAGTATCTAGCACAGATAACCTACACTGCTCAGATTCTCCATTCTAACCCCAGCTAGTTTGGTATACGTCTGAGTAGTGTTTCAAATTTTCTTGAAGCTTTCTAGAAAGATCACATTGAAGCCTGACCCAGCCATTCTAGTCAGTGGTGGGCCCATGTACATTCCCATCACATGCTCACCCTGATGTCAAGCCATGGGGACAATTAAAGTGAAAAACTTAGTTTCCAATTTTGAATTTTCAACCAGATGTGACGCATTAGCTTTCTCAGTATGCGAGACGGGAGCAGTTCTTTAAATTGACCTGACAGAGGCCTACACAGCCTCCGCTTGTCTTGGTGCTGTGCCAGGGTGTGCCAGGGTGTGCAGGTCAGAAGTGGTAAATACTGTTGGGGGGAGATCAGTATTTGAGGCTTTGTAGATGACATGGTATCACAGCTGCTGGGTATTGTTGTGGCTTCAGAACCACCGTGGCATGTCCATGTAACCAAGCAGATGTGGCTGTGTTCCAGAGAAACCTTCCTTACCCACATAGAGTGTGTTTAGTTCAAAGGCTGTCCTTGGCAGTCGTGTTCAGAGTTGGGAAAGTGTACAGTACAAGATACTGGGTTTCAAAGCCAGCCTTACCTGTTTCTTCAGATTCCTATATTGCCATAGTAACGCATGGGAACAGAAATGTTAAATACATATATTTCTTTGGCCTGTGACCTGTATTTGTTTTGTGTCTATCTGGTGCTTTCATAATATACAGTAGAAAAACATTACATACTTACCACTACTGGAAAAAAAATAAGGAAATGTGGATCTATACGTTATACTTGATGGGTATGTAAGAGTGTGGGGTAGTAATTAAAGACATTTTGTGTCACTGTCTGTCATATCATTGAGCCTTCGTTCTCCCTGAGTATGTATTTGGGTTCTCTAGGTTTGGGGGACTCAGAATACACATACTTCTGCAATGGAGGGAAAGTCATTGATAAACGACTTCAGGAGCTTGGAGCCCAGCATTTCTACAACACTGGACATGCCGATGACTGTGTAGGGTAAGGGCAATGCACATCTATTTTTTTTTTCCAGTAAACTCTACACATGGTGGAAGTTGGTTCACTTATATAAAAGACATTTGCTTTGGTTTAGCACTGACAGTCATCCGAGAGTCTCATTATAATTTCAGCATTTTAGCTCTGGGACCCAGGAAAGTTGGATGACTAGAACCTGGCTGGCCTGTGTCCTCCATCTTCCATGTTCCCCCCTAGCCCCCCGGTGTCTGTTAATGGAAAAAGAAGCACCCAGCACTGCTTGCTCAGTATAGACGTGTGTATCAGAATGAGCATTGTCTCTGGCCACGGTGGTATCACCTATATGTCTTCTCTCTGCCCTGCACACAGGGCCGCCGTTTGCATCTCCTCCCGTGGGACGAGCCCTGCAGCCTGAGCGTCACTGACCATGGCATGTCTTGGCTGTCTCTTTCCATCGTAATGGCTGCACTATGAGCCCTTTTCTCATTTTTATGTTTGCCACTCGGAATTTAAGCCTGGGCACAGCCTTCCCAGTCCTCCTGGCATGTTCCTTTCCAGGTCTTCAGCATGGTCCTGTCACAGTCTGCTGCCCAGCCTTAGAGTGTCATTGCTATAGCCAGATAATAGTGCACATTTTCTTGTCGTGGTTTTTGTTTTGACTAGGTAGAAAACTGAGTGACTTTCCAGTCACTGTGCTTAGTAAATAACCTGTTTGTGGAAATTATGACATCAGTAATGTCCTGCTTCTCTCTGGTGGGGGCCTCTCATGTTGCCCCCACCTCATCCTGCCTGTGATTTCCTTCAGCTGCAGACAATTTCCACATGTTACCTGCTCATTCTGCAGCTTCATTTTGAGCTTTTTGTAAGCTATGTTTAATTGTAGGATAATGTTTGTATCAATCCATTGAACGCATCTCCTATAATACTGCACTCAGATGTCTTCAAAGAATCCAGGGTCACTTTTTTGATCAGTGTTAAAATTCCTAAGTATGCTCCAGTAGTTTGTGCATCTCCACCGTTCAGCCTAACTGCTTTATGTGTCTGAGGTTAAGGTGCTAGTGGAAGACATTGCTGTGTGATATCCCTCCAGGCTGAAGCAGAGAGTGCATTTGCACTCACATGCCGGGGTTGATGTCTTCCATGACCTCTTGATGACCAAAGCTTTGGTCACTCCTGTTTCTGTGCCTGTGATAGATAATGGCAGGATGTACTGTGAAGCTTCAGGGCGTGGTCTCAGACCTTTGCTTGTGGCCTTTAGCACTGTGCTGCTTCACAGTGGGAGCTGGGTGGGCGTTAGCTCCATTCAGCATCACTGATAGCATCGTCTTACTCTTTCTCAAGTACAGGAGTGATGCTTTACATGTAACTTACCATTAAACTTGTGTTCATGAAGACTCCCCAGGATAAATGCAGTGCAGAGTCTGTGGATTTACAGTCTGAGTGCTAGGAAGAAAAAGATCTGAGATGAGACTCTTGATAGTCATGTACCCTAGTGATTAGGATTTAATATGCCTTTCAGTTGAGATGAAAAGTGATCTTTCTTTTTCTTCTTCAGTGTTCTGACACTGTCTTTCCCAAGCCCTCTCCTTAGCCACTACTGTTCACACATCTCAAGAACATTGTAGCTGTGTTAGATTTTGTTAGTCCTAGCTGAACTTCTGCACGTCAGGAATGAATCTGTGATTAATTTAACTTTCCTTTAAAAAAAAATAATTAAAAAAATGTAAAAGACACATTCACAGATTGGTAGAAAGGAAAGGGAAGTTTTTATCTAGTCAGACATTTATGTTTAATTGAGGATGGTTTCTTGATGATGTTTGTAGGAGAAAGATCAATTAAGTTCAGTAAACAAAATAAGTGGTGCCTTCAGCTGATGGAATGATCACTGATAACACGAGTATGGCTGAGCTCTGTTAATGGCATCCGGATTGAACACACCTATAAACTGCCAGCTCCCTCCAGTGCAGATGAGAGTAATTAGATTCCTGTTACCAGGACAAGACACCTTTGCACCTCGGCTCATTTGCTCTGTATGCATGTTCAGATTGTACAGAGTGTTTGTTAGCACAGTGCAGTGCTTTTGAAAATTAATTATTTATATTTTTAATAGTCTCTTTAGTGCTTCTAACGGTTGCTTATTGACCTCTTCCACACACACAAACTACTGTTGTATATCATTGTTATACGCGGACAACCTAGGCATTTGGTTTTTCTTGCTTTTTATCCATACCAGTTTAGAGCTTGTGGTAGAGCCGTGGATTGATGGACTCTGGGCTGCTCTCACAGAGCACTTTAAGTCACTCAGAGGACAAGAAGACATGAGTGACACACTCCCACGGGCATCAGATGCCCCCTTGAGCATGGCCGTGAAGCCGGAGTTGTTGCACGTCCAGTCACAAGTTGAACTGCTGAGATTAGAGGACGTGGAGAAAAGGGATTCTGAGCTTCGGGAACAGAATGAGACAAACAGGAGTCAAGCAGGTCGGATCGAAGACTTTGACTCTTCGCTTGTGCACTCGCTTCCCCCACTCTCCCAGAGCTCTCTAAGTATTCCTGCTATGCCCCCAGAGTATTTGGAGGTCCATCTTCAGGAGTCTCCTGGCCAGGTGAGAGATCTCCTTCATGCTCTGGGCTTCGTATGCTGCTGAACTGTGAGTGTCTGCCTTGTGTTCTCTTTGTTTTTCACGTCAGAGGTCCATATCTCCTGGACCAAGCGCAGCATCTCCTCTGCTGTGCCTCCTGTTGTGCAGCAGCTGTGCCGGTTGTACTGTGTGGTGTCTGTGGCTGCTGTCACCAAAGGTCTGCAAAGAAGAAAGCACTTACTATCCAACCCTTCCAGAAAAGCTATGCCCATCTCTGTCTCGAATGGCTTGATGTTGCAGAAGTCTCTTTCTGTGTCTGGAAAAGCCTTTCATGGCGTTGCTCTCACTGCCTTCACTTTGAGTTGCTGAGCTTGCTCACATCACCTCTAAAGTGCTCTGAGTTCATCTAGCACCTAGGTGCAGAGCCTTTGTATTCTGTCCTATCCAGACTCTCCCAGCTTTTGACGTCGTACTCCCCCACCCTGCACTGACACTGCTTTTACGCTACAGCTCCACCTTCCTTCTGTGACAGTGTGTATGAAAGGTCTCACCACCCAGATGGATGCCCAGATCCAGACTCCCATTTTAGCAACCTGATTGTCTAGCACTGAATGTCATTGATCCCAAGAGTCAAACTGTGAGATGTTTTCTTTGGCAGCTGTGTCTGGGCTGGAGAGATAAAAGCAGGATTAGGCACAATGAGAAGCTGAGCCATGACATGTACTTAGCAAAAGCTTCAGCATCACGTGGGATTTTGGAAAACTGACTGGTTCTTTCATTAGTCTGGAGTTGGGACATAGGGCCTGGGTTTATAGTCATTATACTCATTAGATTAAGGCTGCTCTTAAAGGGGAGGTGGCTGAGGCAGCCTGTGACCTTGGAATGCTGAGTGCTTCCTGCAGATGGAGCTGAGGGCTGAGCCAGTGCTGATGGTAGATCCGCTAAGGGTCACATTCTAGAGTTCCCCAAATGGCCCCGGCATCCAGCTCTGATTTGCTCCCAGCCTTCCCAGTTGTGCAAAGTTGGTTGGATGGCATTTGTTAAAATTTTCTATTTTAAAATGTAATAAAATCAAGTTAGAAGAGGAACTGGAAGATCTCACAAGGAATTAGATTTCTGTGCTGTCCCCTAAGACCTGTGCTGTCCTTTCTGGGCCACTAGTTATGAATGCCTCTGAAGTAACTAAAACTAAGAATACCCTTCTTACATCAGGCCTGCTCACCAGTAGCCATGGCTGGATGGTCGTAAGCCCTAGGGCTCCGTCTGTCTCAGCAGCTTTTTAATGCAGTTCTGGGGGTTGAACACTGGTCTTTGTGCTTGCCCTTTACTGACCAACCCATCTTCCCAGCTTGGAAATTGCGTTTCATTATATTTTATCCCCATTGTTTCCCAAGGAGGAAAACCAAGCATCTGTGGCGTCAGTGGATCCAATTTTTCAAGTTCCAATTTCAAAAGCTGTTCAGCTGACTACAAATGATGCCATAAAGACCACTCTGCTGTTGGAATTGGACATTTCAGTAAGTTGTTGCTGAGTTCATTCTCAGCATGGTTGCCCTTTGGGTGCTTGGGTACTACACCCAGGAGGAGGAGACGTCTCTGGCAAGACGCCTGGCCAGTTTATTCCTGATCTATCATTTCCTCTCGCCTCGTTCCACTTGAGAGCAAAGGTGAGGCATGACTGCACAGACATCGCAGAAAGTAGCACTGCTGCCATGGTCACAAGCCATGAGAGACTAATGGAGTCCAGATGGCATTCACCTGTGTCAGTCCCACAGAAGGAAGCTGTCCACTTAAGTCAGCCAGCAGGCAGAAAGTTGAGGCTAGACGGTCAGGAAGTGCTAACTTCTCCAGGCAGGTGTTCTGATTCTTTTGAGAATCTGAAAAGATTTTAGAATCTCTCCAGAAAAGTGACAGTAGAGAGCATTTGCGGTGTCAGGGGCTGTACAGGTCATTCACCTGTGGGGTCAGGGGCTGTTCGTGGTAATTGGCCTATGGGGCCAGGGGCTGTATGTAGTCATTTGCCTGTGGTGTCAGGGACTCCATCCATGAGCCCGTCAGCATTTGATCACTCTGTTAGGGATCCTTCAGCCATTAATTAAGCCCTTTGTCTTTAAGAATGTCCCTAGAAATGAAACCAGAGCACTGCAAGTTGTCTGTGAGAGTTCAGTAGAGCTTCCTGATAGAAAAAAGAGTTGACAGGCATTTTAATCTAGTAGTTTTGTTTCTGTTAATGACAGAATCCACATATCTGTTAAATGTGCAAGTGTGTTTTGTGTGTGTGTGTGTGTGTGTGTGTGTGCATGCACATGCTGGATGGTTATTTTAGGAATCTTCCTGGAATACCCTTCCATCTCATTCATTGAGGCAACCTCTCTCTGTCAGACTCAGAGCTCTCCATATGGCTGGTCTCCACAAATGGCTAATGTTAGATGGATTTCCCCTGTCTCCACCTTCCAAGGCTGGATTTACAAGTGGGCACATACCCAACTAGCATTTATGTGGATCCTGAGAATCTGAACATCAGTGTACAAACTTACTGGCTGGAGCTTTACCTGCTTCTATCATGGTTTTGTGTGTTTTGGTTTTTTGGTTTTTTTTTTTTTTTTTTTTTTTTTTTTTTTTGGTTTTTGGTTTTTCGAGACAGGGTTTCTCTGTGTAGCCCTGGCTGTCCTAGAACTCACTCTGTAGACCAAGCTGGCCTTGAACTCAGAAACCGCCTGCCTTTGCCTCCCAAGTGCTGGGATTAAAGGCGTGAGCCACCACTGCCCAACGTGTGTTTTGTTTCTTAAAGATCATGTCTCCAGCTGGAGAGATGGCTCAATGATTAAGAGCACCGACTGCTCTTCCGAAGGTCCTGAGTTCAATTCCCAGCAACCACATGGTGGCTCACAACCATCTGTAATGGGATCTGATGCCCTCTTCTTGTGTGTCTGAAGACAGCAACAGTGTACTGACATATATGAAATAAATCTTTAAAAAAAAGAAAAAAGATCATGTCTTACTCTTTAGACCATGCTGGTCTCGGGATTCAAGAGGTCTGCCAGCATCTGACTGTCAAATGATGTGACCAAAGGTGTGCACCAGCACCACCACTCCATACACAAACACACACACTGGTCTTTACAGAGTAACTACTAATGAAAGTGTTTTTTAATTGATTGGACTTATTCATTGGGTTCTCTTTTTTGGTTAAAATTAGTTTGTGAATTCCTATACTAAGATAGCCATAATGAAAACAGCTTTCGTTACTCTATACCTTAAAGTTTTTTAATGCATAGGATTTTCCTTTTCTATTTCACCTTGGTCCTTCTCTAGAAAATAGAGTTTTCCCATCAACCTGGAGATGCCTTCAATGTGATCTGTCCAAACAGTGATTCTGAGGTAGAAAACCTGCTTCAAAGGCTGCAGTTGGCTGATAAACGAGATCACCATGTCATCTTGAAAATTAAGACGGACACTAAGAAAAAAGGTAGGATGGATGGTGGACGTACACAGCATCCTGTGTTCTGGCTGCGTAGATGCTGCAGCTCAGTGGATGTTCCCAGCATCCTATGTACTGGCTGCGTAGATGCTGCAGCTCAGCTATATGCCGTGCCTGGGCTTACACACACACAAAAACCACATGTATACACATAACCCCAAGCAAACCCTGCACTGATGGGTTCTTGTCACTGTTCTTTTTACACTGACTAGTGTGGTGATGGACTTTACATGTACTGAGCACTTATGGGCACAAGAGGAGCCTGAGCCTTTATGTAAAATTCCTATCAAGTTTATTTCTCACACTGATATTTTATTATATAAAAATAATTTTTCTACATATAAAAGAAATTTTGTTATTTAAAGTATTAATATTACTTGAATATAATCTTCAACTTATTCAGTCCCAAAGTTCCCGTTTTTCAAAAAGAGTTGTTTTTATTTTGTCTGGTGTGTGTGTATGTGTGTGTCTGTGGTATATGTGTGTGTGTGTCTGTGGGATGTATATGCACGTATGTATCTGTGGGGTGTATGTGTGTGTATACACACACATGCTTGTTTGAGGCCAGGAAAGGATATTGGATTCCCCAGGAGCTACAGTTAAAGGCATGTGGGTCTTGGGAACTTGGCTCCTCTAGAAGAACAGCTAACATGCCCAGAAACTGAGCCATCTCTCCAGCCCCTGAAGTTATTTCTAATTTTAATGGAACATGGTCATCTTTTACCATTTTGTTGTTTAATTTTAGATAGCTTTCTTTTATTTTATTTAGTACATTTTGAATTTATCATTCTTTTCCTTTTATGAATTGCCCTTTTATTTTCTTGGCATATTTATTTCATCCAGTCACTGCTGGAACATTGCCACAAGTTATCACATAGGTAGCATTGTAGTGCAAAGTGTTCAGCTAGCTGTATTTGGTGAATGCACATTCTAAAAATGTGTTTGTGGTTGTGCCTTTTCTCTGGCCTGACACTCTTCCTACTTCACCTGCAAGGAGCTGCCCTGCCCCAACATGTGCCTGAGGGGAGTTCTCTCCAGTTCATCCTCACCTGGTGTCTTGAAATACGAGCAGTTCCTAAAAAGGTATGTCTCCTCGTCTAGTAACTTGAAGATGGACAGGGCCCTCTCTGTTGAGGACTTTTAGATCAGCCTGACACCGGCCCTTAGAGCTATGGGTGATAGCGTGTTCAGATGTGTCTTCACACCTCCTGCATTACTACAGATCTGGGCAGTGCCACTTGGCTACTGCTGCATGGAACACCTTTGGGAAATGGAAAGGTTGCCAGCCTTATTGATGTTTACAGGAATTTTGAAATACACTGAGCCACTAGAGGTCAGTGTTACACCAGGAACTGTATTTAAAATGCTAGTGGCTGATTTTTTTTTTTTCTCTAAACATTCTGTAAAATAAACTCTAAACATTTTCTAAACTGCTTTACTAGACGTGAATTGTCTGAGCATAGAGTCTGTGGTAATTAAAGACAAGCTTCCATACTGCTTTGTGGAGGTGCCTGCTGCACTGCTGGCCTTGGGAAGGAAACAGAGTTCATTTGGATGAGAACCTTTTTCTGTTTTAATGTTACCAGTTTTTTGTTTGTTTGTTTTTTTAATTTTACAAAGTATATGTAAATATATTTTTACTATGCTGCATAAGAATGCCTATATGGAAGTGACATGGAGGTAAAAGTTGTATACTGTACCCTCAGAGTTTAAGTCTGGAATCTAATCCCTCTTCCACAGCAAAACATCTGGTCTGTGTGTTCTGGAGCAAAGACTGAGGGTGTTTTTAATGGGTGCACCATAATTTGTTGGTTTGATCATGAACATATGAGCTGTTTCTAGATTTTTCTATGGGGAAAAGTAATGTCAAAGCAGAAATTTGTGTGAGTCTTTGCACGTGTGTTTTAAACATTTGTATAAAATAAAGTCTTTAGAGTAGAACTGATGTTTTAAAGGATTTATACTTTAAAACCTTGCAATATTTTCTGCTGTTTGAGCTTGTTCTTTCTCATTTCTTTGCTCTTTTATTTCTTTGCTTGTTTGTTTTCTTATTTATTTATTTATCTGTTTATTTGAGACAAGCTCTCACCCTGTAACTGTGGCTGGCCTGGAACTCACAGAGCTAACTGTAACCCCAGAGTAGCCCACAGCTGGCCTCTTTCCTCAGGCTTTTTTGCGGGCCCTTGCGGACTACACCAGCAGTGCCACTGAAAAGCGGAGGCTGCAGGAGCTGTGCAGTAAGCAGGGAGCAGCTGACTACAACCGTTTCATCCGAGATGCCAGTGTCTGCCTGCTAGACCTCCTACTCACCTTCCCGTCCTGCCAGCCTCCGCTCAGCCTCCTGCTGGGTGAGTCACTCTTCCTTCCACAGCCCCAGGCCTCATGCACTGTTAGGGAGCCTCTGTGTTGTCCAGAAGGCTGGCTGCTCCTGTCTCATAGTGAGTTCTATGTAGGTACTGTGTGGACATGGCTAGGTGGGGTTGGTGGGTCACAGTCAGGAGCAGAAGGCTGGCTGCCCCCGTCTCATAGTGAGTTCTATGTGGATACTGTGTGGACATGGCTAGGTGGGGTTGGTGGGTAACGGTCAGGAGCCCATGCTGGGTTTTGTTTTCAGATTATACTGATGTCTTTTGGAGGTTGGAGTCCCTCTTCCACACATTCTGATTCTTTTTTTTTCCTTGTTATTTTTTCCTTCTATTAATGGCACTATCATTTTCTCTATTCATTTATCCAATTATACCTTTTTTTTCTTAGAATTTAGCATCTTTTCTAGTTAATTTTCTTCAGTGAGGTAATTTAGCTGAGTTTTCCCTAAAAATATTCAGTGAATATTCAGAGGGAAGGAATGATCCTCATCAAAGCCGGTCAGCAGGTGGTATGACTGCATGAAGCTTGTGCTCTGGGTAAATGCCCGTGACACTTCCATCTGTGTGTGCAATCCCAAGCACATTGTTCCAGAACAAAGGGGCCTTTGTAATGCAGGTTGACACACCTGGGGCATGCGGAGCCAGCCAACTCACAAGGGGCTGGAGTTTCCAGGAGTGATGGACATGAGCCTGTAGGATCCTGTAGCCTTTCCTAGTTTCCTGCATTAGTACTTCTGAAATGGGGCAGAGCCGGATGTTACCATTCACATGTACGACATGAAAACATGTAGTCCTCTTGGTCAGCCATCAGGAGCCCTTTCAAGGCCTGTGCAGGGGATGGCTAGGCAGTCTTGCTTTCTCTTCATGATTTCTTAGTGTTCTTTTTCTTTGTCTTCCTCCTAAAAAAAAATTCTTTTAAATCGTTACATGAGGCTTAGTCTCCCCCATTCTGTCTGAGCCAGCTTGGTGGGTGCTTTCTGCCTAAGTAGTGTAATGGAAATGGTAGAATCAGGTACCTTGCCAGAATACAGGTTAGGAGCTAGAGGGAGTCATTAGGACCTACAAAATTGAAAATTTCCATTTTTTTAAGAAAAATACACATCTAAAGCTTAAGATGAGCCCTGTACTGATCCTTATTTTTCTGCTCTATTAAGACCAAGTTTAGAAGGAACTTTTCAATGTTTTACCAAATAAATTCAAAATAAAACAAATTATTCACAAAAATTCTAAAATTTAAGCAGATATTTCAAATATGGACCATTTTCTGTTTTTACACAAGTTGCTGTGCATTTTTAAACCACTGGGATTCTGTGGAAGTTGCTTTGAGAAAGTCTCCCACCATACACTTAAATTTTTATTAAGTATATAAACACAAGAAGGTAACGTACATCTTACTCCTAAGTATTTCCTAAAATATCTGTCTTTGATACTTTTGAGCCTTGACTTTATTTCACATCTGAAAGCTCTGGGATGCGTCTCTCTAGATGATCCTTAGACACATTGAGTCTGCTGACCGCAGGCTGTTCCTGCTCTGCCCTTACTGCTCTCACCCTGAGACCAGCATGGGGGAAGGGATCCTGACTTTAGAGTTGAACACTGTATCTCTGCATTTTGTACTGCAAAATACTATAAATGAGAACATGTTATCTTGAATAGTCTAAACAAGAAAGTTAATATAGACCTGGATTTTCTTTTGTTCCAGTGTCAGCAGGCCTGAGCTAATTACTTGTTTTATTTTTAGAGCACCTTCCTAAACTCCAGCCTCGACCATACTCATGTGCAAGGTATGAATACTTACTAGCTTACTATTCAGCTCCAAAGTCAGGGAAACCTGAGGGTCCAGCTCCCTAGTTACCGGGCCAATTGCTGCAAACTGCCCTGGTCTGTAGAACGATCCCCAGGACTTCGGTATTGTGGGTTAAGGTTGGATGGACCATCTGGTGTCTCCCTGTTTAAGGCAGTGGGCTCCAGTCTCACAGACCCTGGGCACTCCCAGCTGGCATGTGCCTTCAGTGACAGTGCAGCAGGAGCCTGTGGGAGTGAGTCCCTGCATTTGTTTGCAGGTAACACAACATGGGTAGATGTTTGTGAAAGTGTCTCCTGGTGATTCTGAACTGTGTGTTTTCTTCACTTACTTTCAAATTTGTCCTCTTAATAAATAATACCCAGTGTATTAGTTCCTTATTTGCATGGTAATAAAATCAGTCCGGTAAATACTGGGTGGGGAGTCTTGAAGGAAGAGCCAGGGGGCATCTCACTCTCTACAGACCTTACTGAGACATTAGAGATGAGGAGATAGAACTGGAAACTCTCTTGAAATACCTCACTGTGGGGTTAAGCAGTGGCCAGGTGGGGCCCTGAGCCCCCAGCACCATGAGAAGGTGTCGTTCATCCTTGCTGGATACTTCAGAACTTGCCTGTGTCTTTGCAGCTCCAGCTTACGCCATCCAGACAAGCTTCACTTCGTGTTTAACATCATAGAGTTTCTATCGAACACCACAGCGGCCTTACCTCGGAGGGGGGTGTGCACGGGCTGGCTAGCCACATTGGTTGCTCCATTTCTTCAGCCAAACACAGATGTTTCGAATTCAGAGAGTGGTGCTGCTCTGGCTCCTGAGGTACTGAAACAGTGTGATTTCAGCTTTGCTGCAGTTTGGCTCTCACCCAATTAGAACACTGTACGCACATCTTTGGTTTTTTTTTTGTTTTTTTTTTTTTG
>NW_022196914.1:29892825-29893721 GCF_008632895.1 Mastomys coucha | reverse complement strand
GACCAGGCTGGCCTCGAACTCAGAAATCCACCTGCCTCTGCCTCCGAAGTGCTGGGACTAAAGGCGTGCACCACCACCGCCCGGCCTTGTACTCACATCTTAAACTAGCAGATGATTGTCAGCTGTTGTTGCTGTATATATCTTGTCTATAGAAAATAATGCCTTTCCTGTGACTGGTCTGGATGGTGGGGGCAGTGATGAACCCAGGATGACAGAGGTGGCAGTGGAGCCATGGTGTCACCTATTGCTGTTTCCCAACTATGTCTGTCATTTGAAGGCAGTTTTTAAAAATGTTTTAAAATATTCTTTGTATATTCCTCCATTGTGTACTGTGTACCCTGATCACCTCCCTAACTGCAGCTTCCCCCAGGACGCCCCCGTCTCGTCTCCATCTCTCTGTGTCCTTATTTATTCATTCCTTTGTTCAGTGACTTGACTTTACTGAGTTAGTGCTGTCTATATGCTTGAAAGGAGGTGTCATCCACTGGGGCATGGGGACATACCAAGCGGCTACAGACTCAAAAGAAAGAAACCCTCCCCAGCAGCCGTCCTAGGGGATGCTTGTCCCAGCAGCCTTCCTGGGGGATGCTTGTCCCAGCAGCTGTCCTAGGGGATGCTTGTCCCAGCAGCCTTCCTGGGGGATGCTTGTCCCAGCAGCCATCCTGGGGGATGCTTGTCCCAGCAGCTGTCCTAGAGGATGCTTGTCCCAGCAGCTGTCCTAGGGGATGCTTGTCCCAGCAGCCTTCCTGGGGGATGCTTGTCCCAGCAGCTGTCCTAGAGGATGCTTGTCCCAGCAGCTGTCCTAGAGGATGCTTGTTCCAGCAGCCATCCTAGGGGATGCTTGTCCCAGCAGCTGTCCTAGGGGATGCTTGTCCCAGCAGCTGTCCTAGGGGATG
>NW_022196914.1:29886459-29892806 GCF_008632895.1 Mastomys coucha | reverse complement strand
GTCCCAGCAGCTGTCCTAGGGGATGCTTGTCCCAGCAGCTGTCCTAGGGGATGCTTGTCCCAGCAGCCATCCTAGGGGATGCTTGTCCCAGCAGCCGTCCTAGGGGATGCTTGTCCCAGCAGCCTTCCTGGGGGATGCTTGTCCCAGCAGCTGTCCTAGGGGATGCTTGTCCCAGCAGCTGTCCTAGGGGATGCTTGTCCCAGCAGCCGTCCTGGGGGATGCTTGTCCCAGCAGCTGTCCTGGGGGATGCTTGTCCCAGCAGCCGTCCTGGGGGATGCTTGTCCCAGCAGCCGTCCTAGGGGATGCTTGTCCCAGCAGCTGTCCTGGGGGATGCTTGTCCCAGCAGCTGTCCTAGGGGATGCTTGTCCCAGCAGCTGTCCTAGAGGATGCTTGTCCCAGCAGCCGTCCTGGGGGATGCTTGTCCCAGCAGCCGTCCTGGGGGATGCTTGTCCCAGCAGCTGTCCTAGGGGATGCTTGCACTCACCGAGCCTGCCTTCCTTTTTACTTACTCCTGGCTTTATGCTTCCAGCTCACATGTAAAAAAAAAAAAAACTATGCTGAGGAAAAACACCTATGATATGGGTAAAAAAGAAAGTATTTGCAAAACAAACTTTTCCTTCCTCTGTAGTATGAAATGCGCTCATGGCTCTAGCAAGGTGTGAAGCTGCTGTTTAACTTCATGATGCTTCTCTGGGGGTGGGATAGCACGAGTGCCTCTTCACAAGATCATCCAGGTTATGTACTCTCACGTGCTTGCCTTCTTTTAAACTCACTGAAGCTGCTTCGATATTCCAGATATCTATCTCTCCTCGGGCAACAAATTCTTTCCACTTACCAGATGACCCATCGGTCCCCGTCATAATGGTGGGTCCAGGAACTGGTGTAGCCCCCTTTGTTGGCTTCCTCCAGCACAGGTACGGATTCGTTGTGGCTGCAGAATACAATCCTTATAATCCCAGGTGGAAACAGAATTGCCCATTTTGTTCTTCAGTTTTTTAGAATAATTGAGTATTGGTTGTGAAACTTTTACTTAAAGTTTTTCCCTGGTGTCAGGTGCTGTAGTGGTTTGTTAGCATGGGGAAAAGAAGCAGGAGTTTTCCGTCTGGAGGGCTGCTTGGTAACTCAGGAGAACATCTGCTCGGTGTGAACAAGAGGCCAGGGGCACTCCTCAGTGCTGTAGCATGAAGACCCAGATAACATCCAAGCATAGCAAATGCTGATATTTTAAATGAGTCGCTTGGAGCAGTGCAAAGATGGATTTTGCAGATCTGTTTGTTGGTGATATTTCCTGATGAAGAGATTTATTTGTATGCTCATTATATCAAACACTTCCTTCTTACTTTAGAGAAAAACTCCAAGAACAACGCCCGGAGGAAACTTTTGGAGCAATGTGGCTGTTTTTTGGCTGCAGACATAAGAACAGAGACTATTTGTTCAGGTACAGGGTGCTGCTGTTGTGAGGCCAGCTATACCGTTCAGACCTTGGCATCTCTAAACCATCACCTTTCACTGACTGTGTGCTGTTATGTTGCAGGGAGGAGCTCAGGCATTTCCTCAAGACTGGGGTCTTGACTCACCTGAAGGTCTCGTTCTCCAGAGATGCTGTACCTGAGGAGGAGGAGGAGGAGGCCCCCGCAAAGTATGTGCAAGACAACCTCCAGCGTCACAGCCAGCAGGTGGCCAGGATCCTCCTTCAGGAGAATGGCTACATTTACGTGTGTGGGTATGTAGCCAGATGAGAAAACCCAGCTGCTGCTACTGTAGAGGATTGATTGAGGGGCCGGTCATCAATATAACAGTCATTCCTTTCGCATGTGTCACCCGTGAGCACACAGTGAATAACTCTAGGGCACAGTTAAGAGTCAGGGTTTCTTTTCAGAGAAGCAGTGGTGAACGCTGGCTCTTGCGTTGGAGAATGCTTTGCTTTGGGCACCGGTTTTTAGCATCTGAAAATCTGAATGTTAAAACCTTATCACTTAAACTGATGTCTCAACATGGATTTTGTTGTGCTGAAGAATTTGTGATTTGCAGCATGGAAACAGCAGAGAGGGAAGTAGAGTTTGACTCTGAGAATGTCATCAGGTTAGAATCTTTTTTCTCAAGGTCAGCATATGGTTGGGAAATAGGCAGAAGGCCAGAGTCACTCCTGCAATTACTAAGCTTTATGTGCGTGCTTTGGTGTGAGCTTCAGAGGCAGCAACACGTGGACAGTTACAAATTGTAAAAACTCAGCTCAAAAACTTCCAACTAGATAAGGAGATTTTGAAATGAGAAATTTTATTTTTATCCTAAAACACCCGGAGCACTTACCACCCTCAGTCAGCCAAGCCCTTCTGACCTTCTGAAGATGAAGTGCTGGCTATGCCTAGGTAAGGTGACTGCGGCCACACAGGGCTGACGGACCTGTCTTTCTCTCTTTAACTTTGCTTACAGCTTTAGCTGTCCAAAGGCTAATTTTGGCCGTCTAGATGACTTCCTGGCCCTAATGGTTTCTGGCTCCCACATGAAGAGCACTGCAGAGATTCACACACTGTGTTGGTTTAAGTTCTCATTTAGCTTTTTTGGCGTTCTTGACCTCCATGTTTGTGATGGCATTTCGGTCACACTGAGGCTAAAGTGTCAGACTTCTAAGTAGCAGGTGCAGCTAATCACACAGATGTGAGGGGAACTGGTGGCTGAGAATGTGGTGACATCATGGATAGCTCCAGACTCTTAAATTCTCTCCTGCCAAAGCCCTCCAAGTCACTGAGTCTTACCTTTTCCTAGAGAGCAGTAGTGGCAGGTTCAGAGATGAAGGCTCAGAGTCACCTCACCAATCAAAACTAGAGTGGGCGGGCAGGGGTGAAGGACAGCAAAGGAGAAGGGAACCTGTCCAAAGCTGAGAGGATCTTCCTGAGTGTGGGGCACTGAGCTGAAGAGTCGAGTGAGATGAGGGCAGACAGGAGCTCTAGGTTTGGCAAAGGGTGGGCCTGTGGGGATAGATGCTCTGGAGTGGTTGAGGAAAAGATGAGGAAGGAGACAGATGATCTAGCTCCTTAGACACCTCCCAAGGGTAAACTGTGACAAGACAGGCTATATTCCAGACATCTGAAGGCCTCATCTTACAGTTTCTTCATCCAGACATTGGGATGTAGAAGGAGACATGAAGTCCACTCCCTGACCTCAGACAGTCTTAAAATGGAGTTAGCATAGGTGCAATGCCTCCCCTGCCTTCAAGAGCTAAGTTCTGTCCTCAATGAAGAGGCCTGCCACTTCATATGCATAAAAGTCTAGGACTATGAGAGCATGGGGGTCTACCGTACACTTCGAGGGAGAGGGAAGACAGGGGCCTGAATATGAGCCAGAGCCCAGCTCCCTCCTGCAGTAAAACTGAAGGCTGTTCTAGGACATTGGCACCTAGGGAGGATTGTAAGCCATGGAACCACGTGACCATCTTTATTAGAGTGGCCACCATGGGTGAAGGCTTGGCCTCTGGTAAGTGAAGCTGTGTATCTGGAAAACATTCCAAGAATGAGAAGAAAACAAAGATTGCTGGATCAGAGAGAACTAGGGGTGTGGCTAAGAGGGTTTGGTTAAGGAAAATTCCTGTTTTATAAAGTATACTATTTTGTCTTTAGAGACGCCAAGAACATGGCTAAGGATGTAAATGACACCCTTGTAGAAATCATAAGCAAAGAAGCTGGAGTTGACAAACTAGAAGCGATGAAGACGCTGGCAACGTTAAAGCAGGAGAAGCGGTATCTGCAGGATATCTGGTCGTGAGACTGGAAGGGAGACACTTGGGTTGGTTTTGGTCGGTTGGTTGGTTTTTCTTGGAGTGCCAAAGGACAACTCTACAGAAGATGAGTTTAAAAGCTTTTGGACATGTCTTGGAGGAGGCTGTGTGGAGTACACCCACCTGACAGTCTCACAGGTTGTCTCCCACTCCTTACCTGTGGCCACGCCCAGCACCTCACTGTGTGGAGGGGAAGAGGCAGCTTCCACTGGCACCCGTTGCACAAAGGCTCCCCAAGAGGACAGATCGTCGACGGCTCACCTGCGCCTGGGCACGTCTTAGAGAGCTTGTGGACATACTATCTTTCATGAAGTATATTCAAAGGATATTCATACTGGTGATATTTAAATTAACAAAACATGCAAAGCATACTTTTGCATATCTTTATTTAATTGTGGTTTATTATCAAAATTATATTTCTGATAAAATATTTTAATTTTGAGGTAATCCTTACCAAATAAGGGTTTTTATGCTGCTAGAAATATATTTTGAAATACATTTGAAATTGTACTCTGCCATTTCCATCATGTTAACTTTTAGTGTCGAAGTCTTACAACTTAGGGGCATTTGCATTCCCTGACAAAGGACTTCCTATGGACTCCATTCATGTCTGCTCCTCACTAATAGACTTGGGTTTCCCCAATACCTGACTGTACTTCTGTGATTAGCTCAGCTCAAAGAACTCCAGTTAGACTTCTAATACCAAATTCTCTTGCAAGTTATGAAAATAAAGTATATAAAAGGATTCTGTGCCGTTGTGTGTGTGGTTGCTGAGACAAAACTGAGACAAAGCAACTTAAAGAGGGTATTTTAATTTAGCTCACAGTTCCGGTGTGCCATCCATGGTGCTAGGGAAGTCATGGTAGCAGAAGCAGGAGGTGACTGGTTACATCCCATCCAGTCAGGAAAGAAAAGACACAAGTGGCTCGCTGGCTTTCTCCTTTGCACATACTCTAGGACTTTCGTGCATGGGACAGGTGTGCCTACATGTCGTGTGGGGGTTCTACCTCAGTTAGCATAGTCTAGAACACCTCTCGAAGGCACGCCCAGAGGTTTGTTTCCAGTGAGGTTGTAGACCCTGTCAGCCTAACTATAAACCTAACTGAAACCATCACAACACAAGCATGATAAACTCTCCATCTAGTGTATAGTGATCATCTTGTTTAATAGTTCAACCTTTAAAACACATCCCTGCCTGGTGAGAAGTCATCAGGAGACCCCTTGGTCATCAAAAGAAGTAAAGATTTGAAAGAGTACTATAATATCAAGCTCGGTGAGGCATTGTGGCTTTTTTTGTACACTTACCGTGTGGCTTGCAGCCCTTCCCACAGTCTGTGCCTGAGCCATATCCCTCTAGGAAGCCATCTGTGGCTAAGCGCTTTCCTGCTTCCTATGAGCTGTTCTGCCAGGCATGAGGAGAGATTGGGAACCACTGGTTTTTTTAATGTGGCTCAGAAGTGCCTGTGACGGCCTGGCAGTTGTGGATGGTATCTAAAGTGGAGATAGTTTGTTGGCCCAAGCCCTGGACCCGTGGCTTCCACATTATTTCTGATCAGAGTCAAACTGTAATTGACTTGTAGGGCATTGTTTTGATGCCTGGAGAATTGACAATTGAGGAAAAAACTTTTCACACTTGGTGCCAGGCAGGTTACAAATAAACATGATGTGATCGTTTGAATGTAATTAGCCTCCTTAGGCCCAGAGGGAGTGGCTCTACTAGGAGGTATGGCCTTGCTGCAGGAAGTGTGTCACTATTATAGGGGTGGGCTTTGAGGTCTCCTATGCACAAGCTATCTATGCCAAAGTGGCACACAGTCTCCTGCTGCTGCATGTGGATCAAACTGTAGCACCCTTAGCTCCTTCTCCAGCACCATGTCTGCCTGCACACTGCCATGCTTCCCGCCATGGTGATAATGGACTAAACCTCTGAAACTGTAAGCCAGCCCCCATGAAATGTTGTCGTCTATAAGAGTTACTGTGGTCATGGTATCTCTACACAGCAATGGAAATACTAAGTCATGTGGCTTACCAACCCCTTAATTAAGGAACTTACAACCTAATTTAGGGTTGGATTTTTGAATGCCTGTTTGTGACTATAAATTTATAACTTGCAACATAAAAAGCCTTAAATAAGACTTAAACCTGAATTTCCTGATTGGATTTTGAGGCATTCCTTTTACCTTCACCTCCCATATGCCTTAAGCCAAGGAATTCCTGATCTCAGTGTCTTCCTCACCCTTGTCCAGTTGGGGCTTCTGAAAGATGCTTAACATTCTTCCCTAAGGTCCTTCATTCCAGGAATGTGTCACTGAATATGACTCGGCTTTAATAAAAATTCCCAAAATTGCTCTCACCAAAGGATTACATTTCCTTTTAATCTTGACTCACTCACTTCAATGGACAAACTGAAATATTGAGATTATCTATGTTAATAAATTTAGTCCTTAAGTTCTGTAACCACAGTGCTTCTTACAGCTAAATTATCTTCTTAGACTTGCAGTGTGTGAAAGACCCTCGGAACTGGGGAGATCCTTACTCAAGTCTCGGGATGATGCGACCACCCAATGACTCA
>NW_022196914.1:29859942-29886014 GCF_008632895.1 Mastomys coucha | reverse complement strand
GTTATACACCATACATTTGTATTAAATGCCCTCATTTTAAATTCTAAGATTCTCCAGCCTTTCATGTGCCGTGAGTGAACTGTTCGCTTATCATTCTTCCATCTGCCAGTCATCTATCTGTTGTCTATTTGCGTACCTATCATCAATCTATCATCTGCTTAGCAGCCTACTATCTGTCAACAGCTGTATCTCTCACCCATCTAGTTATGTGTTTTCTGTATTCCCACTTACAAACACAGGAAGTTGCTTCCTCCTTTTCCTGCTTCCTTCCCTGGTTTTTGGTTTTGATGAATAGCGTGTGCAATTCTGCTTTGGGATGTAGTTAAAAAGCATTGTGGTGTAAATGGAATTCCAGAGGGTTTGAAGTCAGGAATGTGAAACTGCAGCTCCTTGGAGAGCACAGAGCTCTCCCAGCATAGCAGCCGAAAGCCTGGCTAATATGCCCAGCTGCATGTTTAAGACCCACTTTTCATACCCAGCTTCTACCCTCAGACAAGTTGCTTAACCTCATCGTGCTCCAGGCTGTTAAATAGTGAATGTCTTAGTTGGGGTTTTACTGCTGTGAACAGACACCATGACCAAGGCAACTCTTGTAAGGACAATACTTAATTGGGGCTGGCTTACAGGTTCAGAGGTTCAGTCCATTATCATCAAGGCAGGCATGGTGTGGGAAGAGCTGAGAGTTCTGCATCTTCATCTGAAGGCTGCTAGCAGAATAGTAGTTTCCAGGCAATTAGAATGAGGGTCTTAAAGCTCACTTCCACACCTACTCCAACAGGGCCACACCTTCTAATAGTGTCACTCCCTGGGCCAAGCATATACAAACCAACACACTGCCTCATGGTTAGTGTAAAATGCTAAATGAGTTTATTTGTAAAAATCACTTAAGATAGTCCCTGGCATTCAGCAAGCCTCACATATAAACCACCACTCCTTTTAATTACAGTCTTAAACATAGGTTTTGTCTCATGCATATTATATATTTTCTTTTTATCTATAGCAACCAAGGTATAATGTAGGATTGCTCGGAGCCCTATAATGTTATTAATGATAAATATTTTAAAGGTTCAAATATAGAAATGAGTGTTTATGAGTCTCTAACCAAATCTACTCAGAACCAGAGCTGATAAACTAAGCATGGATGCATGATGAACACCCCAGGCACACATCTTGACAGCCAAGTAGAATCAAGCCCTGAGGCCTGCTCTATTCTGCTTCCTCCCCCATCTTTGGAGTCACGGTCAGCTTCACTCAGGTGGTGTAGTCTGCCTGATGTAGACATCCAAGTGAGTTATTTCCAAGGAATTTGAAAGGGAGATAATTTAAATGCATTTGTACTATGTGGCTTACTGAGTAAGCCTCCCCTTATTTGGAAAGGGACATCAACTCAAAGCTAATAAAAGTGATATTACTTATATGAACATAAATCAGCTCCTCTTTGCTCTATGTTTTATTTAATGCTAACATCCTTCTTTTTAAATGTAGTTTGGTTGACATTTCTTGGAAATCTAAACGCTGCTTTTGACACCCATTAAATTTTCATGACTACCTGGGTCTAATGTTTTTTTAAGTTAGGGCCATTTTCATCTTTAAAGTATTCTTTCAGTGTGTGCGAGTATTAAGTAGGGTTAGCTGAAGTAGTTGGATGCATCTTACTGTGTCTGATCCCTATCTCTCCAGTATTTATTTATACATTGGGGTACCAGGATGTTCTCCCCCTGCACTCTTCTCAGAAATGCCTCAGTCAGAGAAGACGAAAGCTAGGTTCAGATCTGGAGGTCCCCAAGGGTTGCCTACTTATCTTGCTTTCTCTGAAGAACATGGGGATGTTGCTGAATGCCTATGCGTCCAGCACAGTGTCAGAAACTCTTCAAGGGTCCAGTGAAAACTCTGAGGTACCAGTTGTTATTCTTATTGTGACTCACAAAGTTCAACCATCTTCTCCAAGACCACAGCAGTGGTGGGAGCAACAGCATCAGCATCAGGTTGTTGGCTCCAAGTCCTTCATCTTTTATGGAAAAATGTTTCTTATGAGATTTCACTCACAAACTAATGTGGAACAGTGCTAACTTATGACTGGCTCATCTTGTATTATTTTCCTTCTGGACAAAGTTGATGTCTTCTTTATTCCTTATAAGTTTTACAAGTTCACCACACACTCCCATGGGATCTTAAGACCTGAATGTCCTGGAATTAGTGAGTTGTGTAAGGATTGAAATCCTCACCATATTGTGGCTTGCTTGCCTGAAAAATGGTACAGCTCTCCATTTTGGTGCATCTTCTTGTAAGGTCTTCCAATACTGTTTATAGTCTCACACATACACAGGCTCTCCACATCTTCTGTCAGTCAGAGATGGACTAGGTGCTCTGCAATGCCTAGGCCATTTCAATGTTTAAAATGAATCTTTGGAATTTGAAAATATGCCTTGAAAAAAAGTGTGAATTAGATAAAAAAAAAACTAATCATGCAACTTAGTTATTCATCAAATACTGTTAATCAGTTCACTAAGCTATTCAATAGCATTGTAGGATTAATTCTGCTGTGCTTTCTTTAAGTTAAACACCAAGCTTGATTTCATTTTAACATTCTCCCACTAACACTTTCCAGATTTAGCATTTTTCTAGCTATTGACACATCTCTTACATCATGTGCAAAGACTTCTACTAAAATGTTTTCAGTTAAATGTGAAAGAGAGAGGTGACAAGTCTTGCTTTGTGGCTACCGAACATGGACGGACAAAGATCAATTCTGACAAGTATGTGGAAAGTGTAACTAAAGAGAGTGAAATTCAGTTCATTAAAGTGTAGCACAAATTTGTCTCCTTTTAAGAAGCTGTTGGTGAGCTGGATAGATGGCTCAGCGATTAAGAGCACTGACTGCTCTTCCAGAGTTCCTGAGTTCAAATCCCGGCAATCACATGGTGGCTCACAACCATCTGTAATGGGATCTGATGCCCTCTTCTGGGGTGTCTGAAGGGAGTAATGGTGTACTCATATACATAAATAAATAAATCTTTAAAAATAAGACTCTGTTGGTGATTTTACAAGAAACCAATACTTTTAAATTTTTAACAGTTTTTTTCTCTAGTGTCAATCTTCTACATGCATTTATGACGTTCAATAAAAGGAAATTTCCACTTTTTATGGTCCTGCTCTTGTAAGAAGGAACCAAACTGAAGCCATTTTGAATAAAACTTCCATTTTGAATAGGGGCTCAAATAAAGTTTAAGTTCTCAGGGCCTCCGTGGGTAACTGCCATCTTGCTTGGCAGAAAGAAACGTGTACTTCTTTAATTTACATCCTGGTTGGTAAATCACCCCAGCACAGCTGAATAATCCAACCAATGGAAATAGAGTAAGTGTACCATAAAGACATGTGCCTACAGAAGTCCCCTATCCTTAAGCCTTGTTGGTGGGATAACTTGGCACAGATGTTTGTGAATTTCAGGCTTAAATCTATGTAACATTCTTGCTCGAGGTCACAGGTCAGCTCCCGAGTTTGTTCTGCAACACTGATGGCTCAGTGGTGGTCTAAATACAGTAAAATGTTGTCATCTGCTTAAGTATTTACTAAGATGAACATTTGAAGATGCAGTCAGCTCCTGAGTCTCTGCTCTTGCCCCTGACTGCTCAGCTTTGTTGCCTAATTCAAATAAGAATCTTGTGACGGCTTAGGTTGTATTGGATCTTCTGACCCCAACATTATTGACATGTATGTGTCTCATCGTATAACTGCCATTGAAAAGCAGAGGATGGTGATGAATGAAGTGTCGTCTGGTACCAGATATGTTGGGTCAGAACATGGAACAAAGAGAAGACCACAGGAAGTGCATAAAGAAGAACATCCTGCCAGACAGGAGTGGGGCTTCATTATGAAATGGTGTTAGAATACAAAGATATTTAACGGGCTCATGTAGTGGCTATTCCTGGTTGTCAACTTGACTATATCTGGAATGAATTACAGTCCAGAATTGGAAGACTCATCTGTGATCCTAATCTGGAGGCTGAGAGATACAAGTTTCTGACCTGGATCTTAGCATGGAGATCTTGAGGCAGAGTGGCTATGAATCCCAGAAGATTAAGACAGGGAAAACTCTGAGTTCAAGGTCATCTGGGACAAAGCAAGCCCCAGCTCCAAGTGTGGTGGCACTCACCTTTAATCTGGGCCACACCTTCTGCTGGAGACCTACATAGGACATTAGAAAAAGATTGGCTGTCTTCTTCACCTGCTTGCCTTGTGGGACTGAGCAACTGCTAGATCCTCAGACTTCCATTCACAGCTTCTGCTGACCTTTGTTGGGAGTTGGACTGTAAGTCATCAACAAATTCTCTTACCATATGGAGACTACTCATAAATTCTGTGACCCTATAGAACCCTGACTAATACACTTCACTATTGCTGTCATATGCTGTTCCTCTGCTTGAATACTGAAACTAGAACAAAACATTCCTTCCACGATTTCTAGTTTTGTTTTGGTTTGTCTTGGTTTTGGTTTGGTTGTTTCTCAAGACAGTATTTCTCTGTGTAACAGAGCCCAGGCTGTCCTGAAACTTGATTTTTAGATCAGTCTACCCTCAGACTCATTAGAGATTTATCCCGCAAAGATGTGCACCACATCTTTGTGATTAAAGATGTGCACCACCACACCCACCACTGTTTCCATTTTTAAAAAGTGGCTCTCCTTAAATTCTTAGGATCCCACACTGCTTAGAAATGCCTAGACCTAGGGCTGGAGTGGTGGATCAGAGGTTAAGAGCACTCACTGCTCTTTCAGAGGTCCTGAGTTCAATTTCCAGTAACCACATGGTGGCTCACAACCATCTGTAATGGGATCCAATGCCCTCTTCTGTGTGTCTGAAGACAGCTACAGTGTACTTACATACAATAAATAAATACATCTAAAAGAAAATGTCCAGAGCTGAATGTGAGCCCGAGGAAATGGTGTTTCGTGGCTGAAGTCATCGAACAGGAAACAGAAAATGAAGGGGCTTTGGCTCTCTGTGTCACAGAGTCTACCTTTTGCTGAGACTGTATTGTGCCCACAAGTCCATGGGAAAACCCAAACGAGTCCAAGAATTGCAAAGTCCGCTGTAATTACAAAAGAGCCTTTTATTCGAGTCCAGACTCGGATCGCATGCTGTTCACTCACTCACTCACTAAGTGCAAGTGATCACATGTGACCCCGAGCCCCGGAAACATGAGTTTACCTATGAAGCTGGGAATTCCTGGGATGCTTCAGAGTGAGGGGAGTGAAATGTTATAACCATTTGTTAGGGCAGCACTGAAGCTGGTGGGGATGAATGGGTGCCTGTTTGGTGTTATCAGGAACTAATTGTATGGCTGGCCATAACTGTCTGTGACCTCTAATTGCCTCTTTCTATGATTTAAACAGGGGGAGCTCTGATCCTCTCTGAGTTTGTCATTTCTGAGGCCTCAAGGACAGGCCCGTTTCTCAGAGTGTCGGCTGACCCTGGCATCACCAGGACTGGGAGCATGTCACTTGTTAGCATTTGGTTCTAAGAGATGTGTTATTTTAACTCTCTTGGAGCTGCTGGGGGGAGATGGAGGTGGGGAGGGAGCCCTGTGCTAGCTGGCTGCAAGGTGGAGACCAGCTGCCACACTTACGCTGGGCGCTGGGCGGACTTTTCTGCAGGGGCAAATGTACATGACATTGGAGTTTCTTAAGATTTCAACTACAGGGTGCCAATATCAGCAATTGGGGTTCACTACAACTGTTGAATATTTATTCATATCGGCAATGTATTTGGCATTTTAACAAAAACAGCTATGAATTATGAAGGTGACTCATTAGCTTAAGACATATAAGATACATAGTGTAAAAATATATTTATTGGGGGTTTTCTGTCCCACTCTTTCCTGTGTAGCTTCCGAATAAGAAACACAGAAACCTGGTGTTTTTATTAACAAACTGTAAGTCTAGACTGGCAGGTACTGAGCTATTCTTACATTCCAGCCAGAGACCGCATGTCACTTGGCTTTAAGTCTCGCCTGGCTTGTTCTGTTCTATGTGTGTTCTCAGGGTGAGCTTCTCTTGGCCACAAGCTCATGGTTCATCCTGCCTCACAGATGACCTTCTTTCTCCTCCTCTTGTCTTCTTCGCCATCTCTCCTGTGGTCTCTCTGGAGATCCCTCACTCAATCACAAGTCCCGCCTTCCTCTCTCTCCTGCCCAATCACAGGCTCTAGTCTCTTACTAACCAATTAGCCCCTGGCTGCACCACTGACTACTCTAGAGCATTCTCTGGTACTGAGTGCTGGCTAGCTCCAAGCTGCAGTAAACTGTTTCCACCCTTTGTCATATGGGTTATGTCATATGCCACCAACCCGGAGAAAAGTCAGCCTCAGAAATATGGCTTCCTCTGAAGGAGCTTCACTTCTTTCTCCATCACTGGAGTGCTTAAAATTAAGTAGACAGAAACAAGTTGTGTTGCGACTACATTGGTCATTTTGTCTATGACAGGGTGGGGCCCCAGATGTTGATGGGAAGCACGGGTACAAGCATGCACTGTGCAGGTCTGGATGGGCCCAGGATGATACTCCAGTTTTATCCTGAGCTTCAGTGCTAGGCAGTATCCTCCTGCTCCCGTCAAGGTCTCCCTTCTCAAAAGCAGGAAACAGGAAAACACCAGCCCCTGGAGATGATTATTCTCAATCTTAAGGGGCTCTAACGGGCCGAGTACGGCAAACATTGCAGACAGGGTTCCTTTTTCTCTAGAGCTCTTGCTACAAAACATTACATCCCTAAAGCTAGCCCCCAAGGTCCGTTCCCTTATTCAGTCACAGACTCATTCCTAAGACAAAAACGCCAAGGTCTAACAAACAAAGTTCATTATTTGGCTAGTATGTCCAAACAGGACTTAACCAATTCACCCCACCACAGATTCCCCCTCTCCCTTTAAAAACCCACTTTGTTCTTGCTTCCTTGACTCTTCTGTTCTCTAGCTTCCTCGCTTGCCTACTTGCTTTCTGCACCCTTACTGCTGCCGCTGCCCCCGTTGCCCCCCTTTGCAGTCACCCCTCTTCGCCCCTTGCCTCTCTGGGGTCCTAAATCTCCTTTGTGCTGAGAAGTTGGTGTCTGGGTCTGTTCTGCAGAGACTACATTCTGTGATTCAAGTGTATGATGAATTGGGGCTTTTCAGTTCTTGCTTCCGAGTGCTGTAAAAGTGTTTATCAGTGCTGCAAACATTCCACACCCAGCATGCTTTTTCCTGACTGACTGAGCCAGAATGTGGGAGCCCTTCCAGGGCCTGGAAGGAACACTTGGAAAGAACACTACCCTATACAGCTGCTCTGTCAGTGCCTGATGCGCAAATGGCTGCATGGGCTGTGGAGGTATGAGTTAGGCATACAGAAACTCCACCACCCTCAGACACTGGGTCCTTTAAGCATGTATGTTGACACAAACCTGGGCGTATGAGAGACAGAACGGATCTTACTTTAGAGCTAACAGGTACAAGCAGAAATGTATTCAAGGACGCTTTAGGATGCTTAGAAAGAGACAATGTAAATGCATTGTCTTGTTTGTTGAGAAATCCATCAAATTTTGCACAGAACTGCCATTTCTGCCATAGGAGCCAACTGGGTGGTCTGTGTTAGCATTTCCTCTAGGTTCCACTCAACAGTTACCTAGTCCCACCACCAGCCTCTTCCCTGCCCCCCCCCAGAGCTCTCTCTCTCTCCTTCTGTGTCCCTTTTCTTTCTCTAACTCTACTCCCTTCCCCAGACCCCCTTACCATATCCCAAATAAATTTCATTTTCTACTAGACCTGTTGTATGGCTTATGCCTGTGTGTGGAGGGGTGGGGGTGGGGGTGCCTCAGTATGGATCTCTCCACATCATGCCACCACCTTATAAAACATAGCAGTCGGTATCCCAGCTTTTGGCCAATCTCAGAAGAAAATCTTATTGCTAGCAAGGAACCACAGTGCATGAAATTAAAGGAAAAAAAAAAAAAACACTGAACAGGCACCATTTCCTGTATAAAAAATGTGCTCCTATTGAGATCTTTCATCTTAACTATTTTTAGTTGTGTAACACAAAGATGGGATGAAGATGTCAGCTGGCCGCAACTTCCCCAGGCATCTGCAGGGATCATTTATATGACTGATGAGGCACATCTGCATATGGACACCAATGTACACCTTCTGTATGCCTCCATGAAATATGAGCCAACAGCACAGCAAGTATTTTTATCAGGACGCAGGGAAGGTCCTGGCAGCCAAAACAGAGAGATGCAAGAGCTCGGGTGAGACCAGCCTTGCTTGTCTTCAGTACCTCATCCATCTTCCGTAAGAATCACACAGTTCTAGTGGCTGTTAGTGATAGGGCTGCAGGATGCTTTATGCAATGGTTATGAACGGCACCACCACAGCCTCCATGACAACGCAGAAAATGCTCAAGGTTTATAAACATAGTTTGTGGTCTTACCGTGCAGTAAATGAGCTAGGGGTAAGAAATGAAGCCAGTGCCAGAGAGTAGTGAATACTTGTGAACAGTTCTAGTGGTGACCCCTGACTGTCCAACCCTTAGTGCAGAAAGCCCTGGACGTCTGTGTTAGAAATCGTTCTCTCTGTGATTCCAGTGTGTTTGATGTATGTGTGTTGTGTGTTGACGTGTGTTGATTGTAGCTGACTGAAGCCAAGAGAAGGTAGCCTTGGTTCACTGTGCCATGCCAGGAGGGAAGTCAATCTCTCAGGACTGTAGGTTCTCAGAATATGGTATCCAGAACCAGAAATGGGTAAAACTTGGGGTTTGGGGGCACATCAAAAACCTTTAACTTCTAAAACACTGCAGGCAAGGGACTGGGGTGGTGGTGTTGGGCCTTCTTCAGCCAGATACTGAGGCCTAGGGAAGAAGCCTGAGCCTTTGCTCGAGTTTAGAGACCTATCTTGCTCACTTCTGTACTGGAGTGACTCATCGCGACCTGCTTAAGCCCACCTTTGCCTAGCTACTGTTGATGTAGAATAGCTTTATTGGCCCTGTCAGTCACCCCCATACCCTCCATCACCCTTCCCCATCTTACCTCACCAAAAATCCCCATCTTCTTCCTCAACCCTATATAAACAAAAGACTGATACAATAAAACAGGTCCCTGCTTTGATGGACTCTCGGCCTGGGTGTGTTTGTTTTGAGCCATGGACACTAGCCATTCTGCTCAGCCCCTGGAGAGACTCGGCTGGACCAAGTTCTGTCCTCTTGCCCGGACCTGCCCTGCCGGCAGAGAGCTGACATGAGGGATCCCCTTTCTCTGGGTGTTCAGATTCCTCCTGGGTCTCTTAGTCACCCCAGGGTACATGGAGAGCAGGAAAGCTTCAACAAAGTCATGATGTCACATTGAACCCTGGGCACCTAGTGAATAATGATGAGCGATTCACCACGGATATAGGAATGAATACCCCCTGCATACCTCTGCAGATGAGGTCAGTGAATCAGAGCGCAAACACTCCTGATTCCAGGTACAGGGAACCGATCTTCATACTCTGATGTCCCAGAGATATAGGAAGACTTTGCTTTGCCCCCAGCAATGTTGCTGATGGCCAGCAAGCAATCCCTCCGCTCCCCCAACCCCCCGTGGCACATGTGTCCCAGAAGAAAGTCTCTTCACCCCAGTTAGGGAACACCCGTTGCACCAAGCCTTATAAACTCTTTTCTGAATGCCAGAAACCAATCTGAGCCTTTCTCCTCAGGACTGCCTGTTATGAACCCAGGGCAGAACTGTTCAGGGAGGGAGAGGAGAGACTGAAGTCGGGAGGAGGAAGAAGGTGGGAGGAGCTGGCACTCTTTGGCCCTGTGCTGCAGAGTTCAATGTGGTGCACATAATTCTATCCTTGGCTGTCTCCTTACTCCGCTTGTCTATGCCTACTGCCAGTGGTACCAGCAACGATCACCTGCCCAGCCTCTTACGCTGCTCTTGACGGCAGCACAACAAACCCTATAAACACACTGGACAGGTACAATCCAGCGGAGGCCGTCACAGTAACTAATCGGCAGTGACACCTTAGCCTGGTGGACCACAAAGTCACGTGACCCTGGGGCTGCCAGCATAGCTCATGGGTGTTGACTCGGATGGATCTGGGCAAAGAGAAAGGGGAGACGTCCTGTGGCGAGCAGCTTCTAGCTTAACACTGCCTGAGAAACTGTGGTGTATTCCCTTGGGTGCCTAGATCGCAAACAGTGCGAAAGCAATAAGTGAGAATTCGATGGATGTTTTGTGTCCAGCTTTGTCTCGCCTTGCAACAATTGACTTGAAGTCCAAAGCAATTGGGAACGAGGGTGCACTTCATAAGATTGCCACTAGATGGCAGCCTGGGACAACTTTTGCCTCGTTTTCAATTGTGTCTTCTCCCCGCCCCTGCACCCCCAGCACCTCTCCCCCCCCAAAAAAGGGTTTAGTGATATAAGGTAGCTTTTCACAAATGCTGATATGAACTGACGTGTTTTTTATTTTTTCCCACTAGTTCCTTAAAGCACCAATTTTTCAAAGCAGACATTTTGAGTTCCCTAAGTTCCTAGGATGAAGGAATGGATCAGGCTTCAGGTTTGCACTCAAGGTCAGCCTAAACGGGGCCAGCTATTCACCCCAATAGCCTGAATTTATTCCTCTATGAGCTGGAGATAACGATGCCACCATTCCAATACTGCTATGGGAATTGGGTGAGGTCATCTATATAATGCAGCTAACAGTGCAAGACTCTCAAGTACTTGCTAACGTCTCTACAATGAATGAGTAGGATGGGCAAAGCAAAAGTCACAGAAGCAAGTTAGCCTGTAACTGCTCTTCGTTGAGTGGCCCGGGTAAGCTACTTAATTTCTCTGTGTCTCAGCTTCTTCACAACTACGGGGATGTAACGCTTGCCTTTCCATATGACTCTATGACTAAAGTAGATAAATGAAGCCATGCCTGACAAAGTAGCTGCTACTGGGTTTGTACCCATAGGGAGGATGCAGAATTCCTGAAAAGCATCTGGTCTGCATCCAATGTCCTCCGTGACACACCAAGACTAGGTACGCATATGAAATATGAAAAGGAGTGTCGGGTGGTTGCGTCATTTAAGCCTTAGAGGATGTTTCTTGCCTCCTGTGTGCTGCCTGTACCATTCACCCTACACATTAGCAATTCTCCCAATATGTCTGTCTCTGCCTCTTGGGTCTGACTAAGCTTGGATCCAAATCCATCCGCCTTTCCCATGATTCAGGTGAAAGCCGGGGTTTGAAGCACTATGAGTTAAAAGCGCGCTATTTGTGGTTCCTCAAAATGGGTCTCAGGGCATGAAGAGCTCCCCACTTTTTCTGCTGGGCATTTCTAAAATGTGTTCCAGATGATTTTCTGGAACAATAGAATCTGACCAAATGTCATTTCAGCAGGAGAGCTGTGTGGTCACAGCTATTTCAGACCTCTGGGCAATCGCCTAGCTGTCTCAGTACACTCTTCGGGAACAGGGACATCTTGGGTTAAGAGAAACGTTGTTGCCACATGGGCAGAGGACAATGGTGGTACCAACTCAACCCCAATCATTCATAACCCTCAGAACTTTATTCATTGAGATACTAGCCAGGCCAGACCCTCCCTCCATAGCTTCTGAGAGTAGGTGGGACTCGGTGTGTTCAGAGTGGTACAGGCAAAGGCTCTCTTCCAACGTTCCCTGCAACATGACTTGGGTCAGGTCCAGATGGAAGTCTGCACCAGGCATTGTTTCTTATTTCCCAAGATCTCTCAGTGCAAACCTTCTGCTGGTGAATGTGATGTTGTTTGAAATCTCACTCGCCTCATGGTAATGCAAAAGAAATGTTCTAGACAGAAGTAGCTACAGCAACTAGTGTACAAGCCGTGGACACATATGCAGCACAGAGAAAGAAATTTGACCATTTGAAATTCAATGGATGACCTGGAAAAGATGTTCTTTGTTCTGAGTGATACTATGTTGTATCTCTGTGGGAACTGAAATCTGCAGCTATCCACATCCATTAGACAATATTGTCACAGGAAATATTAAAAAAAGTTGGTGCCATCCCACACTATTTCCAGCTACTCTCTCCCTGGCTGTCTCACCGCCTTTTGGCTAGCCTCAGTTGGCAGTCTTCCGTCCTCTTGTTCTCCTGCTTCAGAGCTGCCCATACCCTCTCAGCCATCCACCCCCTCTGGTCGGTTGTCAGAAATCCCCTTAACCCAGTAAATCGAAGCTTATAATTAATCAGTCAGATTTATATATCAGTACATTCTCAATTCACAAGATGTCTAAACTATAATTTCTGAGCCAATTGATAATGGTGCAAGCTGTCCACCTAGATTAGACAAGTTATCTCAATTATTCTATCCTTTATGATATTTATAGCTACCTGTGGCTATTTTAAAGCCACTCGGAATCTGAATCATCTTCCTCTTGCTCCATCTTCCTTCCTTCTCCTCTGACTCTCTCTGTACCTCTTAGCTCTGCCTCCCCTTTCCCTGTTCAATCACAGGCTTCTTGTATTAATATAAATTGATTGGACAGGGAAAATTCTGCCATACAACATGGCTAACAGACTCTGTTTCACTGTTTGAAATCAATGTTCTGTGAGTTATTTTGGTTTTGCCTTTATGATATTTACTATACTTCTTTGGGGAACTTAACATGTAGAAACAGTCTAAAAGACAGATAAATGGTTTCCAATTTAGTAACTAAATAAGCCTAAAGACAAATGAGTAATTTGGGGTGATATAAAGGAGAAATATGTTTTCCCTGAGAAAATTTTTCTAGTCAGTCTCTGGCATAATCTGCTAAGTGATATCTTTCACGTTCCTCCCAGGAATCAGACAATGCAACTGGCTTTCAGAAAAATGAAAGAAAAACCCTATCTGTGTCTCAGAGAGAAGCTCATCCCAGTGTCCACTCAGTCGGCCTTGATCACATCAATGAATTCCAGCAGCCTTTGTAATTTTGTTCTCAGTGTTCCCAGGGCCCTGAGGCCTGAGCTCCATGACCCTCCATGCTTCAGAATGAGGCATGATACATGGCAAGCACGCTTTAAGGCAGCAGCGACCATCCCCATCAACACTCACATCTATTAAAATGGAAATCTACAGAGCACAGAGTGGAAATTCAGTGTGCAATTCAAGACCATGGCTGGAGTGGACTGAGCAGCATGGCAGGTTATGGTGTGGAATTTGTAATTGTGAGCAGCCACCTCTGACAAGTTTCCTCCTCCTCCTCCTCCTCTTCTTCCTCCTCTTCCTTTCTCCTCCTCCTCTTCCTCCTCCTCTTTCTCCTCCTCCTCTTCCTCTTCCTCTTCTTCCTCCTCTTCTTCTTCCCTTCTTCTTCCTCTTCTTTTTCTCTTCCTCCCTCCCTTCCAATTATCTCCTCTCCTCCCTGCTTCTCTCACCTTCTTCCCTCTTTTTGCAGTTGTAATTATCGAAATCCCTGTTCACATAATACCCTTAGTAATTAATAGAATAAAGAAAATGACTACTGCCAATCTTTTAGTCCCCTCAATCTGGGCGACACTGTAGGGTGTTCGTGCTCCTGTCACCACTGCAGCCCACATGTGCTGGGGTGCTTCCACTCCAGCCCTCCTGGGGTGACTTAGGCATCCACCCATCTGATCTGCCATCCTCACTAGGACCTCTGTCATAGAGACTCTGCTTTGCAGCGATGTTCAAGACTCCTGCTAAAAGCTTCTGGAAACACGTGCCATAGCTTTAATTTCTACACGTACTCTGATTCTTTGCATTTATTTTTGCTGGCAAGAGGACAATTAGAGACTAGTACCTTTAAGCTGCACCATGTAACTTAATTGCTCTGAGAGAAATCCAGTGTCAGGTGACATCAATTACAGTTTAAATTCCTGGATTTATTTCTGGTACAGTTGAAGTTTGCCAGGCTTTCAATAGGAATCTGGCTTTAGACTGACATTGAAACTCTTCATAATTGAGTTCCCAGTGTTGTTTAGGGTTGTTATTTCAGTCTAGAATCATGGTTTTCTACCTAACACAGTTCCTACTGCACCTAGGTACTTGTGTGAGAAAAGAGTTTTTGCAGAAGGCTTTAACAAATAGCTCCTAGAACATTGATTGACCCTGAGGGCTTTGATGCCTAAATGATAGGAGCTCTGAATTCTAAAGAATTCTGGAATAGTGAGTCAGGCTCTGCCAGAATGAAGATGAATTGTTTACCAATCACCTGAGCATCCACCACTTCAAGATTTCCCACTTTTCTCTGGGCTGTCTTCTATGCTTCTGACCCTTGAAAAGCACATTTAAACACCCTATTCCTGCCCAGATGTTCCACTAACCTGTTCGGTTAGATTCTCACTGCAATTAGCATTGACATTAGAGGAAAACTGGGGTAGGAGGGAAAGGTTGTCTCCACAGGGCAGTGCACAAAGATGCTAAGGGTATTAAAGGGGAAGTGATGAGCATCCATGCTATAGACACCGCGGGCATAAGCAATACCAAATATTTATAAGTGGATTCCATGTGAGATAAAATATGCAGTTGGTCCCTGCTGGTGTGATTAATAATTCATTGAATTTGTTGGAGTTGTTTTTAATTCAATAAATATTGAGCTAAGGTGCTCATGTTATCTGCTTTAAAATTACAAAACAAACAACCACCTAGCCTTCTGGTAATCTATCTGCCTTGGTCCCTTTGAGAACCATGAATGAGGTATGCCATTCCAGCTCTGGAGTGTTGATTTCTGAAATGTGGTTACTACATTCCATGTTGAGTGAACTGATACAAAAAGACCTTCACAGCTCTTGTTTGAGTTGGAACAGAGTTTGAATGCACACTCTTATTATACATTTTAATCTGTTTGTCTCATCTTTATGTTTTCCAAGATGAAGGCTGAGCGTATAGAGAAGTGGGGGGAATGCGGAAGAATGGATATGAGGACACCAACAATAAGAGCTGGCACAGAACCTGTGTTGGTGGTATAGTGGTGAGCATAGCTGCCTTCCAAGCAGTTGACCCGGGAGGCAGAGGCAGGCAGATTTCTGAGTTCATGGCCATCCTGGTCTACAGAGTGAGTTCCAGAACAGCCAGGGCTGCACAGAGAAACCCTGTCTCAAAAAACCAAAAACCAAAACAAAACAAATAAAAGAAGAGCTGGCATAGTGGTCCATCTTTTTCACATGCAGTCCTAGATGCAAGACCTGGGACGGTCTGAAGCTCCAGGACAGCCTTCTCCATAACAGGTGTATGGGTCTCAGTCACATGAAGAGTTCAGTAAGGTAATGACGACTGATCAAAGCGGGGGATCATTTTGTTCCTTCTGTGGAGCCCAGACCTTCCAGGTGGAAGAAATTAGAATAAGTGAGACTAGCACCATCCTCAAGTGACGTGGCCGTGTGTCAGGATCCTACAGACAGCAACAGCGTCTGACAGTTGATGAGCGATGCGTGCAGAGATGTCTGTAGAGCAAAAGCAGACACCCTGTTGGTGCCCCCAGCAGCGCGATGAGACCTGTTCCAGCCCACCCACACTCTACCACTCCTCCAAAACAGGCAATGTCTATCTAAAAGTCATAGCCATCTAAAAGCAAGTACTTCAAGTTCGGAACAAGTTTACTGACCTGTCAGGCACCATGACCCTGTGCTGAACGTCCTCAGCTGTGCAAGGCCCGGTGAGTCAGCTTGTGGTTGGGAAGAGCTGGCTCTGTTCTATACAGCCCCGCAGAAAAATGCAGCAGAAAAATGCAGAAGGGTGTCCCGAGGCTCCGCTGTGCATTTGTCATGGATGCTCACCCCTCCAGGAGATGGGAACAGTTGGTCACTCACCAGCAAAGGAAAGAGCTGAGCATGAGAAGAAGGGAAGATGTTCATACTCAGGAGTGACACAACTCAGACAAAGGAAAATGTGTTGGTCAGAGAGGGCAGTGGGATGCTGATGGCATCTGCAGAGAGGAAGGTAATAACTAAAAAAGCTTACAGGAGCTGAGCACGTCCGTGGGGGTGGGGGAGAGAAAGAGAGAGAGAGAGAGAGAGAGAGAGAGAGAGAGAGAGAGAGAGAGAGAGAGAGGACAGAAGAAGCTTGGAAGGTCAAGACCCCTGTTTAAGGTGTGGGCATCTCTGTGACAACAAACACCCCTCACTGCTGGCTGCCCCCATTCTGTTTCAGTGGTGCTGGTCATGGCATAACAGCTGTTAAATGCCAAAAGACATTTTTGAACTGTACATTTGATCAGATTGTTAGCTTTTTTCTGTTTTATTTCTTTTGAGAACCTTTGAATAAAAACATCTGAAACTTAAAAAAAAAAAAAAAGAAAACCAGCATCCATAGAACCTCCAAATCCAGTCATACATGGAGGGAATCAGCACCCAGCAAGTTGCCACTGAGAAGAGGGCGTTCACTCACAAACTAAGAGGCCACGGTTGCAGCACAGTCAGGAGACCCATGAGAGGAAGAAAGAGGCGGGAGAGGAAGGCTTGGTCACCAGCCTGAAATGTTGCGGGTGGACAGGCCTGTGTCGTTGGGTTCAGCCAAGGTCAACTTGCTAACTAGAAATGAGGACAGGGGAGGCAGGGGTCTTCCCCAAGTTGGGAGGAGCCCATTTAGTTTCTACCTCAATTCTGTCACTGTTCACTTCTCAATTTACTCAGGCTTGTTTCTGGAAGCTTTTCAGAAAATGGGTTTCAGTGGGGTGATAAAAGTAAAGGGTGACCTACTGTTTGTCTGTGCATGCTTTTGAACTTGAGAAAGTTTCCATTTGTGAAAATACCAAGACATTTGGTCAACAATATTACCCAGTTCAAGTGGAGATTGGGCCTTGCCCACATTTAATTCCACAAATAAAACAAATTAGATTCTGGAAACCATGGAGAAGGAAGAGCTGAATGGAGGCATCCGGGACATGTTCGATTCTGCCGTCATACTGCCAGATCCCGACCCTGATGTTTGCAAACGCTGACAGTATGAAGGGGGAAACCCTGTCATTGTGTCTAAGCTCAAACACATGCATTAGGAAGAGGGTTGACAGGCCTTATCGCTTTGGGGGAGATTATTGTATCTACTAGTTACAGTGGATTTTCCGTTTAGTGGTGGGATGTGTTTTGAAGGGAGAAGGCTGCTCTACCCTGCTTTATGTGCCTTCCAGAGTGCTATGGAGAATACCTCAATGGGGGCTGCTGCTCTTGTGCAACTCACTCTGATAACACCAAAGCACATACCCAGGGTATAAAAACACAGAAAAAGATATAGTCACATTTCTAAAAAGTCTGAGTTCTTTAAACAGAATTGTTTATTAAAACAGGAAGTTTTGCTAATTGGAATAAAAATAGAGAGGTCATGCTAAGGAAACATTTTTTTTCCACGTTTAATTTGGCATGCTTTGTTGATTTATATAATTTAATGAAGAGTGAGCCAAGACTCGAAGGGCAACATTCAGGAGGTGTTAATTGACACGGAAGAATATGAAACTTTTTTGAGTTTGCCATCTATGAACTTTTCCTAAAATAGGAGACACCAACCTTTACCATCAGAGACAGAAGGCTTATTTTGTAAACTGACTAAAAGAAATCATATTCAACCAATACAACTCAGATTGAGAGTTAGTGTTAAATTCCCTCTTGCTCAAATGTCATCATAGATCCATGAAAAAAAAGGCACAAGAGCAGCCTGAAAAGAATCAGATTGACCAAAAGTCATCTGGTCAAGTACTGAGACAAAGTTCACCACTCCATAGAAATACAACACCCACTACACCAGTCAGTTTAAAACTCTGTTCCTGCAATGTGTTCACATCTGTTAAAATGAAAATACGCAGGAAAACACTACCTGAACCAAGAAAAATAGCAATAAGCTGGGATGAAAGGCAATGGTATAATTAGCACATACAGATGTATGTACTGATAAATAATCTGTGCATGTATATATCTAATGCACTCATATATGGATAGATTGATAGATACATAGATAGATAGATAGATAGATAGATAGATAGATAGATAGGTAGATAGATAGATAGGTAGATAGGTAGATAGGTGATAGATCTTACTTGAAGAACAACTTTACAAAGAGCTGTACATTTTATTGTATGTGATTTAATCTGGTGTCAACAAAGTCAATGAATTAACTATTTAAGTATCTCCCATAGCTATGTCTTTTTAAAACAAAATTCCTTAGTTTACTTTTATGTTAAGAACAAACATAGAATCTACCTCTTTAACAAATTTAGATGTGTCCAGGATTAAATTGTTAGGGTTAGTATTATGTTCCCAGTAGATTTCTACAATTTATTCATCTGAAATAATTGAAGCTTTATACATGTTGGGTAACAACTCTGCACTTTTCATGTTATCATGACCTAACATTTGTCATGTGACTAAATTGTTTATCTTAGAGAAAGTGTTCCATGCTTGTGTGTGCTATTCCAAATACCAGCTCCTCCTTTATTTCTGAGGCAGAAAACTATTCCATCATCTATGCACACTGTACTTTCTTCCTGTTTGTTCAGACTCGAGCTGTTCCTTATCTGGGCTGTTGTTAAAAGGGCTGAAGTGAGCATGGGAGCTCAGATGTCTTTGTGGGACCCTGGTTGGAGTTCCTCTGTGGATGGTTGGATCACATGGATGTTCTAGCTTGGTTTGTTTGCTTGTTTGTTTGTTTGCTTGTTTTGAACCTCTGTATTGTTTTCTACAGCCACAGCACCATTTTACATTCCCACATTTTCTCAGTGTATTTTGTAGCTGCATTTCCTTGCTGTTTAATGATATTGGCAAATCCCTGTTGGCCATTTGTACGCCCTGGTGAAGAATTGTCTTGTCAAGTTCCATTTATTTTCAATTGTGTTATCTGTTCTCCCTACTGATATTTAGGGGACCCTTACACATTCTGGAAATTATTCACTTGCCTGAACCCACAGGGGTTAATGATGCTTGCTAAGGGGACTGACAGAAACAGATTACCAAAGGACAGACTCTTAAACTGACAGTGTACAGAAACCTGAACTGTCACTTGGAAAAAAAGTCAAGAAGCTGAATTCCTACCTCACACCATATACAAAAGTCAACACAAGTGGGCTGGAGCCTCACTGTTAGAAAGAAAGAAAGAAAGAAAGAAAGAAAGAAAGAAAGAAAGAAAGAAAGAAAGAAAGAAAGGAAGGAAGAAAGAAAGAAAGGAAGAAAGGAAGGAAGGAAGGAAGGAAGGAAGGAAGGAAGGAAAAAATGGAAACACAGGGGGAAAACCTTTCATAGAGAGTTTGAAGATGGCTCCATGGGTTTGACATCAAAGTCAGAGTTTAAAAATGCTGCTGCAAGTCAGCTCCTATGATGGCCAGACCCCACAGAGGAGATATGGAGTTGGGAAAGAGTCAGATACAAGAGGGCAGGAGGGTCGGGAGAATTAGTGCAACTTGACTGACTAGCAGTCAGAGTACTTCTTTATTTATACAGGATTCAGTAGGTGACTTAGGGTTTTACTGGTGTGAACAGACACCATGACCAAGACAACTCTTTTTTTTTTTTATATTTATTTTATTTATTGTATGTGTATGAGTACACTGTAGCTGTAGAGATGGCTGTGAGCCATCATGTGTGTGGCTGCTGGGAATTGAACTTAGGACCTCTGCCAGCCTGCTTGCTCCAGCACTGCTTGCTCCAACGTAATTCACTGTAGCTGTCTTCAGATGCACCAGAAGAGAGCGTCAGATCTCATTACGGGTGGTTGTGAGCCACCATGTGGTTGTTGGGATCTGTACTCAGGACCTTCAGAAGAGCAGCCCCCAAGGCAACTCCTATAAGGACAACATTTAACTTGGGCTGGCTTACAGGTTCAGAGGTCCAGTCCATTAAGGTCATAGCAAGAGCATGGCAGCATCCAGGCAGGCATGGTTCAGGAGGAGCCGAAAGTTCTGAAGACAAACAGAAGACTTACTCCTCAGGCAGCTAGGAGGAGGGTCTCCTTGCCCACCCTCCTTGATCACTAATTGAGAAAATGCCTTACAGCTGGATCTCATGGAGGCATTTGCTCAAGGGAGGCTCCTTTTCTGTGATAATTCCAACTCATGTAAAGTTGACACACAAAACCAGCCAGTACAGCAAGGATAGATTCATGTTGTTCTAAAACGTAGATCATATCATTTTTGTCCCAGGACATGTGTTTTAACTTCCTCTTAAGTTATAAGTTTAGTCATCATTGATAAACCATGACAGAACAGAGTTATCTTTTACAATAATTCCCCATCAACCCTGTAACCCCACTTTTAAGGATATTGTGGTTTTAAGGGCACTAGACTGAGACTAATTATGGTAGTTTCCCTTTTTGTTTTTTGTTTTTGAAATTCTGGTTTGTTTATTTGTTTGTTTGTTTTCCAAAAATATTTCCTTTGACCCTAAGCATTTCATTTTGTTTTTGTTTTTTGTTTTTTGTTTTTTGTTTTGGTTTTTCTGAGACAGGGTTTCTCTGTGTGTAGCTCTGGCTGTCCTGGAACTCACTCTGTAGACCAGGCTGGCCTCGAACTCAGAAATCCACCTGAGGCAGTTATTCTTATGTAGGTCCACATCTTTGCTCCCTGAGCTGTCTCTGAATCTCCTGGTTTTGTTCTTTCATCAGCTCCCTTATGCATCTTAGTTGTTTGTCTTGATAGTCACTGAGGAGTTCAGTGGGCATGGGCACATGAGTGGTGGACCATCTCAGGATGGTAGTAGTACTGTCAAGATCTTTTACTGTGGATGCAAGAAATATCCAGTGTTCTCCTGTGAGATATTTAGCTGAGTATCTGTTCCTCCACAGTAAGAATATCTTCTCTTGGCTGGTGAGATGGCTCAGTGGGTAAGAGCACCAACTGCTCTTCCAAAGGTCCTGAGTTCAAATCCCAGCAACCACATGGTGGCTCACAACCACCCATAATGAGATCTGACACCCTCTCTGGGGTGTCTGAAGACAGCTACAGTGTACTTATGTATAGTAATAAAGAATATCTTCTCTTTTGCCAGAGATTACCTTTTCATGCTTTTCAAAGTGCGGGAAGAATGGTGAACTGAGATGGCCTACAAGTTAATATATAGACTCTTTTCATTTATTTTGCTTTATTTAAAAATTTTAGGTCCCCATTTTCCATAAGGGAGACACATCCAAACAAGCATTTTGTGTATATGGAGGGTAGAGCGTGGACTTGGGAACCATCGTCAGTGACACTTCTTAACTCTTTAAAGCACAGGCTGGCTCACTGATGTGACTAGTCTTGTAAGCCAGCTTGTCCTAGGGACCGGACCGCTTGCCTCTGCTTTCTGAGGCTGGAATTCCAGGTGTAATTCCAAGAATGATGTTCCACCCTCCTGATAACATGTCGACTTCTGGGATTGAACTTTGGTCCTCATGTTTTAGCCACTGAGCTATTTACCTAGCCACCCCCATCGCGAATACCCCTTGCATTCACAAGGTTCTCATTCTTTCCATGATTCATAGGCCCTGCATCCAGGACCTTTCAGGTTCTACTTCTCAAAAGATTAAATTCTAATCTTCTGCTGTTTGGAGCCTCTGAGACTGTCTTGGTGACGTGGGATGAGGGGTGTGATGAGGAGAGACACGCTTTCTATACAGACATTCAACTGACCCCTTCGCTGAAGCCCCACTCTTGCTTCCTAGGCTTTTCTGGGACCCAGTGGTCACTTGCTGCTTTGTCTTCCACTGAGTGAACTGGACGGCAGCAGTTGCAGGTCTCTAAGCTGATTATCACTCTGCCCTCAATTGTTCTTTCACTTCCCACACATGTTAAGTGCCTCCCATTGCACCCTTTCTGACCTTTTTAAAATAAAAAATGATAATTATGATGTGATTATATTGCTTCTCCTCCTTCATTCATGTGATTATATTGCTTCTCCTCTTTCCTTCCTTCAAACTACCCCATGTCCTTTCCCACCAGTCCTTTCCCTCTCCCCTCACTCTCTCTCTAAATGACAATCTAATTTTTTGACAATTATTGATGTATTTACATATATAGCTGCATATGTGTAGGTATATATACTCATTAACACATTAATACAACCCAAGGAGACCATTTAGTGTTGCTTGTATGCATATGATTTCAGGTCTGAACACTTGATATTAGATAGCTGTTAGGAAAGCCATCCCTAGGAGAAACTAATTCTCTCTGTCTCTGACTCAAAAAGGAATCAGATATGTAAGAATTGAAGCCAGTGACAAATAAGAGAAATCTGACCCAAAGCAACAAGCTTGGAGGCCATTGCTGAGATGGCGACACCATGACTCTGACACAGGCACAGTGAAGACCTGCCATCACAGGAAGAGGGTGCACTGTCAAAATTGAGTTCAAGGGTCTTGAGCAGATAAGGAGAATTTATACAATTATCATAACATGGTGAAACACTTACAAGTTTGTGTGTATTAAAAAAGATATTTAGGGGCTGGAGAGATGGCTCAGTGGTTAAGAGTACTGACTGCTCTTCTAGAGGACCCTGGTTCAATTCCCAGCACCTACATTGCAGCTCACAACCATCTGTAACTTTAAGATCTGACATACAGACATACATTCAGGCAAGAACATACCAATGTGCATAAGATAAAAATAAATAAGTTATTTTTTTAAAAGCAAGATATTTAGTAACTCTTCACATATGGCATGTTTTGGTGTACATCCATTATTTTTTAATCAGAAAAACAAAGTCATTTCTTTTTAAAAGTGAAAACTTAGAAAATAAGAGCAACGTTATTTTAGGAAAGAAATCGATGAGTTGGAAAAAGGTAATAAACCATCTAAACTAAGAGGAGAGATTGGAAGTTTCAAAGCGTTGCATAGAATATAAAAAAGAATAATGACTTTCTTTGTGGGGTTTAATGGACTGCTGTAGGGATTTATAACACTCTGAGAAAATTAGAGGCATTCAAATCATTTCATTAGATTCGAAACATTCTCAGGTCTGAGTGTTGATGGTTCTAATCAAGCAAAAGTACACAAGTTATCTGCTCATAACCCATTTGCTCAAACTTGCACTGACACCTGACCTACATCCATAAAACCCCAACTCTGATAAATGGGGAGGTTGCCGTGGCCATGGCTCATTATAACAGTGATCCTCTTTTAAAAAAAAAAAAATGGTTATTTTATTTATTTACATTTCAAATGTTGTATCCCTTCCCAGTCTCCCCTCTGCAACCCCCATGCCATTCTCCCCTTGCCTCTAAGAGGGTACTCCCCAACCCACCCACTCCCGCCTCACCACCCCAGCATTCCCCTATGCTGGGGCATTGAACCTTCACAGGACCAAGGGCCTTCCCTCCCACCGATGCCAGATAAGGCCATCCTCTGCTACATATGCAGCTGGAGCCATGGGTCCCTCCATGTGTACTCTTTGATTGGTGGTTTAGTCCCTGAGAGCTCTAGGGGTCTGGTTAATTGATATTATTGTTCTTCCTATGGGGTTGCAATCCCCTTCAGCTCCTTCAGACCTTCCTCCAACTCTTCCTTTGGGGTCTCTGGGCTCAGCCCAATGGCTGGCTGTGAGTATCTTCTGTATAGTGCCCCCTCCTAATTGCCTGAGACCAACAGGTAAGTTGGACAGCAGGCAGGCTGTAACATGGATAGGTGAGGCATCCCATGAATCATGTGTGGGCTTCATATACATCCTAATTTTGAAACATGAGGGGTGGGGGAGATATATAGAGTTACCCTTGTTTTTGATTTTCTTCTATTCCAAATAGGAAGGATTTAACATGTTTTCCTCTACATGTTGCATTTGTGGCTAAGATCTAGCAGTGGGTAATTCAAGTACATAGAGCCTTCCTCCTGTCCTAGGAACTCCAGGGGACCTTTCTTGGTAACTTGTTCATTTATATCTTGACATGTTATGTGTATTTAGAAGCTAGGAAAGGAGAGCAAAGCTATTTCCCTGAAAACTTCCCTTTTGGGTCACTTAGGTGATCCTGGGTTTTGTAAGTGACCATCATTGTATTAGTTAGGGTTCTCTAGAGTCACAGAACTTATAGGATATCTCTCTATATTGAAGGAATTTACTGTAATGACTTACAGTTTGTAGTCCAACTCACCCAACAATGGGCAGCTATGAATGGGAAGTCCAAAGTCTAGTAGTTGCTCAGTCCCACAATGCTAACTGTTTCACCTGGTCTTCTGTAGAAGCTGAAATCCTGAATAAGTAGGTTCCCACAGATGTGCTGGCAAGTAAGTGCAAACAGGCAAAGACTGAGTCTTTTTTTCTTCCAATGTCCTTAGGTCTCCAGCAGAAGGTGTGACTCAGATTAAAGGTTTGTGCCACCATGCCTGGGTCTGGAACAGGATTTGTCTTAGGCTGACCTTGAACTCAGAGATCTGTTTGCCCCAGTCTCCCGGGATTAAAGGCATGTACTACCTTGCCTGGGCCTAAGATTTTCATGGCCACTATGTTTTAAGATCTTTGCCAAGATCCAGGTCACAAGCCTGTCTTCCTGCCTCAAGATCTGGATCACAGGTGTGCCCTCACTTTCTGGACTGTAGTTCATTCCAGATGTAGTCACATTGGCAACTAGAAATAGCCATCCCAGTCAGTTTTCCAGTCACGCTTTCACAGGGCCTGTGTTCATTTGGGAGTTTTTTCTCAGAGGTTTAGTGGCTTAATCATACACGTCTATCATATCTTAGTAACGGACCACTGCTATGTGCTCCAGGTTTTAGAGGTTCTCCTTCTGCACACTGTGGGATTTGTGCACGCATCCTCTCTCACATCTTACTGGTACGTCACTAAGAAGAGTCATGGTGACAAGCATCCATAGTGTGCCTTGTCTCAGACCCAAGGGGACCTGAATGCATCCCGCTGCATCAATGAATAAATCACAGGCTGTGTTGCTAGACAGCCACATCCAACCACATCTAACCACACACAGACTTCGATGCCAATGATTTTTAGAAATTTGTGTGTCAAGGAAATTCAAGCCTATGTTTGGACGTCTTTGATGTTTGTCACCTTATGATTTTTTCCTGTGTAAAAGGGTTTATATAAATTATTAAATAAACAGAGACAAAAATTGCCTTCAAGGCTCTGTTCTAACAGCCGTGTATCAGCTTTGGCTGTACTGTGGTGGGTGTGAGTGGCAAGCTTCCCTTTTGTTCTTTCAGGAATAAAACCTAAGCTTGCAGGCCCTAGATTCTGCGATCTATGGGATAAAGACAGCAACTGTGAGACCCTGCTACAGCATTTTCTCTGTCCAATAACATTAGGTCAGTGACAGACCTGTGGTTGGATAGGAATAGAGAGGTGGAGCTAGAGTTGGAGGAGGGAAAGGGTCAGAGGAGCTGGAGGAGAGGTCGTCATCATGGAGACAATGAGAACTAGTCTGACCACATGAGGTTATACAACCAAGCAATGGTTTTTACGAAATAGATTAACTGTGTTAGAATATTGTCTTTATTATTTGGTTCACAAAGTATTGTATTGGCATCTTGTAAATTGTGTTTTTATTATTATATAAATCTGATTGGATATTAAGGCCTTAAGAGTTATGTTTTACTTACTGGGTCTTAGCCGATATTTAGATAAATGATTGTGGGAGTGTGTAAAGAGTTGCATGCGAGCTGTAGCTTGCTGGGAGAGAATAACAAAAACCTGCCAGAACTTAGTATTGAGGCCAAACGGTATCTGCACAAGAATGTGGCCTGGCGGGAAAGCAAGTTTGTGGGGTGGATTCATTTTTTTTTAATTATTAGATATTTTCTTTATTTACACGTAAATTTCTCCATTCCCAGTTTCCCCTCCAAAAAACAAAGAAACAAACAAAAACAACAAAAACAAACCCCTGTTGCCTCCCACTTCCCCATGCCTTCCACCCTGCCCTCTCCCACTTTCTGGCCCTGGCATTCCCCTACACTGGGGCACAGAACCTTCACAGGGCCGAGGTCCTCTCCTCCTGTTGATGATCGAATTTGCAATCCTCTACTACACACATACTGTCAGAACAATCAGACCCCTCCATGTGCAGTCCTTGGTTGTGAAAGATCCCCAGAACTGGGGAGATCCTTACTCAAGTCTCGGGATGACGCGACCACCCAATGACTCATGAGAAACCGAACTTGCTGCAATCACATGAGGTTTATTGGGGATACAGGTACCGGGGTCGATCTCATGACCTTG